>NW_006494608.1:5189454-5270651 GCF_000325575.1 Pteropus alecto | reverse complement strand
AATTGTAACCACACACCAAAGATTCAGAGCTGAAGTATATAACATAAAACAAGAAGGACCAGAGGCAAAACCCACAAAAATCAACCAAAATTAAAACAAACAAACAAACAAACAAGCAAACACAAGGACAAGGAAGCAATGGAAATGCCGAGCTACCAGAAAGCAAAAGATAAAATGGCTATAAGAAGACCTCATATTTCAATAATCACCCTAAATGTAAATGGAATGAACTCACCAATAAAAAGGCACAGTTACAGAGTTACAGAATGGATCAAAAAACAAAACCCAACCATATGCTGCCTCCAGGAGACACATCTCAGCTCTAAAGACAAATATAGACTCAAAATGAAAGAGTGGAAAATGGTATTTCAAGCTATTGGCATTAAGAGAAAAGCAGGAGTAGCAGTACTAATATCGGACGAAATAGACTTCAAAATAAAAAAGGTAAAGAAAGATACTGAGGAACATTTCATAATGATAAAGGGAATCATGCACCAAAAAGACATAATACTTATTAATATCTATGCTCCGAAACAGGGAGCCCCGAAATATGTAAAGCATTAGACCAACTAGAAATCATTGACATTTGTAGAGCCTTTCATCCCAAAACAGCTGCTTATACATTCTTCTCTAGTGTACATGAAATATTCTCAAAAATTGACCACATACTGGGACACAGAGATAGCCTCAACAAATGTAAAAGAGTTGAAATCATACCAACCATATTCTCTAATCTTGATGCTTTGAAACTAGAGATGAACTATAAAAAGAAAGTGGAATGAACCACAAATACATGGAGATTAAACAATATGCTACTGAAGAATAACTAGGTAAGAGAAGAAATAAAAAGAGATCAAGAGAAATGAATGATAATGATCAAAACTTTTAGGACATGGCAAAAGCTGTCATAACAGGAAAGTTCATATCATTACAGGTCTACCTCCAAAAAAAAAGAAAAAGCCCAAATAAAAAACCTAGTGCTTCATCTTAAAAAACTAGGAAAGGAAGAATAAATGAGGCCTAAAGTCAGCAGAAGGGAAGAAATAATCAAAATTAGAGAATAAACAAAATTGAAAACAAAAAAACAATAGAAAAAATAAATGCAACTAAGAGCTGGTTCTTTGAGAAGTTCAATAAAATTGGCAAACCCCTGGCTAAACTCACTAAAGAAAAGAGAAAGGATACAAAAAAACAAAATTAAGAATGAAAGAGGGAAAATTATGACTGATATAGCAGAAATACAAAGGATCATACAAGAACACTATGAAAAAGTATATAACATCAAATTTAATAACCTAGAAGAAATGAACCAGTACTTGGAAAAATACAATCTTCCTGGACTGAAACGAGAACAGAAAAAATCTAAATAGACCAATCAGCAGTATGGAAATTGAAACATTTATCAAAAACCTACCAAAAAGTTAAAGATCAGGACCAGATGGCTTTACCAGTGAATTCTACCAAACATTCGAAAAGATTTAATACCTGTTTTCCTCAAACACTTCCAAAAAATTGAAGAGGAGGCGATACTTCCCAATTCATTTTATGAGGCCAATATTATTCTGATACCAATACCTAGTAAAGATAACACACAGAAAAGAAAACTACATACCAATATCTCTCATGAACACAGATGCAAAAATCCTAAATAAGATACTAACGAACTGAATACAGCAACATATTAAGAAGATTATACACCACGAACAAGTGAGTTTCATCCCAGGGGCACAGGAATGGTTCAACATACACAAATCAATTAATATGATACACCGCATAAACAAATTAAGAAATAAGAATCATATGCTCATATCAATAGATGCAGAAGAAGCCTTTGACAAGATACAGCATCCATTTATGTTCAAAACACTTAACAAAATTGGTATATAAGGAAAGCACCTTAACATAATAAAGGCTATATATGACTAACACTCAGCCAAAATTATATTAAATGGTGAAAACTTAAACACAAATCAATGAAGATGATACACCTCATAAACAAATGAAAAAATAATAATCATATGATCACATTAATAGATGCAGAACAAGCCTTCAACAAGATACAGCATCCATTTATGATCAAAACACTTCACAAAATTGGTATAGAAGGAAAGTATCTTAACATAATAAAGGCCATATTTGACAAATCCTCAGCGAACATTATACTTAATGGTGAAAAACTAAAACCTTCCCTCTAAGATCAGGAACAAGGCAAGGCTATCCACTGTCACCACTGTTATTCAATATAACTTTGGAGGTCCTAGCGAGTGCAGTCAGACAAGAGAAAGATATGAAAAGCATCCAAATAAGAAACGAAGAAGTGAGACTGTCACTATTTGCAGATGACATAATTCTCTTTGTAGAAAACCCTAAAGACTCCACAAGAACACTACTAGAAACAATAAGCAAATACAGTAATATCTCTGGATACAAATCAACATTCAAAAATCCATAGCGTTCCTATACTCTAATAATGAAGCATCAGAAAAAGAAGTGGAAAAAATCATTCTTTTTGCAATTGCAACAAAAAGAATAAAATACCTAGGAATTAATTTAATGAATTAACTCAAAATGGATTAAGGACCTAAATATAAGACCTGAAACAATAAAATGCATAGAAGAAAACATAGGAACAAAACTCAAGGACCTTGAACTTAAAGAGGATTTTATGAATTTGACCTCAAAGGCAAGGGAAGTAAAAGCAAAAATAAATGAATGGGAATACATCAAAATAAAAAGCTTCTGCTCAGCAAAAGAAATCATCAACAGGGTAAAGAGACAACCATCTCAATGGGAAAATATATTTACAAGCAACGCCTTTGATAAGAGCCTAATATCCAAAATATACAAAGAACTCATACAACTCAATAACAACAAAAAACAAATGATCCAATTAAAAAATGGGCAGAGGATCTGAACAGACACTTCTCCCTAGAGGACATACAAATGGCCAACAAACATATGAAAAGATACTCAACATCGTTAACATTAGAGAAATGCAAATTAAAACTACAATGAGATACCATCTCACACCTGTTAGAATGGCTATAATCAACAGGGCAAATAATAACAAATGCTGGAGAGGATACGGAGAAAAAGGAACCCTCATACACTGCTAGTGGGATTGCAAATTGGCACTGCCACTATGGAAAACAGTATGGAGATTCCTCAAAAAACTAAGAATTTATCTACCATATGATCCAGCAATCCTTCTACTGGATATTTAACCTAAAGACTTAAAAAATCACATCCAAAAAGATATTTGCACACCAATGTTCCTAGCAGCATTATTCATAGTGGCCAGGACATGGAAGAAGCCAAAGTGTCCTACAATAGATGGTTGGCTAAAGAAGCTGTGATACATATATACAATGGAATATTAGTCATAAGAAGAGATGAAATACTGCCTTTTGCGACAACATGGATGGACCTCGAGATAATCGTGCTAAGCGAAATAAGCCAGACAGAAAAAGTTGAAAATCACATGATATCACTTATATGTGGGATATAAACCTAAAAGCAACAAAGGAACAGGACAAACAAACAGAGACTCATGGACATGGACTATAGACTAGTCCATGTTACCAGAGGGTAGGGAGTGGGGGAGCCGGGAGGAGATAGATGGGGTAAAGGGAGTAAAGTATAGGGAGGTATGTGGAGGGTGAAGTGGGTAAAGGGGATAAAATATATGGTAGCTGAAGGAAACTAGACTTTGAGTGGTAAACACACAATACAATATACAGATGTTAAATTATAATGTACACCTGAAAATTATATAATTGTATTAACCAATGTTACCCCAATAAACGTAATTTTAAAAAATAAAATAAAAGAAATAAAATAAAATCCTTTTGCAACTAAAGGTTACAATTGAGGTAACAGACTTTAAACACTAAGAAATATATGTATTGTTACGACTTGTAATAAGGGATAGGAAGGAAAAGAATAGGGTACCCTGAGAAGAAGGGAGGCTAAGAGGCGGGTCATGGAATGTTGAGTGATGAGAAGCCACAAGGGAGGAGATGGAGGGTGGGAATGTGGAGGGCAGAATAAGACCCCAACATGGTATCCAAGCCCAAGGTGGGGAAGCCTGCTGCATGGAGAGGAGCTGGTGGGTGATAGTGCATATTTCCTCTCCTTCCCTTTCTCTGCTCACTACATTATAATTCATCAATGTCCTTCTTAAAGTGAGTGCCCAGAGACAAAGGAGCATTCTTAGTGAGATCAGATCTGTGAAGACTAGGCAGGAGCTGACTGTTCCTGCCTAGGATTTAGAACCTGTGCTTTCAGCGCAGACTAAGAAAGGAATGTGAATTTTACCTTCATCTTTTATGGGGCACTTACAGTTTCCACTCACCCAAAAGTAACCAATGTGCCAGATGAATTTGAAGCAGTGGAAAAACCATGTTTTGAGAGTACAAATCCACTGCAGTGGCTAGAAGAACAACCAGAACTCAGGGGCTCCTGAGGGAAGGCCCAAAGTCCCAGCTTTGCAGAGAGGGGCTAGGTCATACTTACCCTTTTTGCAACTACAATACCCTGAAGTTCATATCCTGTATCTGGCTGGCTTGGGAAAACAGTGGATGATGAAATGCCAAGAGGGCAGGTCTTGTAACCAAAGGACCCAGCTCCAAGGTCTTTTGTGCCATTTACCACAAAGTAGGAGACAGTAATAACTCAGACCCCACAGGGGAGGAATAAATGAGATAATTGATCATGAGCTTGTGACCAGCTATGTCGATTGCACATTTCAGCTGTCTCTGTTTTGGCAAAGATGTTTGAGCAAAGCACTATCCCTGCCTCATTAATAGCAGGAACTGTTTGCATCCCTTGGAAAATTACTTGCTTGCAAAATTTGACTGTCTTTATATTCACAGTGTGTGCTCACAGCCCTGTGGGTTACTAAGACAATTGCATAATGTGACTTACAGTAATTATCTCATTTCTACAAAAAAAAAAAAAAAAGGCATAATATTTTCATAGTTCCCTGGGTCTTCAGTACAGATATAATGAGTCTGACACCTAGAGAGAAATTTGCCTCATTATGCCAATTCTTCAATGTGTGGTATTTACCTGAATTTATGTACTTTAGTCACCAGAATATTCACTTCAATTGTCATGTGTATTTAGACATTGTATTAAACCCTGGGGATACACTGGTGAACAAGACATGGCCTATGTTCTCAGGAAGTTTCTAACAGATTTGGGGATTTGTTCAAGAAAACAGGCAGTTTCATTAGACTATAAGAAGTATAAGAATGTATTAAATATCAAGGAACCACAAATGAGAAAAGGATAGGGGTGAACGGGTAGGAAGAATTAGAAAAAAACTTATGAGAATGGCAAAATAACAGACATTTTAAAGAGAAGAAGATACATTTCTTTGTACTCTTTTAAACACAACGGATTTTAAGAGATTGACAATTTGTCCTGATAAATATTCCATTCTCTTACACAAATAACAACACGTCATAATAGATATTTCACTGTGGACAGCGGGTTGCAAGCTGCCAAAGTCCTTGCAATCTGTGAGGTCAACCAAAGGTTGCCTCACCTCTAGGAGCCCTCCTAAGAATGGAGAAGTACGAACTGATCAGAGAACAATGAGATGGTGATAGAAATGCAAATGATTATAGCAGGGTGTGTAGGTTGGGAGGGGATAATCTTAGTTTAGTTAGCAATTGTAAACTCTTGTATAAAAGCAGCTTGCAAAAATAAAACTGTGCCTGTTGCTCCACCATCAGTGGATGTTGGTCCTCCTGATCCCAACTTTCTGTCTTCTTTTCTCAATCTCCCACCAATCCGACTCAGGATTATTTTCCAGGGCTGAGCTGGACATGGCAGGATTTACCACTTGCTGGATGCAGCATTTCACAAGAAAATAGAATAGTCTACATTCTTGCCTACACCATCTATGCTGAGAGGTCAACTCCTTCCCCAAAGGCATTTATTGCCAATTTTCAGAAAAGTTACTAATCTTTGTTTAGGAATCCCAGTGTATTGTCAGGGTCAGATGTAAAAAAAAAAAAAAAAAAACCAGAATCATTCTAGATAGTTTAGACAGAAATAAACTGAATGCAGGGAATTAGGTATTGGAGAAATGGAGTCAAGGCTAGGCCTCTGAGAATAGCCCCACAATAACATTGGCTATCCAAGGCACTGTCTCTGTCTCACTTACAGAGGCCATGTGGGACCTGCTCAGTACAAGAACCCCATATAGTCACTATGATCTAGAGACCAGGAGGCTATTGCAGAGGCTGCAGCAACTGCCTCTCCATACGCAATGGTAGTGACCAGCCACAACAAACTGAGTAGGTCACTGCCACCACCCCTGTCTGCTGATATCCATGAAGCAAATGAGTAGAGCTAGGGAATACAGTAGAAAAGCTTGATATCTCAAAGCCATGTTTGCAGCAGCTACCGGCTAAACAGCAGGAAGATCCCCATGGCCCACTCATTTCTGCCTTCCCAATCTTGCATAGGTGCATCTAAACAGAGAAACCAAATTTGCATCCAGAATGGAGTTACCTTGAGGTTCCTTTTGGGCATTTTTTGTCATGGAAAAAGCCTCTTTGTGGGAGCAATGTCTGTGTGATTAGACGAATATCACAGCCTCCTTGAGGCAGGAGGGTTGTATCTACTATTACCAGCTATGTGATTTTAGGCAGCTTATTTATCACCCTCCCCCCGCCCTTGTCTTAGCTTCCTCACTATAAAATGGAGATACTATTAGTACCAGCCTCAAAAGTTTGTAATGAGGGTTATGTGATCTAATACAGATAGTGTTCTTAGAACAATGTCAGACATATAATAAGTAGCTATTTCTATTTATAGTCTGGGCTAAAAGTAGAGCCCTCTATGGCAAAACCCCATGATACTTAATGTATACAACCATTAATAACTACTTCAAACACTAGCTTAGGCCAGTACTATGCAAAATTTTGTCATTACTCATTTTGTAGAGAACATGCAGAGATATATTAAGTTCCTCAAAAAAGATTATATTTGTTATATGACATTTATTTCTTCTAGTATTGTTATGGCACGAATGATTCTAAGACCCACGGAGCCAATTGAGATTAATTATGAGCCTTTATTAGCCGGCCAGCGACTGACTCTACCACGTAGAGTTAGCGGAAATTCTTTATTAGCCGGCCAGCGACTGACTCTCTACCATGTAGAGTTAGCGGAAATTAGCCCCGAGCTTCCAGAGGAGGCAGCTTATAAAGCCTCCAACTACATCCTTGAATAAGCAGATTACAAGAAGCAGAAGTTAGCCGTTAACGTTTTGTACAAAGATAAATGTATCCGTGGCGGGCGGGGGAACTCTCAGATCAAACAGGGCCTAGTAGACAGTTTTATCATCTGCACCTTGGAACGTTGCGCTTCTCCTGGGGCTGGCGTCTGGAGATACCACCTCCCTGAAACTGGAGAATTTCCACTTTTACAGTATGTAGAATCTTACCTCCTGCTCCACAGTTAATAATAGAGAACAGATCTTTGCAAGTTATTAAAAATTTGAATCAGAAAGTTCTAGTGAAGCTCACTATAAGTAAATGTACCTAAGAAAAAAGGAATGTATGTCTTTTGCTTTGTCTTTAAAATGAAAACTCTAACTATGCTTTTTTAACATCCTGATCTACAATAGAAGAGTATACAGCAAAAAGACTATTTCTGCTGAGAGCAGAATGGGCAACTGATACCAGAATCAATTAAAAAGGAGTAATGGTGCACTACCTACGTCTCCTAAGACTAAAAGAAAAAGTACATGCCTTCCATTTCTCAGAGGAACTTGTGCAACTGATAACCAAATCTCAGAAGAATCTCCAAGGATTCTTCCAATATGACTAGACTATGGCTTTACCATATAATAGACCAGGAGAGCTGGAAAACCCAACTTGCCTTTTATATTACCAAGCTAAGGATGTAGAAACTCTTGTCTCTTGTATGATGGAGGGAATCTAAGAATAAAAGGCAGAGGAAGCCCTCAAAATTAATGCCACTTTTTCTTCTTCTGTAGCTCTTCCCTCAGACTATGTCTTTGAACATAAACATTCTAACTGGTTGTGCTAAAATTAGGAAGTACATCTTTAGCTCTTTTATATTCTAATAGGGTGCCTGGTGTAAAAGGAAAATCTTCAGTTTTTCAAGAGTTGATGTTCATAAGGAAGCAATCTGGGAGTTTCTGTCTAGCCAGAGGGAATTTTAGCTTTTATCCTGAAACATTCATTAAATTTTAAGGCTCTGCACGTTAAATGTTTCTTAATGGAAAGGGTTGAGTTCCTGTACTTTATAATTTCTCATAACTTCTAATGTGTGGTTTCTCAAAATGGAACACTTGATGAACAAATATAGGGAAATGAGAAAGTAGTTTCTGTTCAAAAAAAAAGTAAGAAATGCTGAGTTAAACAAAGTTGCTTACTACAGGCTTCTCAAACTTCTAATTTACATTGTGAGTCTCTAAGAGTGAGGCAATGTAGGCAGAATTTTCCATCCTTATTGAATTATAGGATGCTTTCCCCATGGAGTGCTAACTGAAATTTACTGAAACTAATCTGTAAAGTATGAATGCTATTCATGTGGCTATAATATTCATCCATAATTGCTCTTAACCTACTGTATTGTGTGAGTTCTGGTGAAAAATGAGTTAGGAAGCTAGATCTGATTGAGAAACTCTTCTAGAAAAAAAGACAAAAACTATGTAAGAAAGGCAAGAAATGTTAAAGATAAAAGATAAATTGTTTACTTCTGAAAAATGAAAGTCCTGGAGGACCAAAGATATATAAAAGTATCTTAGCTAAACTACTACTCTGTTGGAAGAAGAGATATTGATAAGGTTAACAAAATCAATGGTGGCAAATAAATATGAGCATGGTCTAGGAGAGAGTTTCTTAATCTTGGCGCTATTGATATTTGTTGTGGTAAGGCTGTCCTGTGCATTGCAGAATGTTTAGTGTCATTCCTGGCTGCTACCCAGGAAATGCCAGAAGCTCCCTCTACATGTAATATCAGAAAATGTCTTTAGACATGTCCACTAGGGGTAAATTGACCTTGATTGAGAACCATTGATCTAAGTTTAAGAGAAATCACCATAAGAACAAGAAATGAAAGCATAAGTTTAAAAAAAAAAAAAAAACCCACAAAGAAAAGTAAAAAAAAGAAAATACAGTAAATAAAAAGAAATATGGCAAAAATAACACATAATATAACAGTAAGTACCATAAATGTAAATGTGATATTCTAATTAAAAGTTAGAGACTCTGAGATCAGAATTTTTAAAACACACACATTTTAAAACAAAAACAGGCAAAAATGGAAAACAAAGAAAAAACAAGGAAGGTCAAGATGGTGGGCTAGGTAAAAGCAAGGTTTGCCTCCTCTCAGGACTACATTAAAATTATAAAACAATCAATGTGGAGAACCACCTGAAGTCTAGCTGATCATAATACATACACCTGAGAATATAAAGAAAAAAAAACACATCGAGACCAAAAGAGGAATGGAGATGTAAAGCTGGCTGGTCCCGCATCTGTGCATGGTAGTTTCGCACCAAGAGGGAGATCACAGCTGCAGAGGACCCTGCTGAAGGAGTGAGGGGTCCTAGCCCCACACAGGGGTTTCCAAGCCCAGAGTTCCAGTCCCAGGAAGAGGAGTTTCCACAAAATCCGACAGTAAAAACCAGTGGGGATTCTGGTCATCTGGGTGAGATGGAAGGAACCTGAAATCCCAGACACCGCCCTCCACCTCCTTAAATGGCCTATGCATAGACTCAATCACTCACTCACTCGCCCTGGACACCAGTGGAGGGTCAACAACTAGGGAGGAACAAGAACCATACAGGGAAAGATAGTTGCATGGCACCGGGACAAGGGTTGGAGAAACAGTTGCTATTACAAGCCCCCTCCAGAGAAGTCTACACACCAGCACCATCTTGCCTATGTTGAACACCCACTCCTCCATGGCCAATTCTGAAGCAGCATTGGCCTGGTGAATCAGCCCGTTCCACCCCATGTCTCCCTGGCACCCCGCCCCACCCAACCCACAAGATATCTGTGGCAGGCCCACTACCAGGCAGCCAGCCCACCCTGTGATTTCTTTGGGCTGCGAATTCAACAGCAAACAATAGCACTCATGTTGTATGCCCCTTGCATCCCAGGAGAGGCTTTTGGGAGTGGGCCACAAACCCTACACCAAGTAACACTATTTCTTGAACAGATCTTGGGTGTCTGCAGACCTCATATAGGCAGTGGCTGGCCTTGCTACAATCTGAGACTTTTAAGAAAGCCACAGAAACAAAACCAGCTTAAAAACTGACATTTCATTGGCTGAGGGAAATCTGCTTACTATACCCCAGTGACTCCCTAGGTCCCCACACCACCCAGTTCATGTACCACCTGAAGGCTATTCCAGCCTCAGGCCTTGAGTGGCACTGGTCCTTTTGCTAAGCGGCCCCAGACTCAGTACTGTGGGTGACCAGATCTAGGCTTGTAGTGTTGTCTCTCCCACTTGCCTTTAGATCCAGAATAGGTAGCAATCATCCACGGATCGCTTTGTAGCTCCCACCAGGCAGACCTAATCAATCAAAGTCAGCAGCTGACCTTGGCCTACTCAGGAGACCCTCCCTGAGGCGCCACAGAACCAGCACAATGGAGGCAGGTGTCAGACCACAAAAGAGCAACACCTGACTAGCCCAATATGTGGTACACACAAATGGTGGTTTCAACAAGTACAAGACCCCGTTGGGGCGAATCCCACTCTGAGAGGTCAGCACCCACACAACAACTCATACCTTGTGGGTGAGGCCAGTTCCTACAGTCAGTCAGCCTAAGAGTTAATCCCATCCACTGACATGCCAATAGCAATAAAGGCTTAGCTACAATAGGAGAACACATACACAAAAAAATCGTACAAAGAACATGCCTAGAGTCCCTGGTGCAGGTGATTAGAGAGAATGAGCCACTGGGCCACACAGGACATCTACTACATAAGGCCACTGGCCAAGGCTTAGAGACATAACAAATCTCCCTAACATATAGAAACAAATACGGGCAAATAAAATGAGAAAACAAACCAAAAAAAAAAAAAAAAAAGAGAGAGAGAAAAACTCTAGAAAAAATTCTAAATGCAAGCAATCTACCAGAGACAGAGTTTAAAACAATGGTTATTAGGACGCTCAATGAAGTTAGGGGGAGAATAGATAATCTCAGTGAGAATTTCAACAAAGAAATAGTAAACAAAAAAGAACATAGAAACCATAAAAAAAAAGTCAGAAATGAAGAATACAATAACTAAAATGAAGAATACACTAGAAAGAATCAACAATAGATTAGATGAAGCAGAACATTAAATCAGCAAGTTGGAAGACATGGTAGTAGAAAACATCAAATTGGAATTGCAAAAATAGAAAATAAATAAAATGAGGAGGGTTTAAGAGACCTCCGAGACAACATCGATTGTATCAATATTCGAATCATAGGGGTACCAGAAGGAAAAGAGAGAGAGTTAGGAATTGAGAACCTATTTGAAGAAATAATGACAGAAAACTTCCCTAACATGGCAAAGGAATTAGACATACAAGTCCAGGAAACACAAATAGCCCCAAACAAGAGGAACCCAAACAGATCCACAGCAAGACACATCATCATTATAATGCCAGAGGTTAAAGATAAACAAAGAATCTTAAAAACAGCAAGAGAAAGGCAGCTAATTACTTACAACGGTACTCCCACAAGAATGTCAGCAAATTTTTCAAGACATACTTTGCTGACCAGAAAGGATTGGCAAGAAATATTCAAAGTAATGTAAAATAAGAACCTACAACCAAGAATACTCTATATAGCAAGGCTATCAATTATAATGGAAGGTGAGATAAAGAACTTCCCAGATAGGAAGAAATTAAAGGAATTTATCACCGACAAGCCAGTATAACAAAAATTGTTAAGGGGGCTTCTGTAGAAAGAAGAAGTGGGGAAAACCATAAAAGGGGTCAATCAACAAGAGGACATAAGCCTAGTATCTATATATGCACACAACACAGGAACACCTACACGTATAAAGCAATTATTTCCTGACATAAAGTGAGAGGATGACAGTAATATGTTCATAGTAAAAGACTTTAACACCCTATTGACAATAGATAAATCTTTCAAGCAGAAAATCAAGAAATACCAGCCTTAAATGACACACTATACCAAATGGATTTGATTAATATTATCATAGCATTTCACCCCAGAACAGCAGAATATACATTCTTCTCAAGGTCACATGAAACACTTTCCAGGATAGACCACATGTTAGGCCACAAAATGAGTCTCAACAAATTTTGAAAACTGAAATCATATCAAGTGTCTTTTCTGACCACAATGGTATGAAACTAGAAATCAACTACAAGAAGAAAACTGGAAAATACTCAAACACATGAAGGCTAGATAACATGTTACTAAACAATGAGTGGTTAACAATGAGATCAAGGAAGAAATCAAAAGTTACCTAAGACAAATAAAAATGAAAACACAATGACACCAAACCTACGGGACAAAGCAAAAGCAGTCTTAAGAGGGGAATTCATAGCAATACAGGCCTACCAAAATAAACAAGAAAAATAAATAATCTAACCTTACACTTAAAAGAACTAGAAAAAGAACAGAAAACAACCGAAAATGCATAGGAGGAAATAATAAAGATCAAAGCTGAGAGAAATAAAATAGAGTCTAGAAAAACAATACAAAAAATCAATAAGACCAAGAGCTGATTCTTTAAAAAGATAAACAAAATTGATTAATCTTTAACCAGACTCATCAAGAAAAAAGAGGACCAGAATAAATAAAACCAGAAATGAAAAAGAAGTAACTGTGGACTCCACAGAAATACAGAGTTATAAGAATATATTATGAGCAATTATATGCCAACAAATTTGACAATCTTGAAGAATTGGATACATTTCTAGAAACATACGATTTCCCAAGACTGAATTAAGAATAAACACAAAATGAAAACCAAATGATTACCAACAATGATATTGAATCAGTCATTGAAAAACTCCAAAAAAGCAAAAGTCCTGGACCAGATGGTTTCACAGGTGAATTTTACAAAACATTCAGAGAAGAATAAACACCTACTCTTAAACTATTTTGAAAAATTCAAGAGGAAGGAAGGATTCCTAATTCTTTTTATGAGGCCGCCAAACCAGACTAAAACATTAAAAAAAGAAAGAAAACTATAGACCAATGTCCATGATTAACATAGATGCAAAAATTCTCAACAAAATATTAGCAAACCGAATCCAGCAATACATTAAAAATATCATGCACCATGATCAAGTGGGATTTATTCCTGGGATGCAAGGTTGGCTCAATGTCCACAAATCGATTGATATTATACACTCCATTAACAAATTGAAAGACAAAAATTATATATCAATGTATGCAGAAAAAGTATTTGAAAAAAATCTAGCATCCATTTACGAAAAAAATTCTCAGCAAAGTGGGAATAGAGGGAACATACCTCAACATAATATGGACCATATATGATAAACCTACAGCTAACATCATACTCAATGAGGAAAGGCTAAAACCATTTCCCTAAGATTAGGAACAAGACAAGGATGCCCACTTTCACCACTCTGTTCCACATTATATTGGAAATTCTAGCCACAGCAATCAGACAAGAAAGAGAAATAAAAGGCATCCAAATTGGAAGGGAAGAAGTAAAATTGTCATTATTTGTAGATAACATGATACTATGCAAAGATAACCTTAAAGATTCCACCAGAAACCTGTTAGAACTGATAAATGAATTTAGTAAAGTAGCAAGATACAAAATTATATACAGAAGTTGGTTGCATTTTTATACACCAATGATGAATGTTTAGAAAGAGAAATTAAGAAAGCAATCCTATTTACAATTGCATCAAAAATAAAATAAAATAAAATAACTAGGAATTAAATTAACCAAGGAGGTAAAATATCTATTCTTGGAAAATTATAAGTCATTGATAAAAGAAATTGAAGAAGATACAAAAAATGGAAGCATATACTGTGCTCATGGGTTGGAAGAATCAACATCATTAAAATTGCCATACTACTCAAAGCAAGCTACAGATTCAATGCAATCCCTATCGAAATACTAATGACATTTTTAAGAGAACTAGAATAAATCATCCTAAAATTTTTATGGAAACAAAAGATCCTGAATAGCCATGATATCTTGAGAAAGAAGAACAAAGTCGGAGGGAGCTACCACACTGTCTGATATTAACTTATACTACAAGCCTATAGTAATCAAAGCAAGATGGTGCTGGCATAAAAACAGATACGCAGATCAATGGAACAGGATAGAGAGCCCAGAAATAAACCCACGCCTATATTGTCATTTAATCTATGACAAAGGAGGTAAGAATATACAATAGGGTAAAGACCATCTCTTAAACAAATGTTGAGAGAACTGGATGGATACATGCAAATAAATGAAATTGGACCACCTCCTTACAACATATACAAGAATATACCCAAAATGAATTAAAGATTTAAACGTAAGACATGAAACCATAAAACGTATAGAAGAAAACATAGGCAGTAAATGCTCCGATATTGCAAGTATTAATTTTTTTTTTGATATATCCTCAGGCAGGGGAAACAAAAGATAAAATAAACAAATGAGACTACATCAAACTGAAAAGTTTTTGCACAGCAAAGGAAACCATCAATAAAACAAAAAGACAACTAACTAAATGGGAGAAGATATTTGCCTAGGATACATCTGATAAGAGGTTAATATTTAATTTTATAAATAACTTACACAACTCAACAACTAAAAATGAACAACTAATTTTTAAAAAGGCAGAAGACCTGAATAGGTATTTCTCTAAATAAGAAATACAAATGGCCAATAGGCATATGAAAAGATGCTTAAGATCACCAATCATCAGAGAAATGCAAATTAAAACCATAATGAGATATCACTTCACACCTGTCAGAATAGCTATCAACAATAAATCAAAAAGCAAGTATTGGCAAGGATGTGTAGAAAAGAGAAGACTCATACACTGTTGGTGGGATTGCATAATGGTACACCCACTATAGAAAACAGTATGAAGATTCCTCAAAATATTAAAAATAGAAGTACCTTTTGACCCAGCAACAGCACTTCTGGATATTTATCCAAAGAAAACTAAAACAATAGTTTATAAATACCTATGCACCCCTTTGTTTATGGAAGTGTTATTCGCAATAGCCAAGATATAGAAGCAACCTAAATGCACATCAATAGACAATTGGATAAGGAAGTTACAGTCTTTATATACAAAAGAATATTACTCAGCCATTAAAAAAATGAAATCCTACCATTTGCAATAACATGGATGGACCTAGAGGTAATTATGCTAAGTGAAATAAGTCAGACAAAGAAAGATAAATGCCATATGATTTCATTTATATGCAAAATCTAAGGAACAAAAAGAACAAACTAAATGAAGACAGGCTTACAGATATAGAGGACAATCTGGTGACTGCCAGAGGGAAGGAGGGTGGGCGGAGAGATAAAGATGAAAAGATGACGAAGTACAAGTTAGCAGTTACAAAGTAGTCATGGGCACATAGAGTACAGCATAGTTAATATAGTCTACAGAATTGTAATGGCTATGTGAAGAGCCAGATCGATAGAGTAATCAAGGAGATCACTTCATAAACTATATGTGTCTAACTAATGTACTGCTTACTGGAACCTAAGATAAAAAAAAAGAAAAGAAAAAGACAGATCAAGCAAATATGAAGCAGAAGAAAACTGAAGACTGACTAAACTCACATAGTTAACAAATTGGAGTTCAAGGCAAAAGAGTTGAACAAGGGGTGCAGAAAGATCTGTAATAATAAATGTAAGAGACAATAAAAATATCTAAACTATCAATATTTAAATTTATTTAATTTATTATTTATTTTTACTAAATTTTTTTAAATAACAGTTGACAAACAATATTATATTGAAGTTGCAGGTATACAGCATAGTGGTTACACATTTATATAATTTATGAAGTAATCCCTCAATAAGTCTAGTACCTCTCTAAGAACATACATAGTTATTATGATATTATTGATTACATTCTGTTAGCTCTCCTTTGCATTCCCTTGACTATTTTGTAATGGCCAATTTGTACTTCTTACTCCCTTCATCTTTATTTCCCAGCCTCCCAACCCTGCCCAATTCTGGCAACCATCAGTTTGTTCTCTGTATCTATAAGTGTGTTTTTGTTTTGCTTGTTTATTTTGTTTGTTATATTCCACATGTAGGTGAATTCACATGGTATTTGTCTTTCTCTGTCGGACATTTCATTTAGCATAAAGGTTAATATATATTGTTGCAAATGGTAATATTTCATTTTTTATTGCTGAGTAATATTCCATTGTATATATATACCACATCGTTATCCAGTTGTTTATCAATGGGCACTTAGGTTGCTTTCATATCGTGGCTATTGTAAATAATGCTGCAATGAATGTAGGAATACATATATCTTTCAAATTAGTTTTAGTTTTCTTCAGGTAAGTATCCAAAACTGGAATTTCTGGGTCATATGGTAGTTCTGTTTTTAATTTTTTTTTATAATGGCTGCACCAATTTGCAATCTCACCAAAAGTGTATGAGGATTCCTTTTTCTCCACATCCTTGACAAAATTTGCTAGTTAATTAATTAATAATAATCATTCTGACAGGTGTTAGGTGATATCCATTGTGGTATTAATTTGCATTTCTCTGGTGATTAGGGACTTTGAGCATCCTTTAATATGATTATTGGCCATTGGTGTGTCTTCTTTAGAAAAATGTCTATTCAGGCCCTCTGCCTATTATATATTTGGATTTTTTTTTGATGTTAAATTGTATGACTTCTTTATATATTTTGAATATTAATCCCTTATCATCTCTATGATTGATGAATATATTCTCTCATTTAGTAAGTTGTTTTTTCATTTTGTTAATGATTTTCTTTGCTATGTAAAACCTTTTTAGTTTGATGTAGTCCCATTTGTTTATTTTTTTCTTTTGTTTCCCTTGCCTGAGGAGGAGACATACCCACCCAAACAATTACTAAGAGCAATACCAGAGAGTTAACTGCCTATATTTTCTTCTAAGAGTTTTATGTCTTACATGTAAGTCTTTTATCCATTTTGAGTTTATTCTTGTATATTCTTTTATATGTTCTCATATATGTGTAAGAAAGCGGTCTAGATCAATGATCTAAATAAGACCTGAAGCAATAAATTGCATAGAAGAAAACATAGGTATTAAACTCATGGACCTTGGATTTAGGGAGGATTCTATAAATTTTACCTCAAAGACAAGGAAAGTAAAAAAAATAAATGAATGGGACTACATCAAATTTTAAAACTTCTGAACAGCAAAAGAAACCATCAACAAGACAAAGAGGGAGCCAACTGAATGGAGCCTCTAATAAGGAGCTAATATCCATAATATACAAAGAACTCATACAACAATAATAAAGAACAAACAAATTAAAAAATAGGCAGAGGACCTGAATAGACACTTCTCCCAAATAGACATACAAATGGCCAACAGACATATGAAAAGATGTTCAACTTCACTAGTTCTTAGGGAAATGCAAATAAAAACCACTATGAGATACCACCTCACACCTGTTAGAATGGCTATCATTAACAGGACAAGTAATAACAAGTGTTAGAGAGGATGTGGAGATAAAGGACTCTCACACACTGCTGGTGGGAATGTAAATTAGTACAGCCATTATGGAAAACAGTATGGAGTTTCCTCAAAAAATTAAGAATAGAATTACTACATCACCCAGTAATCCCTCTTCTGGGTATCTATCCCCCCAAACATTTCACTGTAAAAAATGCACCCTGCTGTTCATAGTGGCATTATTCACAGGGGCCTAGTCATGGAAACAACTGAAGTGCCCTTTTATAGATTATTGGATAAAGAAGATGTGGTACATATACAACAGAATATTATTCAGCCATAAGAAACGATGAAATACTGCCTTTTGTGACAACATGGACGAATCTTGAGTTATCATGCTAAGCAAAATAAGTTAGACAGAAAAAGTTGAGAACCAGATGATTTCTGTGGGGTACAAAACTACAAGAAACAAAGAAACAAGACAAACAGAGACTCACGGACATGGAGAACAGGTTAGTGGTTTCCAGAGGAAATGAGAGATGGGGGAGGGAGGTAGATAAGGGTGACAGAAGGAAATTTAACTTAAGGTGTTGAACACACAGTGCAATATACATATGGCATATTATTGAACTGTACGCTTGAAACCTAAATAATTTTATTAACCAATGTCACCCCAATAAATTTCATAAAAAGAAAGTGATCTAGTTGGTTTGTTTCTGTTTTTGTTTTTCTTTTTGTTTTTTTGCATATATCTGTCCAGTTATCTCAACACCATTTACTGAAGAGACTATCTTTACCCATTGTATAGTGCCTCCTTTGTCATAGGTTAATTGACTATTCAGGTATGGGTTTATTTCTGGGATCCCTATTCTGTCCTATTGATTTATGTTTTTATGCCAATATCATGCTTCTTTGACTACTATATCCTTATAGTTTTGTTTGAAATCAGATTGCACAATACCTTCAACTTTATTCTTTTTTCTCAAGATTGCTGTGGCAATTCAGTCTTTTGTGGTTCCATATAAATTTTAGGACTATTTGTCCTAGTCCTGTGAAAAATGCCATTGGTATTTTGATAGGGATTGCATTGACTCTATAGATACTTTGGGTAGTATGGACATTTTATTGATTTTAATTCTTCCTATCCATTAGCATAGTATATGCTTCCATTTATTTGTACATTTTTTGATTTCTTTCTTCAATGTCTTATAAATTTCTAAGGACAGGTCTTTTACGTATGTGGTTGAATTTATATCTAGGTGTTTTACTTTTTTAATGCAATTATAAATGGGATTGTTTTCTTAATTTCTCTTTCTGATAGATCTTTATTGGTGTATAAAGATGCAGTTGATTTCTAAATATTAATTTTGTATCCTGCTACTTTAATGAATTGTTATCATTCTAATAGTTTTTTTGGTGAACTTTTTGAGGTTCTCTCTATATAGTATTATGTTATCTACAAATAATGACAGTTTAAAATCTTCCTTTCCAATCTGTATGCCTTTTATTTCTCTTTCCTGTCTGATTGCTGTGGCTAGGATTTTCAATACTATGTTGAGCAGAAGTGGTGAAAGTAGGCATCCTTGTATTGTTCCTGATCTTAAGGAAAATGCTTTTAATTTTTCACATTGAGTATGACACTAGCTGTAGGCTTATCATATATGGTCTTTCTTATGTTGAGGTATGTTCCCTCTATCCCCACATTGCTGAGAATTTCTTTTTCATAAATGATGCTGAATTTTGTCAAACACTTTTTCTGCATCTGTTGTGATCATATAATCATATGATCATATGATTTTTATCTTTAAATATGTTAATGTGGTGTATCACATTAATTGATTTGTGGGTATTGAACAAAACTTGTATCCCAAGGATAAATCCCACTTGATCATGATCTATGATCTTTTTAATGTATTACTAAATTCTGTTGGCTAATATTTCATTGAAATTTTTTGCATATATGTTCATCAGGGACATTGACATGCATGCATGCATACATACATATATATATATATTTATTTATTTATTTATTCATTTATTTATTTATTTTAATGTCCTAGTCTCATTGGGAATCAAGGTAAAGGCAGCCTCTTAAAATGAGCTTGGGAGCTTTCTCTCCTCTTGAATTTTTTGAAATGGTTTGAGAAAAATAGATGTTAATTCTTTTGATGTTTGGTAAAATTCACTTGTGAAGCAATCTGGTCCTTGAGTTTGTTTGTGGAGATTTTTTTATGACCGATTTAATTTCATTAGTAGTAACCAGTCAATTCAGGTTTTCTGTTTCTACTTTACTCAGTCTTGAAAGACTGTATGCTTAGGAATGTATTCATTTCTTTCAGATTGTCCAATTTTCTGGCATATAATTGCTCATAGCATTTTTTTAAATCTTTTTTATTTTTTTGTATTTATGTAGTGTCAGTTGTCATTTCTCTTTCCTTTCTGGTTTTATTTATTGTTTCTCTCTCTCTCTCTCTTTTTTTTCTTGATGTGTTTGGTCAAAGGTTTATCACTGTTGTACATTTTTTCAATGAACCAGATCTTGATTTCACTGATCTTTTGTGTTGTTTATTTCTTTTAATTCTCTGTTTATTTCATTCATTTCCATTCTAATCTTTATTATTTTCTTTCTTCTACTCTATTCTTTTCTAGTTTTCCTAAATATATTTATTTAAGATTTTTCTTGTTTCTTGAGGTAGGCCTTTATTGCTATGAATTTCTCTCTTAGGACTGCTTTTGCTTTGTCTCTTAGATTTTGGATTGTTATGTTTTCATCTTCTGTTGTTTCAAGGTGTCTTTATGTTTCTTCCTTGATCTCATTGTTAATCCATTCATTTATTGTTTAGTAGCATGTTATTTAACATCCATGTGATTGTGTGTTTTTCAGTTTTCTTCATGGAGTTGACTTCTAGTTTCATCTCATTGTGGTCAGAGAACACTTGATATTTTTTCAGTATTCTTAAATTTATTGTGACTTGTTCTTGGCCTAACATGTGGTCTATCTTGGAAAATGTTCCATGTGTACTTGAAAAGAATGTATATTCTCCTGCTTTGTGGTGAAATATTCTAAATATATCAATTAAATTTTTCTGGTCTAATGTATCATATAAAGCTCCTATTTCTTTGTTGATTTTCTGTTTGGAAGATCTTTGCATTGGTGTCAGTAGGGTACCAAAGTCCCCTATTGTGAATGTATTATTGTCAATCTAACTCATTTTATTGGTCAATATTTGCTTTACATATTTATGTACTCCTATGTTGGGTGCATAAATGTTTACAAGCATTATATCTTCTTGTTGGATTGATCCATTTATTATTATGCAATGCCCTTCTTTGTCTCTTATTATAGACTTTTAAAGTCTTATTTTTCTGATATAAGCATTGCTACTCCAGCTTTTGTTCTGTTTCCATCTGCATGAATTATCTTTTTCCATTCTTTTACTTTCAGTCTGTGCACATTTTTTAATTTGAAGAGGTCTCTTATAGGCAGCATATATGGGTCTTGTTTTCTTATCCATTTGGTTACCCTATGTCTTTTGATTGGAGCCTTTAATCCATTTACTTTTAAAGTAATTGTTGGTAGATGTGAAGTTATTGCCATTTTACTATTCATATTTTTATCTTTTCTTCTCCTTAAAGAGTTCTTTAACACTTTTTGTGATACTAATTTAGTGGTGATGAACTCCTTTAGCTTTCTTTTCTGGGAAGGTATTTATCTGTCCTTCAATTCTAAATGATAGTCTTGCTGGTTAGAGTAATTTTGGTTGTAGTTCCTTGCTTTAAATATTTCATGCCAATGCCTTCTGGCCTGCAAACTTTCTGTTGAGAAATCAGCTGACTGTTTTATTGGGCTCCCTTGTATGTAACTAACTATTTTCTTTTGCTGCTTTTCATATTCCCTTTCTGTTTTTAACCTTTGTCGTTTTAATTATGATGTGTCTTGGTATTGGCCTCTTTGTATTTATCTTTTTTGGGGAGAGACTCTCTGCAATTCCTAGGCTTATATGTCTATTTCCTTTACCAGGTTATGAAAGTTTTCTGTTATTATTCTTTCAAACAGATTTTCAATTCCTTGTTCTATTATCCTTCTGATATTCCTATGATGTGAATGTTGGTATAATTGATGTTGTTCCAGACACCTCTTAAACTATCCTTATTTTTTAGATTATTATTATTATTTGTTTTGCTTTTACAATTAGGTGTTTTTTGCTTCTTTGTCTTTCACATTGCTAATTTGATCCTCTGCTTCATCTAATCTACTGTTGATTCTGTATAATGTATTCTTCATTTATCTTATTGTATGCTTCATTTCTAACTGATTCTTTTTGCTTTCTATTTTGTTTTCATCTTTTCCATCTCCTTATTAAAGTTCTCACTGAGTTCATCTGTTCTTCCCCTTCTTTCATTGAGCTTCCTTATAAGCAGTGTTTTGAATTCTGCATCTAGATTGCTTGTCTTTATTTCATTTAGTCTTTTTTTTTTCTAGAGCTTTGTTCTATTCTGTCATTTCAGACATGTTTCCTTGCCTCTTCATTTTGGCTTCCTTTCAGTATTTGTTTCTCTGTGTTACATAGATTTGCCGCATCTCTTAGTCTTGGCAGAATGCCTTATATAGTAGTTTTCTGGTGGAGCCCACGGATGCAGTCTCCCTGGTCTCCTGAGCTGGGTGTTCCAAAGTGTTTCTTGTGTGGGTTGTATGTGCCCTCCTCTTGTAGCTGAGACTTAATTGCTGTTAGCACATCAGTGGGTCAGATTGACTGTCAGGCTAACTAGCTTTGAGGACTGGCCATGACTTCAGTGGACAAGCTGTTGTGTGTAAACTTACCCCACAGAGTGAAATTTGCTATAGCAGAATTCTGATTTCTGATGAGTCCACTTTTTGGGTGCGTTGTTTATGGAGCTAATTGTTTCATACTCTGATATGGTCTGAAGCTGATTATCACATTCATTGGTTCTGGGGCTACATTGCAGGCCCATGTCATCCACTCCCTGTGTCTAGCCTGATGTTCCCGGTAGGATCTACAAAGTTAACTGTGTTTGGAAGCTGATGTGCTGGGCTTTGAGGCACCTGGGAAAGTCTATGCTGTGAACAGAGGCCGGTTGCTGTTAGTGCTGGGCTGAGGGCTACTTAGCCCTAACTACAGGCCAGCCACTGCTTATTTACAGCTTGCGGACTCCTCAGAGATTTTAAGGAAGTCTGCATGATGGGCTGAGGCCAGCTATTTATGAGTAACAGCCGCTGAAATAGGTTCCAGCCTATGCATGAATTGGGTGGGGTTGGTTCTCTGGGAATCACCGGGGTAAGTGAGTTTGATGGAGACTCAGATTTGACACCTGCCTGCACCTGCAGGCTGGGTTGGAGGAGGGCTTAGCAAAAGAAAATGGTGCCCATCTGCTGGTTCTTTGGGGGAGGGCAAAACAAAAGGGAAAAATGATGTCTTTAGGCACTTAAATCCCAAAAGAGTTGCCCCTCCAGCCTTTGTCCTAAAGCCAGACAATTTGGTTTTTCCCTGTATGTCCCAGGTGCTTTTTGAGCTGCTGCCCTAGTACTGTAGCTCAGAGTGAATAAGTCAGTAAGTAAGTACATGTGCTGTCTATTTAACAAGAATGCCTGGGTTTACAGCAGCCCTCTGCCTTATTGGAACAGAATTCCTCCTGATTTTCATGGCTAGATGTTGTGTAAATTCCTCTTCCCAGCACTGATGGTCTAGGCTGGAAAACTCAGTGTGAGTTGGGACTGCTTGCTCCTGAGGGGGACCACAGCCACAGAGATATCCCTCTCGATTCTCAACCACCACACATGGATGTGAGACCAGCACATTTCATGTCTCCACCCATCCTACCAGTCCTGATGTGGCTTTTTCTTTATATCCTTAGTTATAGAAGTTTCATCTAGCTAGTCTTCAGGTAGTTCTTAAGGGTGATTGTTCTACAATTTAATTTTAATTTTAATGTAATTGTGGGAGGAGGCAAGCACAGCATTAACCTACTCTGCCATCTTGACTGGAAGTCTAAACATCATAAACATTTATGCATTTGATAATCACAGTCAACATCTACAAAGTATAAAACTTACAGAAGTGAAGGTAGAGATAGATAAATTAAAATTTAAAATTTAAAAATATTGCTAGTAATTTTAATACCCATTTAAAAAATGGAAGAACAAATTTAAAAAATCAGAATATACAATATGAGAGAGAGAGAGAGAAAGAATGAGAGAAGTGTAATCTTTGCTTTTTGAGGTGCCTTGTAAACTGAAATTTGTACTTTACCACTGTTATCTCAGTTGTTATGAAACTATGCAAAGTGAGGACATGGCCACAGTATGCATATGTTTCAGTTAACACATGAGATAGATAGACACATACATACATACATACATACATACATACATACATACATGTAGATATAGATGTTTATATATACATTTTCTCTATATAAAATATTCTTTATCTCCAGCTAGATGATAGATAAGATAGATAGATAGATAGATCCCTATTCACAACTAAAATACACATTCTTTTTGACCATACATTGAGCATTTACAAACACTGAGCAGGTTTAGGTCACTGAAGAAGACTCAAAACATTCCAAAGAACCAATTTTATCATATCATAATTGCTAACCTCACACAGATGGAGCAACCTAGAAGATACAAAAGAAAATATATGTCCCCAGGCACCAACCTATTGGGGGTACTTCAGAGATGACATTTTAGAGAATTTTTAATTTTGCTCTGAATTATCTCTTGATTTGCTGAAGTTTGAATGCATGAGTATACTTAGTTTATGTTTTAAATAGCTCAGCAAATTATAACATGGCATAAAGATAGTATGTTATAGCATAGTATGATAATTATATAATTTGTTAAAATTCTAAATTAATAAGCCAACTAATTTTGCAAATTATGAGCACATTATGCCACTTTATGTATTCAATTATAGTTTCATGGTTCTAATTGTATATTTAGTTTATGTTTAGGCCATTTTAATAAGGTCTGTTTCCCAACACAGTCAAAGGAATGGCTGTTTTTAAAAATTTATAATCTTGAAGAGAATTTTAATATATTAAATTTTACATTAATATTGGAATGTAAAATGAAGAGGTCAAAAATACTTGAATATATAAGTTCTCATTAATTTAGCATTCTAATGACCAGAGGTATTAATTGTATTCTTCAACTTATGTATCCTAACACAATTATATAATACTGTTCCCTTAGTGTAGGTAAGCCATGGGCATTGCTGAATCTTTAACCATAAGTACAGGATTCATAAACACTTAGATTTCACTTGTCAAAGTCAAAAAGGCATTACTGAATAAATAATTGCAAAACTGTTTCCTGAAAATGCTGATTTCCAGCCAATTTTCCCCTATGTACTTTTTTTTAAACCAAATCATAAGCTTGTGCCTATTTATTGACATTTTAAATGTCTTTCCAGGTCCTTATTGGTTTGGTAAAAAGCTTTTATCTATAATGTACAATTAAAACAATTGAGTACACACTAACAGTCAAGCCAGGCTTCATTCGGCCTGGCAATGATGGGAATTTGCCATGATGCATTCTGAGAACAGAGCTACCTGACAAATTAAATCAAGACACAATGTATTGCTCAAGAGGCAGTAAACACACAGGATCTCATTAATTCTGCTCAATGATCCTGAGAAGAACATTGTAATTTTTTTCCTCTCTATTTTGGAGATAAGGAACCCGAAGCTCTGATGACAGCTCTGATGACAGTTCGCCAGTGGGACAAAACCAGGTAAAGTTGTCACTGAAACCACATGATCTTTTCCTATTCTATGCTGCTAGGAGAGAGAATCCTTCATTACTCTCATATAGTTCACAAAGCACTTGATAAATGATGGCAAACAAATGCAATTTCACTGTTATAATAATAAGAAAACTATTATTATTATCCCATCACTGGATTCCTGGCTAAGGACATCATTGATGACTTGGTGACAGTGTCAGTGTGTAAGGCCATACGTCCCCCTATACATATCTTACTCTCTATGGGAGAAGAAAAGTGATGTTTGCCTGGAGAGCTCTAAAGTTTAGAGCTGAAAGCATCACAAACCTGGGCTCACATGGACATTTAGGTTGTCCACTGATGGGGAATGGCTCATACCTGATATTGCACTGGAATGTGAAGAGATGTTCCAATAGTCATTATAGGGTCTGCTGCCAGAGAATAGGCAGCTATGTGGCCTTGGGAGACATTGAATTGGTTGTGAAATAACAGATTAGATGAAATCACCACCTCTAGAATTAATTTCATAATTTCAAATTTATGAGATTAGATAAAATCACTACTTCTATGATCTGGTTTTTGGCAAGGCACTGCAAATCTGACAGATATGTTACAAAAGACCTATGAATTATGAACTTTTAAGATTCACAGATAATTTCGGATTGCGAAATTATTTTTGAAATGTTATGCCCCCCAAGCGTTGTCATTTTGCATTAAATAACTTTACAGTTATCTATGTGTGGCTACCATGAGAAGAACAAACTGTCAAATTCAGATATGATGAGCTGTATTTACTTCTGTCTCAGTAAAAGTGTCATATTAACACCAGATCTTATTCATTCACGGAGTTTCATGGCAATACTGCTGACTACCCTTCTTTCCTCTCTCATCTTCTTTGTAGGCTCCCAGTTTTTGTTCCACCTCTCCAACATTCTGCATCTCCTTTTTTGAGTTCCTTCTCTGCCTCTCTTTGACAGTTTTCTGGTGTACTCTTTCCATGCAATCCACAAGTGACCTTATCTACTCTCAAAGTACCAGTTACCCCAAGTCTATACCCCTGTCCCAGATGTAGGGCTGAGCTCCAGCTTCATCATTCCATCACCATGGATGAGTGTCCTTCAGATGCCTACTTCCATCCTCCTCATGCTCCTTTTCTAGCTGTTATCTGACCTGGGGAATGGATGACATTGACACTCACCACTGCAGAAAGGAACATCTGTAAAGAATTGATTCAAAACTAGATCTCAAGCCAAAACCCTAATTGCTTAAGGTGGTAAATAAGTAACACTTATAATTAAAATAGGGATAGGTAGGAGGGGGACTATGGCAAAACTGAAGAATGTAGGCCAGTCTAAAGGGATAAGCTAATGCTTAACTCCAGCTGACCTGAGCCATATACATTTACAAGCCCAGTCTGACAAACTGAAGGCTTTTATGAAGGAAGATTGGAATTAAGATATTCATGTGAAAACTCTACATTTTTAAATGTGATAACCAATCAAATTTAAAACAATATGGACTGAACAAAATAAGCTTGGTGGTCTATTATTTTGCAAGCTCTGTAGTAGATCAATGGTATCCAAACACTTTTATTCAAGAACTATTTTTAAAGCAAATTAAATTTTCCTGTTTGGTAGTCCAATTTAGCTAGTAATCACTATTTGTAAAAATCTCAAAAATTATGTTTCTCCATCTTTATAATAATATGTGTATTATAAATACACTAACCAAACTGATTGCAAAACCTTCAAGATAGCCAAAAATATTTCCTTAAAAGCTATTCAGATCAGATGCCCTGTATTTTATCATAAAAACAGTCCCAGTTGTAAAATATTCATAACAATCATTAGTTTCTGTGATATTCAATGATGTTAAATCTAGAATTGCATTTCTGAATGTGTAAATGTTTTATTGCGCAGACTGAATACAGAAGGCCTGGCCTCTGTTGAACTTGATACCTGACTCTAGTGGTCCCCCTTCACTTGCTGATTTGCAGTGTAATTGAGTCAATTTTCACCACATCTGATTCTATCACGTAAAATAGATGAAACATGTTTTTCATATAACTTTAATTTTGTAATTTCAAATTTATGAGATTTATGTTCTCCAGCACCATGAACTTGTGTAGTCATTTTCCTTTTAGTCATCATACTATTCCTTAGCCTGTGGTATGCTTGCGTTCACTGTCTATAGTGAAAGAAGTAACACAAAGCAATAAGAATGTTGAAAGAGAAAGTGAAAAAGGGGCCTATAATCATGTTAAAAACAACAGTGAAATTAACTCTACATAGATGTGCAAATGGTAATGATGTTTGTGTTCAACCACTCCTCACCCTACTACTTTATGATTTTCTTCCATTGAATAGAGACACCAACAGAAGCCTTAGTGTGTGGTCTTCAGTGTGTTAAAATTTGGTGAATAACACATTTGATTGCAAATTGTGCATTTTAATTAAATTATAGAGTTTACTGAAATATTAAAGCATACATAAGAGTGAATTATGAACTTGTATACTTGTTGAATGCCCAAACCACATTCCTAAGACCATAATATCTGTGGCACACTGTTAGCTGGTCTAAGTGCTATTCTACTCACCAATGAGATACATTCCGATCCAGTCTCCAGCATCCACTTCCTCCTTTATATCCCAGTGAATAACCAAGTCTTGCGAGTGCCCTATGGAGTAGTAGGAGCTGCTGACCATGAGAGTGGAGCGGCTGTCTGAGGTGACCAGGTCGGTGTCACTGGTGGAGCGGGGGATGGTGACAGTGCCATGGGGGCCCGTCCTGATAGCCATGCTGTGGAACTGGCTGGGGTTGTAGCTGTGACGGAGAGGCTCCTTGCAACGGCGTCGGTTCTGGGAGTTTCTAGATGGAGATGCCATGGCGGCCAGGCCCAAAAACCTGTTCTGGTACAGATTCTGTGGGGGCAAATAGACAATCAGAAGGGGTGGGAGATGCTAGCTATAATGTCACTAATTTCATAGGAAATGAAGAATGTGCATAGAGAAAGGAGTGAGTGAGTGAGAAGCCCCCTAGAAAGATTCGAAACACATGCTATGCCTCTGGGTTCACACGGAAAAGGCAGGAATAAAAATATGAGCTAATCAAGGGGCCATGCATCTCCAGCTTTGTTGTAGCCTACCTCTCCCAGCTACCTCTAGCCTGCTTGGTATTAGAAAGCCTGTATGTGTGCAGAATGGTCCTGAGGGTGTGATTGCCCCCAAAGTGAAATCTCTTGAGTTCTCCAGCATCAATACAATTGAATCCAATTTTATCTTTATTTAGAGTAAGTGATGGTTATTATCACTAAATATTTTAGTGATCCCTGCAGCTTTCAAGACACTACACATAGCTCTGAATCAGAAGTGGTTTCTGCTGGGTGAGGTGGTGATTCCCAGCACCAGTCTACTCTAGATTATATAAGTCTATTTAGCAGTAATTTAGGCTTGTACTTTTTCAATCTTCCAGGACCAGGGCACTTGTAAAAAGTCCATTAACCTGAATAAAGCCCAGTGTTTTCATTCTGAGTTTCAGTCCTTCATGATCATGTAGCTTGCATTTTCATTCATCATTTGAGTTTCTTGTTAGGAATTACTCTGACCTCACTGGTAGTAACCATGGAATTACTATAGGCAGAAAAGCCAGACTTCAGAAAGCATCTCAGTACACTACTGGTACTATATGTCTTATTTTAAAAATATACTTGTCACTGCATTTTGAAAACTGTATGAAAACAGATGGACCATGGTGTTGCCTGGAAACCAGTCCTCCTCTAAGGAACATAGGTAAAGCCTTAAACCCAAGAAGCATTAATAATCCACCCACCTCACAGTCACCCTGGCTCTTCTGGGAAGTTCAGAGAGGATCTCTGTAACCTAACCAGTGTCCTGGGCACTTTGTTCAGAGATCTTTGTAAAATCTGCCCCCCCCGCAAAAAATAAAGACTGCTGTTAGAGAACACTTCTTCAGCTTGCATATACTTTGCAAGGAGTGATAATGTTTTACAATATTATTATGGAGATTAAAAGCTACTTGGAATTAAAAACCAAAGTCAAGTATATGAGTTAGACCAAACCATATTCAAGTTTGCTGAAGCATCAATCAACTTCTAAGATGTGACTCCCTAAAAAATTTATATAACCTTTTAGACCTCAGTTTCCTGATCTATAAATGGGTTGTCAGAATTTAATGAGATAAGGAAAATTAAGCTCTTATCAAAGTGAGTGCTCAATAAATAAAAATCTGCTACTAAAATACTAGTAAACTAGTATTACTTTAGTAAGAAAGCCTCACTGAAATGTAGGTCCTGGGCAGTTAGCCAGGCTCACTCACTGGCCAAGTATCCCCTCACCTCAACACCAGAGCCCTCATACTGAGGATCATTCTGAAGTAGTCTTGGCCCTCTACTGTTCCTTACAAAATTAAAATTGCAAATGTATTTGTAATGATGGCCTATACACTATTATTTTTTTGCAGGGTCCTCCCTTTATTTGTAAGTTTTGTGCTTGAGTAGGAAATGTTTGCATTGATGTTGAAAAGAATGAGAGATAGATTTTTATCCATGTACTGTCAGTCAGGGCCTCAAAAAAAGATTAAAGAGTGCTTTTCTTCTGTTGAAGATATTTCTGCTGTGGTATTTTTACCAGAATTCCCTGGAAATCATTTAGCACTCCTGAAACTATTTGTCAAATCACATCAGTGATCACTGGCCACATGGTAAGAATAATTAGTTAAGGGAGATATTGTCAGTAATTTACTAGAATGAAATAGTGACATTTGCCTGGAATAAGAAGGGCAGCCTCAAGCTGTTTCTTGAAAACCATGCTCTTCTGGTCCCCCACCCTATCTTTGCCCACATTCTCCCCATTTATATTTGTAGGCAGTATTCATATTTTGAAATTATGCTTTACCATCAAACTTACTGTGAACTTTCTTTGCATCCTTTCCTGTTCTCAAGAGAATGAGCCTTTCTGCTCCATGATCCCACAAGAGTCCCATTTCCCTGTAAGGATTTTTATTGTGTTATTGCTAGTCGTCCTGTCCATGCTCATCTCTATGCTGTGAAGACCTCGAGGCCAGTGTTCCTTCATCTTTTATATGCCCCTGGACCTGGCAGAACTACTAGCATTAAAAAAAACCTCAAAGCTTTAATTAATATAATTTATTTTATTCAATTATGCCCCTTCTTTTTCTAAAAAGGGTTTAAGGTGGCTATTAGAAGTAGATAAAATACAGAAAAACATGGTAAGTTATTAGTAGATGGTGCAGATAGAAACGAAAATATGGAGACACAAAGTTATGTGAGAAAAAGGTAACATAAAACTATATTCACCGCATTCTAAGGGGTGTTACTATTAAAGACTCACAACAGCTGCTTCCTGAATGCAGCAAGTGGATAGTTGATTCCTGACCAGTAATTCCTTTGTGGCCATGTTGCCCCCAGGCATTCACAAGTGTTCTAGTTTACACTATAGATTCATCTGTTGACAGAAGCAATTTAATCATTCTCCCTTCACACCTGAAGATGGGAGATAGATGAGAATCTGTCCTGTTTTTAAAAAAGTTCTGGATAAACAACCTCTCTTCTTAGACAATGATTCTAATATTTAACAACCTCTCGATTCTTCCTAATCTCTGAGGCAAATCTGATTTACAGAAACCATGCTTCTCCTTCCTCTCTGCAAAGTGAAGTGGCTCCCCATTCTCTGAGGAGAAAGTTAACTGGTATCATTAAATTGCTCCCAGTTTTTTCTTTATCCCATCAAATAATTCAAGTGCCTATTATCTCCTCTTACATTTGTGATAGCCAATATGACACTAATAAGAAAATTCTGAGAACGTTTGTAAAAGTTTTAGTAATATTGTAATAGTAATCTTTTCCTAATAATTAGTTGTAATCAAGGGTCCCTAGTTAGGGCTATGTTAAGCATAAATTTTAATTGACCCGTGAGAAAAAGTGGGTCCACTGAAAATATCTGATCACATTGTATCCTACTTCACAGAAAGTAAGATTGCATTTGCTGGCTTGTTTCCTATCTGTAGCAGAGGATCCAACAATGATGTTTTATTTATTTGTTTTTCTTTCTAACTTAAATAATCGCAATTGTTGAAATGTTTTGGATTAAGTGATACGTTGTTGGATTTTCTAAAAAATTTTGACACAGGACTTCTGTGTTTAATGTTTCAAAACATTCTTTTCAACACAGTATGTTAGCAAAAACTGTAAAGAGATAAAATCTTAAAATCATAAAAGCAAAAAATATCTCCTAGGAAAGGAATATATTATATTATGCATTATTTTTATTTTAAAGAACAAGGGAGACAAATGATTCTGCTGTGTCAATTTCTAACTGACAAGATCATTAATAGGTTTTTGGTTTTGGAATATAAAACTGCGAGTGAGTGCCATCTCAGAAATAAAAAGAAAGCAAACAAAGGCATATCTATAATAGAAAAAAATGATTCTTAAAAATTGCCCCTACGTTAAGAAATCAAAAACTGTTAGTGAAATCACAGACTCTGAAGGAAACTTTGTTAAAGTATACAAGATGAGGTTTGTGAGGAGAAAAAGGGATAATGGTAGTCAGGCTCCTTCCCATATCCGTAGCTAACTCGAAGCAAAAGAAACTCAGCACTTCTCCCCTTATGTAACCATGTGCCCAGTATGAGTGCTCAGGCTCCCATCATCTGGCAGTGTGCCACTATTGCTTAACCTGTGTGTAAAAGGTGCCGCCACCATGCGAAGGTGTGCCATGCCCTTGCTGGATAATGCTGTCGCCCTTTGAGGTGGGCTGTACCATTTCTGGAATAAAGAGCTATGTCTCAGTTGCCTAGGGCTCCTCAAATTTTCTTCCAACTGCCGGAGTCTCTTACCTCTTACCTTGGAACTGTGACTCTACAACAATACAAGGGTATAGAAACTGGCATTATTTAGTTGGAAGAAAGAGCATAATAATTTTTGAGGTCATGAACAGATTTTATTTTGAGCACACAGATGCCTGAAACTTTTATTATCCTGTACTTAGCTCTAGTTATGCCATCAGCAGGATGATAAAACTTTTTAAAAAGTTATATATAACATCTCTTTCTACAATGTATTTGATCAAATTTACAACAAAAAAAATATACAAAGAAATAAGGAATTAGAAAAACAGAAAACAGGAAGTAACAACAAGAAACAGGATAATATTCATTATGAGCATATACTCTATGAAAGGTACTTGATATATTATTTCATTAAAACCCTGTCATATATCATTATTCCTGTTTTAGTGAGAAACACAGCTTAGAACTGTTAATGAACATTTCCAAGATCACACCTCTTGCAGCAGGAAATGGTGATTTGAGGCTATTCAGTGTAATTAGAAGTAGGAGCTTTTACCATTCTTAAGTACTCTCTCCAAATTTTAACATGGACTCATACAGTTGTGGTAATTGAGATTTAGATATTTCTCCAAGCTACTTAGCAGCCAAGAGGATAAAGGAAAGTACAGTATTCATGATTTTTTTCTCCCTCCATATTCTTAATAAAATCTATCATTTTAGACTTTATGTAGGGAACACCTCATGATGTGGAACAATATGTTAAAAGACTTTTTTTTTTTTTTTTGGTATATCACAAATATAGTAGCTGATTGCTTGTACAAGCTTTGACAAAAGCCAAAGTCATAATATAAAGAGAGTCTATTAAGGACTGAATGAATATGTTTAGCTGTGTTGCCCTTGACCACTTTCAAATGTCCCCTTGACTTATTCTGCCCTTATGCCTCAAACTTTCTGCTCTCAACTCAGAGCCTGTTCTCAATTTTTCATCTCCCTCTAGCTTTGATGCAGATAAATCAGAGGCTAACTGACATGTTCTATCTGCAACTGCCTTCCTTACTTGTTAACTTCTTAAGGAGGCAGGCACCAAGGGAGTACAGCACAATTGTTGCCTAGCTCCTTTAGGTCTCAATTTCCAGCTAAAGTAGTGCCTAACTAGAATGTAGCAGATGCTCAGTAAATGTTTTGTTGAATGAATGGTGAATGCATGGGTAATGTGGGTTGGGTATATCTGCCTCCTGTGTCTCAGAGCCATGAGATACTGCTCTCCTTTTGGAGCTCAGGAACACTTCTCAATGCCTATTTTGCATAAAACACAAGTCTTGGTACCCAAAATCCCCCAAGTTTCTGGTTCCTGAATGACACTTGTAAGAAGGGCGAGTTGAGGCAAGATTAAATACTGCCCCTGGGTCCTCTTTTGTTCTACTTCTTGAGATTTGAGTCCTGCCTGTACATTCATATGTATGCTCTGAAATGATTGTGTGTGATTAAGGTCATGTGTCAGAGGTGGGTATGAGGAGCTGAGGTGGCCTTAACCCATCAGATGGCCGAATACCTCAGGGAGAGGAAAGGCGGCTATGATACCACCATCTCTATCCTACATTTTAGCTCCTCAGCACCCATTCCCAAACTTGTGCTTCAAAACTGTGCTTTAAAGCCATGTTTTGAAAAGCTTTTTTGTATGTTGGCTATTGTGCAGAAAAAATGTTGCAGAATTACATAAACTGAATTGTACGGGCTCCTTTTCTTTGAAGAAGAAATAGAATCCTACACATTGTCATCTGAAAGAGAACATTAGGCAGAGAAAACTTTAATAAGAAAATTGAGCCAAGCCAGGGAATATCCATATAGGAAGTCATAATTTAAAAAAACTAGAGACTTGTTAAAATGACAGTCAAACACACTATTTTAGGAACACATAAAGCTATCACTTGTGAAAATAATCCAACAATAGGTTTAAGGAACAACTCCCACTCTTCCTCTGCAGCCCCACTGATGATAGCAGAGGGAAGGAAGACTTTGCTCCTTGTTGTCAGATGCCATTCTTTCTCCTCATACTTAAGAGGGGCGGTCTGGCCATTCTTTATTCAGTACGTACCTTTTGCCACTTTGGTTAAGTCTGGAATTTCTTGGTGCAACTCAAGAATGAGGTTATTGAAAATTGAGCAGTTTGTATGGCCAGAAAAATGGGCGAGGGGCTGTGGGCGAGAAAAGAGAAAGATGTAGGAGACAAAAAGGGCCTTCTCATATTTAGGAAAAATTTCTGATCTTCCTAGCATCTCTTTCTGATTTACATAGACAGGAAAGTAGGAAAAGTCATTCAAAGTAATATTCTTCTGTGTGTGTGTGTGTGTGTGTGTGTGTGTGTGTGTGTGTGTGTGTGTGTGGTTGTATGAGAGAAAGAGAGAATCTGAGAGAGAAGCAAAGACAGAGAGACTGAGAATGAATGAGAGTGCACAGATGTGAAAAGTTTTCTGTTTTTTTTTTCTTTTCAATATTAGACAGATCTGTTTTTTCCTCAAGAGAGTTCCACCATGATGGAAATTTGAAAAGTTCCTTCTGACACACTCAAGAGTGACATATGTGTTTTATCTCTCATGACCACAGTGATGCTCCAACCAGGTCATGGCACTCAAGCTCCAGGGACCCTGCTTACCACTCTGTAGCCACCTGGAAACAGAGGGAAGAAGAGTAGCTGGCTGCATGGTGCCTGCATCCTCCTCCTAGCTTCCAGCACTGAGAAGCTGTGAGAAATATCTTGACCACCAGCTCCTACTCTCCAAGAAGGGCAGCTGCATGCTATGAACATGGCAAGCAAGAGGTAGAGTCATGACCGGAACCCAAGTCCCAGTGGCTTGCCTCTCTTAGGAAGGAGCATCAGTCTTGTGGAGAATGTGAGACACAGTATATTTCCCTCCTCTATTCATGATCCTGTTCAGATTTCCCAGCTAATAAGCAATGTGGATAGGCAATGATTATAGTTCTAAAAAGTACATTTCAGTAGGAGTTAATACTCAAATACATTCTTATTTGTGGTGGAGGTTTGGGGTTCTGTGTAGATGCTCTTTTATAAATTCTTACATTCTCTGGGAGGTTGAAGCCAGCATAGTTGGCTGAAGTTTTGAAGTAAACCATTTTTAGTTTCCTTTTTTCTTTAGCCCATTAAATGAGCAAATGCTTACTGAATACTTAGTATGTACTTAGTAGTGTCTATACTGTGCTAAGTATTGAGCATGGATATAGAGGTGAACTTAACAGTGCTTCTTCCCTCACAGAGCATTGTGCTGCAGACAGACATTTCAGCAGTCAACTTTGACAAAATGATAAAGACAATGACAGGAGAAGTAGACAAGGTCTCCTGTAAGAGAGAGAGATGCTGGGAATGCCTTTGCAGATGGGGAAACAGTGATGCTGTATTTGGAAGGAGGAGTAAGAAGGTCACCAGCAGGGCAAAGGCAGAGGGAAATCTAATATAAGCAAAAGGAACTCCAGCTTTACAGAAAAGCATGGTGTGCCTCCAGATTCAGCAGAGCTCCTCCCAGCTGCCTGTCAGAGAGCGTCAAGAGGGATAGTTGGAAGTGTGGGAGGAAGGTCTCTCATGCCATGTCAATGCGTAGGATCTCCCTCCTTGGAGGAATGGTAATCATAGAAGATTTTTGGTTTGGGGAATAATACAATCTGTTCACCCTGCAGCAATGAGGAGGAGAGCAAGGGGCAAGCTTCAAATCTAAAACCCACAGTGCCACTGCAGTGTAGTCCTTAAGTCTCACTGTGGGAGGAGAAAAGGTCAAGAGATAAGGTATGGCCTAAGTCTTTGAAGTGGTGTGTAAATAAAGGAGAATCTGAAGGTACAGTCATGGAGACCACAGATGGCACCACATGTAGCCTGTTTTCACTGGGACCTTATGGCCATTGCATTCATTCAGGAATACAGCAGTGTCAGGCACCATGCAGCCACTAAGGCAAACCATACTTATGTTTAATTTTGTTATTATGGGATTTTGCATCACTTAATAGCATGTGTCTCAGCATACTTTGCTTCTCAGAATTAATAAGGAGAAGTAAATTTCAGTATCTTTTCAGGCTTCATTTGCAAAGGTTGACCAACACACATCAATAAGGAGTAAATTAGACTGACTTTGTGGAACATATTGAATTTGTAATTTTATCTTACCATATAATGCAGTATGAAGGCTATCCTTTACCATCGTATAGCAAAGTAATGTTGCCAGTGGTGTACTAGAGCTAATTAAGATGTAAGTTAAACACATCTGATCATGTACAATGTGATCTGTACCACACTAGGGATAAAGCATGTACTGTGTGGGCTAGATAATATCCAGTGGTGAGAAAGATATGTAAACAAATACAGTTGACCCTTGAATAATATCGGTTTGAACTGCATGAGTCCACTTATGTGCAAAGTTTTTCCAATGAATATAATTGGCCCTTTGTATCTGTGGATTTGCCTCTGTGAAACCATGGATTGAAGACAGTATTTTCCATTCCCAACTGCGGATTCCCAACCACAGGTTGAAAATACTGTCAATCTGCAGTTGGTTTAATTCACAGATGTAAAGGGCTGACTGTAGATTCAAAAGTTATATGCAAATTTTCCACAGCACAGAGGTCGGTACCCCTAACCTCCACATTATTCAAGGATCACTAATTTCAATATGTGGTGACAAACAAGTTAAAGGGATTTAAAGGATAGGAAAATAACTACTTATTTCTGTCTGAAACTTTAGGAAGAAGTGGAAAAGTTGTACATTAGGCAGAGGGAACATATACAAAGGCATGAAAGTTGTAAAGACTGCCCATATGTGTTCAAGAGACAAGAGGGGGACCAATGCATCTGAAGCAGAGGATGCATGGGGCAGGAGCAGCAGTGAGAAATGAAGCTTGAGCCGAAACAAAACCAATTTAAAGGCCATATGTGCTGAGGTAAGGAGAGAGGCATTTTTGTGGGGTTGGAGAGACTAAGTTCTTTGAAGATGGGGAGAGATCTAGTGGTGGGCTCACCTACACTGTGCTTTCACAAATGCTATACTGCTGAACATCTTCCTTCAGGAGGAACTTGACAATATTTCTGCCAAAGAACTAGGGTGGGTAGATAGATATGGCAACGCTTTCACTTAAGTAGCATGGGAGGTTGTCAGCTCTGCTTTTTCAGATTATCTGTCAGGACAGAGAAAGGCACTATCTTGGACTGCAGCTCTAACAAAGATGCCATTATTAAGAACAGGAACCATAATTATCCATTATCAGTACATAGAACTGAACCAGCAGCAGTAGCACTTTCTGTCTGATAATAAATGCCCCAGGTGAACACATTCATATCTGATATAAATTCAATGTTAATACCTGAGGCCATTTTTGAAGGCAACTTAGAGCAGTGTTGAAGAGTAAAATATAAATAGCACTTGGCAATATAAATTCTGGTCTCTCTTGCCTTTCCGTTTTATATCTATTTCTCTACCTCCCTTGAGAAGTGACAAAACCAGTTCATATCTCAGATGTGGTTATAGGTAATAGATTTTTTTCCCCCAAGTTCCTTCTCTCTTATCACTATGTCCACTCCTGAGATATTTCTAGCCTCTGTCACTCAGTTCCAATTCTAGACATCACTAATTCTCTTAGCCATACCAAGTTGCACCCAGGCTATAATATGAGCACCAACAGATGGTTTAAATATAGAAATATCTGTTGGAAGAGAAGGAAATCAGATAGAACTGTTGCTATTAAAATAAAATTAGGCTTATTTTCAGTGATTTAAGAGAAAATGATTGGAACAGTCAAAATGATAGAGAAAAAAATCAACCCATAGTATCTCTATCAAATTCTTAACATATATTGAAGAGAGAAATGATGCAAGACCAGGGACAAAGTGTTATTTTTTAAGTAAACCATAATGAAATGGACAAGTATCTACTAGTGTGAGTCCCTTGTGGAAAATTCCAATAACATCAAGATATCCCCATGATTAAAACAAGCAAATCAGGTGACCTAGGTGGGTGCCCCGTTACTCTATTATCAGTTATTCATGGAAATGGTAAAAGGAAGGGAGTGTTCTATTTTGAAAACAGAACAGGATTTGTTATTCAGCTCTAATGGCATTGGGGAAATCAAGATTATGACTAAAGTGGATTCGGAGTGAGCATTCAGGCTGTGGTTATTCAGACATCTGGCTGCCAAGACTTCCCAAATGTAGGACCACCTAGGTGCAATGTCTTGCTGGGTTCTACAAAACCACAAAGAGAAAAAACAAAAACCAAAAAACAAAAAAACACTTAGCTATTTCCTTTTAAACATGCTTACATGACACTTGTCACTGAAATTCTTGAACATCTTCCACAAAATTCCCTTCTGAAATCTTTCTGATTTTTCAGAACTAAAGAGAAGGGGCAATCAATGGAGGCAGGTTGGTGACTTTGTACTCATGGACAAAAGCTACAGTCTGCTTGGGTTTTTAGACAGTATTTTCAGTTTTACAGACTAGAAAAAGAAAATGGTTTTCTCATCGTCTATCTTTTTTGCTTGGATGCCTGGGGCCATCATCTGAGCTTGTCTATAATGCAAAAAGGATGTAGCTACCACAGTGAAGTTACAAGCCCTAATGCTTCTCCCTCAATCCTCAGCCACAGAAAATCTTTTTTCAATAGTATAGTATAGGTTTACATTAAATACAATAAAAATACAAGTTAATTTAAATATCTATAGCAATTACCGGAAGGCAAACTAGATAATTATCATCTGGCCAAGACATTTTTCACTCCTTCAAGCCAGTCATAGATCTCAATGATATGGTAATATATTTAAGAGTACTCACTGCCATTTAAATTAGTTAAAAGGCTACCTACACCCAGACAAATAGAATTTCAGAAGTTTAATGATCTGTGTATTTTAGAAAATTTTTTTTTCCTTAGAGGCTTGAATTAATTATTTAGATAAAATTTCTAATTTTCTGTTTTATATTGTTTTATATTGCAAGCAGAAAATATCAGAGGTTAAAGTTTTGTATTCTTTCAGGGATTGATAGCTATAAGAGGATCATGGGTATTAGAAGCAGCAGACACAGCCCTCACCTTCTGGAGTAGCAGCGACAGAGAACTCTCATCACAATGAGGTACCTGGATTGCCATTCAAACTGCTTGTTAGGCTCTTTTGCAAAACCCCAAGAGATAATGGTATTAACCAAAAAAAAAATGAGAAAATGAAGTAATTTGGATTTCTGAAAGGCTGTTCAAGATGAAATGTTAGTTCTGAGGAAACAAGAGCCACAGGTCCATGCTAATGAGTATTAAGTGCAAACATTTCCATGACCTTAGCTTTGCTCTTTGCAGAGAACAAATCTAATTTTTACCAGTACTGGGAAGATGGAGCATTCCATGTCAGTGCCTCAATTATGACCCACAGAGACCAACATTTTTCTTTTGCTTTATTAATATTATTCAAAAGTCATTAGAGCCACATGTCAGAATGGCTTTGAACTACTAAGGGTGAATTTCCTAGACAATTTTCATTTATTTATTCATTCAGTCAACAAAAACATGTGTCAAACACTATAAAATGAACTGAAGTATAAGCTATGGCATCGGCCCTGGAAAGCCAGGACATACTCATGTGAAAAATTAATAATACCCCAAGATACTCTATAGAGTCTTACATACTCTATTACCAAAGTAAGAGGAGAAGAAACACAAATGCAGAGTGTAGGTAGATATTCTTGGTGCATGCCCAACCAGAACATAAAGGAACCAGGACAGATATGTTAAGTTCTATTCAATTTAGGTTTTTTTGTAAAATTGCTTCATCACTGTTTTCTAATAACTCTACTATATATGTTTTGATTGGCTTATTATCAACGCACAAAAGAAGAATCCTTAGAGCCAACCCTAATGCAGCTATCTCATACAACTAAAGGAAAACTTTACAGTCTTAGAATGTCCATCAAAATCTGGATAGCAATTTTCATTTCAACTATAGGGGAAGAGGAGACATGAAAGATTCTTTCTAGGACTGGTGACTGGAAAGCCCTGCAAAACATTTTGGTAAATTATTCCTTCTGAGTGTACCTAAATTATCTCTCTTGGCTGCCACTCTGAGCACTATCCCTATAGAATACTGGCCACTTACATTAAAGGGGAGACAGATTCCACATAGTCTTTACTTGGCAGAGTACAAAAACAATCTGAAAGATAACAAAAGCAATCTCTATAATTAACAGGTTTCTATCTGTGGATTCGAAAGTGTTAGAAATAATCAACTAAACAAAATTAACTGTGACATTTTGGCAAGGACTTGAATGCAAGAACTGATATGTGGCCTTGTTTTGATTATATATAATTCGATTCAACTTAACAAACATCCATTAAATACCTACGCTTTGCAAAGATTTGGGCTAGCTGCTGTTCAGGTTATGATCCTTGTTTATATAAGGCAAGAAAAGCTAAATGCATGAAATGAGAAAAAATTAAAAATAAAACAAATGGCCCTCTTTTCTGGAGATTCTAATTCGGTAGGCTGGGGTGGAGCAACTCTATTTTAACAGGCACCAGCTCAGTTTGGTTCTGGTGAGCAGGCAAGCACTCAGAGTGAGGACATTGTTGTCTCTAATGGGTGGTTGTCACAAAAAGCTGCAAAGAGCATATGGCCATTAGGATATTCCAACAATTGCATATTAAGTACCTTTAAGGTGTTGGTCAGATTTGGGCAAGTGCAAGACAGAGGAGGCCATTCCCATCCAGGAGCAGAGCTATTGAAGTCACCAAGTATATCCTGAAGGCTACTACATCTTGAACAGTTTGTTTCTAAATGGACTCACCAGACTTAGTTCACATGTGGCCTCATTTATCAACTTAAAATGGTGCAAAGGGACCATAAATCTGAACAAGGACAAGCAAAAGCAGTGTGGGAAAGTCTGAACTTTCTGAGAGCACCAGTGGCAGAATAGGATGACTACCATGCCCTAGCACATCTTCAGTTCAAATCATCCCAAGGGCGTCTTTAGCTGTGTTATTGACCTCAGAGTTGAACATTTGGGGATGTGTTTTGTAAGAACCAGGGGCCTCCCTCTCTCCACTGTTGCACATACTGCCACAGCCTTTCCTGAAGACAGGATAAACCAGATTCTGCAAATTCCAAGGACCTGAAGAAGTCCAGAGTTGGGAGTTTGAGTGTAAAAAATAATTTAATTTTTCAAATACACAAAAATTAAATCAAATCATCCTAGACAAGACAAAGTTAAAGGAGTTCATCACCACCAAAGCAGTATTACAAGAAATGTTACAAACCTACAGCTAACATCACTCTCAATAGGGAAAGGCTAAAGGGTTTTCCTTAAGATCAGGAACAAGACAAGGATGACCACTTTCACTACTCCTCTTCAACATTGTATTGGAAATCTTAGCCACAACAATAAGACAACAAAGAGAAATAAAAGGTATCTGGATTGGAAAGGAAGAAGTAAAACTTTCGTTATTTGCCAATGACATGATACTTACTACACATAGAGAACCCTAAAGGTTTCACCAAAAACCTGTTAGAACTGATCAATTAATTCAGTAAAGTAGTAGGATAAAAAATTAATATTCAGAAGTCAATGGCATTTTTATACATCAATAATGAACTTTCAGAAAGAGAAATTAAGAAAACAATCTCATTTAGGATTACACATAAAACAATAAAATACCTGGGAACCAAATTAACCAAGGAGGTAAAAGACCAGTTTTCAGAAAATGATGTCATTGAAAAAATAAAGAAGATGCAAATAAATGGAAGCATATACCATGCTCATGGGTAGAAAGAATCAACATCGTTAAAATGGCCATACTATCCAAAGCAATCTATATATTCTATGCAATCCCTATCAAAATATCAATGTCATTTTTTAAAGAGCTAGAACAAATACTCCTAAAATGTATATGGGACCATAAAAGACCCCAAATAGCTATGGCAATCTTGAGAATGAAGAACAAAGTTGAAGGTATCGCACTACCTCATATCAAACTATACTACAAGTCTACAGTAATCAAAACAGCATGGTACTGGCATAAAAACAGATACATTGATCAATGGAACAAAATAGAGAGCCTTGAAGTAAGTACACACCTATACGCTCACTTAATATATGTCAAAGGAAGTAAGAATATGCAATGGGGTAACGACATTCTCTTTAATAAATAGTGTTGGGAAAACTGGACAAATAAATGCAAAAGGAAAGAGAGAAAGAAAGAAAGAAAGAAAGAAAGAAAGAAAGAAAGAAAGAAAGAAGGAAGGAAGGAAGGAAGGAAGGAAGGAGGGAAAAAAGAAACTGGAGTACATTTTACACTGTAAAAAGAATAGACTCAAAATGATTTAGTCTCAAATGTAAGACTTGAAACTATAAAACTTCTAGAAGAAAACATAGGCAGTAAACTCTCTGATATTGCTAATGGTAATTTATTTTTGGATATATCTCCTGATGCAAGGGAAACAAAAGAAAAAATAAACAAGTGGGACTACATCAAACTAAAAAGTTTTGTACAGCAGGAAACTATCGACAAAACAAAAAGACAATCAACTGAATGGGAGAAGATATTCACTTATGATACATCTGATAAGAGGTTAATATCCAAAATATATAAAGAAATGATATAACTCAACATCAAAAAATCAAACAATCCAATTAAAAATGGGCAGAAGACCTGGACATATATTTCTCCAAAGAGGAAATACAGATGACCAATAGACATATGAAAAGATGCTCAAGGTCACTAATCATCAGAGAAATGAGAATTAAAACCACAATGATATATCACCTGACACCTGTCAGAATAGCTGTCATCAATAAATCAAAAAACAACAAGTGTTGGCACGAATGTGGAGAAAAGGGCACTCTCATACACTGTTGTTGGGATTGCAAATTGGTACAGCCACTATGGAAAACAGTCTGGAGGTTTCTCAAAAAGTAAAAATGGATATACCTTTTGATTCAGCAATTGTACTCCTGGATATTTATCCAAAGAAAACCAAAACAATAATTTGTAAAGATCTATGCACCCCTATGTTCATGGCAGCATAATTTACAATAGCCAAGATATGGAAGTAACCTAAATGCCCATCAACAGACAATTGGATAAAGAAATTACAGTTCATATATATGAGGAATATTACTTAGTCATTAAAAAAATGAAATTCTACCATTTGCAATGACATGGATGGACCTAGAGGTTATTATGCTGAGTAAAATAAGTCAGACAGAGAAAGATAAATACCATAGGATTTCACTTATACGCAGAACCTAAAGAACAAAAAGAACAAATTAATCAAAAACAGACGCACAAATATAGAGTACAACCTGGTGACAGTCAGATGGGAGGAGGATGGGGGGCTAGAGGAAAGGGGTGAAGGATTAAAGAAGTACAAATTAATAGTTGATAGATCATCATGGAGATTGGGATTATGGCATGGGAAATGCAGTTAGCATTAATGTAATGGCTAGGTGAAGGGCCAGAGAAGAGAAAGAGCAATTAGGGAGATCATTTTATAAACCATGTAGATGCTAACCGATGTATTGTATATTTGAAACTAATAATAAAATAAAATTTTTAAAAAGGACTTCTTAAAGAAGAGGGAAAAAAGATCTAAAATAATAATAAGGAGCATTTTAGATCTTGCTTCCCGGCAATTGTCATCAGTTTGGACTCAAAAAACTTTTATAAAAATCCTCTACAGATTTGACCTTCTTACTTCAACATTTACTTGGCACAATTGGCAGAATTCTGAATAACCACACCCAGGACTACCTTGCAGACCCAGACTAGTACTAGGTACAAGCAAGGGCCCACTGCGCCCAACCCCTTTCACATTGCGTGAACTTGGTAAGCTCCTAGAAGACCAAAGACTTTAGAAATCATTGACTGCTCCTTGGAGATCTTTTTTGGAAAGGACATCAAGTAAAATACATTCTCCAATCTCTTTGGAAGGAACTTTATCAAGTGCCTAACCATGAATGGACATACACTTTTTTAAAATTAAAAATTATTAAGATGGCATTGATTAATAAATTCAAATAAGTTTGAAGTGTATCATTTAACAGTATATATAAATATTGTGTTGTGTGTTCACCACCCAGCCCTGGTAACCACTAATCTACTGTTTGTGTCCATGAGTCTGTGTTTGTTTTGGACATATACTCTGTTTTTGACACTTGCATCCACCTACAACGGACACCAAAGACATTTCTAAGATGAGAAGCTACTGATATCAGTGGTAGATGGCTATTCCAAGACATTGACAAGGTTTAGATGTTCTTACATTGATGACTTGAATAGTCATTTCTCCAAAGAGGACATACAGTTGGCCAACAGACACAAGAAAAGATTATCAACATTACTAATCATTAGGAAAATAAATGCCAAAACACAATGAGTTGTCACCTCACACCTGTCAGAATTGCTTTTATCAAAAAGACAACAAATAACAAGTGCTGACAAGGAAGAAAAGGAAACCATTGTTCATTATTTTGGTAATGTAAATTGGTACAGCTGTTACAGAAAACAGTATGAAATTTCCTCCAAAAATTAAAAATTGAACTACCACATGACCCAGCAATTTTGCTTCTGGGTATTTGTCTGAAGAAAACTAAAACACTGATTTGAAAAAATATATGAATCCTTATATTCATTGCAGCATTATTTATAGTAGCCAATATATAGAAACTACCTATGTGTCCATCTACAGATGCATGGATAAAGAAAACTAAAACACTGATTTGAAAAGATATATGAATCCTTATATTCATTGCAGCATTATTTATAGTAGCCAATATATAGAAGCTACCTATGTGTCCATCTACAGATGCATGGATATATGTGTGTCTGTGTGTGTGTGCGCGTACATGTATATAATGGATTGTAGAAACATAGATAGAAATAAATTGAAATAAATCAGACAGTGAAAGACAAATGCTATATGATTTCACTTATATGTGGAATCTATAAAACAAAACATAAACTCATTATATGGAACATATTTCTTTGTCTCCCCATTTTGCTGCCTCCCTGTGTTTATTTCTTATGTATTAAATAGAGCTGCGATGTCTCCTGGTTTTAGAAGAGTGGCTTTATGTAGTAGGAGTTCTGTGGGGCCCAGTGGTGCAGTCTTCTCTGTTCACCTGAGCTAGATGCTCCAGGTGTGTTCTTTGTGTAAATTATGTGTGCCCTTCTGTTGTAATTGAGCTTTGGTTGCTGTTTGCACATTAATGGGAGGGATTGACCCTCAGGCTGATTGGCTGGGATAAGTGACTGATGAGGAGCTGACCGACTGACCTAATGGAGCAGGATTCGCTTTAGCAAGGCTCTTGTGCCTGCTGAGTCTGTCCTTTGGGTGTATCATTTTCAGATACAGTCCCACGCAGTGCTCCAGCTAGTCTGAAGCCAGCCACCTGGCATATTGGATCCACATTCCTCTGAGAGGGGATCTGGATGCAGCCTGTGCCCTGCCTGGGGCCACCTGGCAAGAGTCACCAAACAATCAGCAGATGGCCATCACCCATGTTGGGCTTAGAGGTGACTTGGGCCAATTTTTGAACTGAGAATGGCTGCTGATAGTACTGGGCTTAGGGCTGCTCAGCAAAAGGATGAGGCATGCTGAGGCCAGATCCTGCTTCTCTGGATTTTGTGAACTTTGAAAGATTTTAGGAAAGTCTGCAGCATGAGCGAAGACAGGCTGTTTGTATGGAAAATACACAGGAAGTGGCTTGAGTGGGCCTGCAATTTGAGTGGGGTGGGGTTTCAGGAAATCACCAGAGCAGGGTGACCAGTGTTAACCAGGTTGATGGAGACTCAGATGTGGTGGCCACCTGTGTCTGCACGCTGGGAGGGGGTTGAGCTCAACAAAGAAACAATGGATTCTTCCAGCACTTTTGTCTGGGAAAAGCTGCACCTCCAGCCCTCATCCTGAAGCCAGACAACTATTTCTCCTGAATGACCATGGTGCTTTTCAAGTTGCTGCCCTGCTCTGGAGCTCAAAGTAAGTAAGTCCATTAGGGAGGAAATCCACTCGCGGGCCTCTTAAGAGGAACATCTGCAACTTCAGCCACCTTCCATTTTACTCAGCCACAATTTTCACTGGTTTTCACAGCCAGAAGTTGTGAAGACTTTTCATCCTGGCACTGAAACTCTGGGCTAGGGAGCCCAGTGTGGGGTTAGGACCTCTGGCTCTTCTGAGGGGACATCTGAAGCCAAGATATCCCTCCCGATTTTTAACTGCCACATGCAGTGTGGAACCAGTCTATTCTGCACATCTACCCCTCCTACCAGTCTTGAGATGGCTTCTTCTGTATGTCTTCAGTTGTAGGACTTCTGTTCTGCTGTACTTCAGGCAACTCCCAATGGTGTTTGTTCTGTAGTTTAGTCATAATTTTGATGTGGTTGTGAGAGGAGGCAAGTGCAGTGTTTACTTACTCTTTCATCTTGACTGGAATCTCTCAATAATTACTACAAATGTAAATGAATTAAATGTGCCAATCAAAAGACACAGGGTGGCTGAATGGATAAAAAACAAGATCCATACATATGCTTCCTACAAGAGACCCACTTCAGATTGAAAGACTAACACAGACTGAAAGTTAAGGATTGAAAAAGATAATTTATGCAAATGGAAACCAAAAAATGCTGGGGTAACAATATTTATATCAGGCAAAATAGACTTTAAAACAAAGGCTATAATGGGAGAAAAAAAAGGACTCAGAAATTCTACTTCTGGATATTTATTTTAAGAAACCAAAACACAGGATTTGAAAATACATATGGATTTTTATGTTTATTGCAGCATTATTCACAATAGCCAAGATATGGAAGCAACCTAAGTGTTTATCAATAAATGATTGTATAAAGATATGTTTACATATATACAAGCAATATTACTCAGCCATAAAAGGAAAGAAATATTGCCATTTGTGACAACAAAGATGGACCTAGAGGTTATTATGCTGAGTGAAATAAGTCAGACAAAGAAAGAAAAATACCATGCGATTTCACATATATATGGAATCTAAAAAACAAAATAAACAGAACAGTAACAAACTTATAGAGAATATTTTGATGGTTGCCAGGTGGGAAGAAGTTTTGGGGAGAAGGATGAAAAAAGGGAAGGGATTAAGATGTGCAAACAGTCATGGGAATATAAAGTACAGCATAGAGAACATAGTTAATAATATTGTAATAACTATGTATGGTGTCAGATGAGTACTAGACTTATAGGAGTGATCACTTTGTAATTTATATAAATGTATAAATGTCAGATTGTATACTTAAAACTAATATAATATTATATGTCAACTATAATTAAAAATAATAGAGATATTTTAAAAAACAAATTATGATAATAACTATGACCCTCAGAGGCTACAAGATGGTCATCTCCAAATATTTTTTCTTTTTTCTTTATGCATTTTGTCAGATAGTTGAGACCATACACACTTGTATTCTGCTTTTTATGTTTAACTATTATAAGAATTTCTTAAAATGTTGTAAAGGTTTCTGATAACTTTTAGACCATATCTAGTCTTATTAACCAATTATATGCTGCCCAGCTTCAAGGAATAGATTCTTGAATCCATATATCACATCTGAAAAAAGGCACCCAGTCCTGAATAGACCTGCACCCCTACAACTTTCCCAGAAGTGAAGCAGATGATATCCAATGTGAACAGTTAACCCAAGACTCTAAACCAGGCTTGTATGATCTACGCCTTTGTTCTTCCTTTTCCTTATTAATTTTGACCATTATATTCAACCATGAAATTACTTCAGAATATTTCAGTTATTGGTATTGGAATTTAGATGCCTGACTTACACAAAATTTTCGAATATTGCTACTTCTTGTTGTCCTTCTTATATTAATTGCCCTACTAAAACAGGTTCACCTTATTAATTGGTGGTTTTGGAATGTGCCCTAAGAATCCTGACTTTGCAAAACATATTGCAAATGCAATGCTAGCTATTAAAACTATTTTTACATATATTTCAATCAGTCTCTTTCCACTTTCTCATGAATAAGAAATATAAAAATTAATAATGTAAGAGATCACACCTATTTTATTTTATGATCAATCACAAAGTTAGCATTGGGCATCACCCTTAAATCTGTATCACAAATTAAAGCATGAAACTACTTGTACACTGTTTGTAGCCAAAGGTGTTCATTCTCTGGCAGTGTCAACTCTAGTGAAGCTGCCAGATTTGGAAAAATATTTTTTCATTGGATAGTTACTGCATGAAATTAATATATGATTAGAAACTTATCTAAAATCTTGAGAGATATTGGTAGATCTGTTGCTAAAACAATAGCCACCCAAGAAAAATCTTTGGATTCCCTCATAGGAGTTGTATTAGACAATAGAGTTGCTCTTGATTATATCCTAGCTGGACAAGACAGAGTTTATTCTGTTGTGAATTCCCCTTGTTGCACTTGAGTAAACATCTCTAACATTGTAGAGACAGAACTAGACAAAATCTGGGCACAGGCTTTGGTTAAATGTAGTATCTACTGACACCACATGGTTCTTTGATTTCTCTAGGTGGCTGTTTTTAGGCATTGCCTCTTGGTTCAGATCTATTTTCCAAATTGTTTTTAGAATTTTGTTTGTTGTTACAAGAATTTTTGTTGATATAAAACTTTGTTTTGCATAGCTCAGTGTTATAAAGACACCACTAGGATAATGGTTACTCAGTACTTTGAGATGGTCACTAAAGCTTATTAGCCTTCCTATGAGAAATGTCAAAGAACTGCAGAAAATGTTTACCCTTAATGAGCATGGTGTTAAAGCTTTCCTCTCTTCTGGTACTCTTGGTGCTCACATGTGGCCTAAGGTCTTTCCCTCCTACATGAGACATGATATACCAGCAATGAGTCTTTCTGGCAACAAGAAACCAACAATGGCATTACATACCAGGAATGAGCCTTTCCTGTGATGGAAGACCAGTGATACTTTTAATAACTGATCGGTATTGCTTTCCAATGGTTGGTAAAAGATCTTTATCAAAAGGAAGAGATATGAAAAGTTGACAAAAGTGGAGACATTTTAACATGAAGCCAGATCATATATCCCAGAGGAACTGTCTTGCATGTCTTGCTCCTTGAAACTTTGGACTTTATTTTTTTTTGGAATTGTCAAAATTTAGTTCTCTGAGTTACCTAAAGTATAGTGATATCACATAACAATAGTTACACTCTTATAAGCACTTAACTTTGTACCGTCCTAAGCACTTTAAACACATTGTAACTCACTTAATCCTCATAACATCACATAACAAAGATACTATTTTTATTATACCAATTTTACAGGGAAGAGAAACTGAGGCACAGAGAATTAGTTCATGTGTCCTGGGTCACAGCTTATTAGTGGCCAAACCAGGATTTAGATCAAGGCAGTATGGTTCCTGCGTCCTTAACCACTAGGCAAAATTGCCTCTTAAATTAAGAACTAACTTATATAGTACAGGAACAAACATATATTGTCTCATTTAACCTGTATTAGTGGCACATTTAACATTTGAATTAAAACAGAAAGTAGATAAGGAGAGACAGGGAGGAAGGGGAGAATGAGTTTTAAAAAAAAGGTGGGATGAGGGGAGAGTGAGAGAAACAGGAAGAGCAACTTAAAAGTGGCTGCTATGAGGTTTGCCATTCAAATCAAAGAATATGTGCCCTGAAATAAGTATAAGACTGGGAAATCAGTTCCTGTGGCTAGTCCTAGTTCCTTCATGGCTCCTAAAATTGTGAACATCTCATGTACTAAGGATGAGTCTAGTGTTCAAGAATTTGCATTATTCTTACAATATGGTCCCTAAACACAAGCCAACTACTTCATTTGGTTCTCACTACTAAATAAAATGAACAGTTCGTTTTATTCTATACTAGAATAAAAATCTGCTCCACTGTGCTTATTAGGAGGAGGTGTTTGAAGTGATACTTTCCAAGGAATTTCCAAGGATAATTTTTACTTCAATCAATTTTGCCTGACTTTGGAACTTAATCCTTGAATAAGCCACAACCTATTTATATCACTGAACGTGATCTGTGCTGGAGTTTTGTAGTTTGTAGTACAACTCTGCTGTATATATTCAACATTGCTCATGGAAAAGTTTTAGCCACCAGATGTACACAAAGCTACCAGATGCATGAACAGTTTCTTCAAAAACCTGACCTCTCATCCTGGCTTGGCTGCTAATGAGCTGCTCACCACAAGGATGTCACATAATCTTTCAGACTCCAAACTGAGGGACAAGACCAAAAGATAATCACTAAAATCTTGTAAGCTCTCATATTATATGATTAAAATTTTTTAAAAATTAAAATAATAAAACAATTCTTAAGAGGACTTACTACCTTCTTGTGTATCATTTTGCAAACTGTATGTTCCTTCTGCAACAGATTTTCAGCTCAAAACAGGTTATTTTTCACTCCAGCAGTCATGTGTAGGTTTTACAGGCAGCTCAAGAGCATTATTTAAAACATTCCACCAAAAAGGATATAAACTTTCTTGCCACTAAAGAGTCATAGCCTTGAATTCCTGAATTTTATAGTTATGGCACTCTAAAAGTGTTGTTTTATTTTCCCTGTCCAGGCAGAAGTGCTGGCGGTATCCATTGTTCCTATATTGAGCCTGCTGTGTGATCCTGACCAAATCACTGAACTTCTCCAAACTTCAATTGATTCAATGAAATAAAACTCGATTTCCTCAAGGAATGATTGCTACAACCAGAGTTGGGTCAGGAATGGGGATTAATGATCCAGTTATTAGTGAGGTGAGTAATGTGCCTTTGCTTGGCCTTAAATAAGGCTGCTTCTAGTGGAACTGGAGGAGCGATGTTACAGCAACAGTGGCCCCCAATTCTCCAGGACTTTTCTGAGTCACTCACTTCTCCCTGCCAAGAAAATGCTATCTCAGAAACACTTTCCTTCCACGAGCTCCAGAAAGGCTGGTTGTAGAACTGCTGCCGTTGGCTTGGAAGTTTTCCCTGTTGTAGTCTCCTGTGTGGATATACATGTTGCTCTTGAAGAGGGGTTATATGTCAAAGATATCAGAGTATGTGAGGTCATGGGAAATGCAACGGTGAGTTTCTGTCAGCTGGCATTGAAAGGCTTCAATTTTAATGTGTGTTAGACTTTCCCCCTACAAGTTCAAAGATTATACAATGTGATTTAATAAAGTTGTTTCTAATTTAAAAAAATTAAGTCCCACCACCACATCAGAGGACATTCTTTAGCTCTGGAGAACACCCTAAAGCATGTGATGCTGAAGATTGAAAACTGAACTTTGGAAAAGTGAAGACGTCAGCAATGGAATATTATTTGATACAAACACCCAGATTTTGCCTCGTTCTCTCATAGGAGCTGAAATGAATACAGAGTACCCCCAGCTCCCTGGGAAATGTTGCCTCAGATCCATGATAAAGCTCACAGTGGTGAGAGGAGTCTGGATTGAGGAGTAATATCATCCAAGTGTGTGAACTACTCAGCTCTGTCTCCACCTCTTCTCTCATCACAACTTGTCATTTGCTACTGGCTGTACCCTCAGCTCCCTGTCAGGCTCTGGGCCACCCCTGTGCTTAGTCTTTAGTGAGGAATTTCAGATGATACAGCACAAAATCCAATTTCCTTCTATTCTGCTGTGATCTTATGACCTGATTATTAATTGGACTTCAGTGTTCTTATAACTCATCTCCACTTTGGCCTCCTGTTACCATGGCTGGTTCCCTGGGGCCATGTGGTACAGAGGAAAGAGCATGTGCTTTGTATCAGAACTCTTGATTTAAAAATCTGGAGAACCTTATGACAGTATTTCCACACATATACACACACACACACACACACAAATGTCAGAGGGAGAAGTATTATTAGAATTATCTGGGCATTTTTTCCAAATATGTCTGTCTTCCTGTTTCTCCTTTCCTCCTCTGCTCCTAAATTCAGGCAGTGTCACCTTGATACATCCAATTTTCAAGAGCTCTTATGATACTATCAGCCTTCACTGCAGTGTGTCCAGTGTCCAGCTAATCTCCTTTCTCCCCTCACTGTGGAAGCTCAATGTTGGTGGTTTAAGCTGTGTGTTCAATTATGTAAGCTCCTGAGAGAGAGGAGAGGCTAATGTAATACTCCCCATGAGAAAAGACATGGAGAATATGTCCTTATTTGTAAGATGCAAAGATTCATGTGATTAATGATGATAGGGTTTTCTCTCCCAACTACTTACATTTACTAGGATGTCTAATAGGCATCTCAAGCATAACACAACCAAAAATAAGTTCTTGGTTACCCCAGTCACAAATCTGCTCTTCTCCATCTCAGTAGACGGTAACTCCATTCTTCTAGATGTTCAGGCTAAACATCTAAAGGCATCTTTGGTTCCCCTTCTCATACCTCAGATCCAGTTCAGTGCATCTATTCATCCTTAAGTGCCCTGTACCAAGTAGTATTCTTTCTCCATGCCCACTTGCTTTCCCTTTCCCCCATGATCTCTTTATAGCATTTAACACTGAAAAACAAACAAATAAAAATATCCACTTGTTTATTGTCTGTTTTCTTCCATTACAACGTATGTTTCATGACAGCCAGGACTATTTTGTTCACTACTGTATCCTCCTGATACCTGGGACACAGCAAATCATTGAGTGGGTAAATAGATCAATGTTATTGCCATCATTGTATGTAAACAATTTGCAAATATATTGACTTTTCCATTAAATTAGTATGGAGTTAAATGACCACCTCAGGAAGTTCAGAGTACTTCAATACTCATGACAAGCATTGATGTATCATCACGGACCTTCCTGTCTGTGATTTTCAAACTGCAAGTAGCCTAGGAACTATTAGTTTCCAGCAGAATTCAAAGGTGTAATCTGGGTAAAGCTAGCTTGGTGATGCTCCACCTACCAAACACTGTCAGTGGGAGCTGTTTGGACTTCTGTTAAACACAAAAACATTTTTTAAAACAGCAAACAGAAACTGTGCATTTGCCAATAAGAGTAGAGAAAGAAAAATAACAGTTACCATTTTTGAAAGACTACAATTTGCCAACACTTTTACTAAATATTCTTTTAAATATTTACTGTAATGAAGTTGAAATTATCTTTATTATTTTGAGGTATAAGCAGTGATCAATTGAACAATCAGGAAAGAAATGAAAACAGAAAATCCTGCAACCAGCCTTCCTTCTTGTGCCACAACTCTGAAGTTTTTAGGGCCCGACCTAGCTACAAATTAAAGCAAGAGTGTCACAAGGACTCTCTGTGGCTTTAACATAGGTCAGTCTTTGTGGCATGATCTCTGGGCTTCATGCTTTATGTTTCGCTCAGCCTTAATGTTTGGGTCTCTGCAGCCAGCAGTTATGTCTCTTCTTCAAGGGAAGCCTGTTTGCACTGTGCTCATTTCACATCTCTGTTCAATTCATTTTTCTACCTGCTCTCCATGAGCTTCCATCCTTGGGGTCCTGTGCCTTTTTTTGGAACCAATGGCAATGATTCATTTGCCTTCAGCCTGTTTTTCCCTCTCGGGCACAGCTTCAAGGCCTCTGTGATCTATCTCTGTGCTTTCTCATTTATTTTTAGGATGTAAGTATAGACATACAGACCATAGACTAAGGAGACTTCTGACTATTTCTTGCATTTAGACCACTGACTTTTGCCAAACTTAAATTTTTGGTACTTAAATATAACCTGTTCGTCCATGTCTAAGCATTTCCTGGGATTAAAGAGGTAAAAGCTTACTGCTATTTGCTATTTTCTAACCCCAAACCTACTCTGGGCTCTTTATATTATTTATGACTGAGCAAGTTCATCCCTGACTATACTAAAAAGTAGTTAGAATCCAAGTGACATATGTGTCATGAACTTCAGAGAACCTCGTTGATCTTTACAGGGCTATTTCATGGGTTTCTAGTCCACTGGTTGTCAATCCAAGAAGCACTTGGAATAGCTTGAGAAACTTTAATGATCACAGATGCTAGATTATCATTCTATGGAGTCTGACTTAATTGTCTTGAGTGTGGCCTGGGCAATAGAGTTTTTCAAAGCTCCCCAGGTAATAAAAACTTGGTTTCTCTAAACGTCTAACTTTAGGAAACTCTCATGACAACCTACCTTCTTTCTCCTCCCTCTGTCTTGAGCTGCTTTTTATATTGAAGGCTCAAAGAATTAGACTGTGTCTATAAACAATCTCCCAGCAGTTCCAAGTTATTGGTCAGCTTTACTATTAAAAAAAATCCAGACAATTTTGAAATAAAAAGTCATACTAGTTCATATAACTAAGTGTAATAAATTCAAATAAAAACCAGAACCTTGAAGCAAGAAGAAAGATCCAAATGAAAAGCATACAAACATGAATAAAACACAAAGAGAATACAATCAAAGTCCTTCAAGATTTCAAATAATAACTTGCCAATAACCTGACTGTGCCAACTGCAATTTGGAGCAAGTCATTTACCATTTCACCTCCTCAATCTCTTGATTTGTAACATCAAAATGTAAATACTATGACTTCACACTTGGGAAGAAAATGGAATAGTGCCTGTGAGCTCATGAGCTAGAGACCAGGAGATGCCTTGATGAGAGCTGAGCCTGAGATGGTGATGTCATGATGCTAGTTTTCAGTCAAGGATTTCTTACATGGCTTGTCCAAGGCTTGTGAAGAAGCTCTCAGCATCCCAAAACCAGAAGTATGTTTTGGCAGCTGGCAAGGCAGGGGGTGTAAACTGCTGTGAAAACAAGCAGCCAAATATATCCCAGCATGGGATAAGAAGATCGGATTGTAGAGGGAGCACTGGTGACTCCTGACCAAGGGAAAATGCTTAGGGAGCATTCACTGTGACAGTCACCCAGCTGCTGTTTTATACAGCTAAACACAACAGACACGGCCCTGTCCTCAGGCAACTTACAGCTTCAAGAAGACAATCAAGGAAAGAAGCACACAAATAAGTATGCACTTACAAATTATAGTAATCCATGAAGGGAAAAGATCAGTTGCTATAAAAGAAACAAGATTAGAGATACTTTGAAATTGAGGACAGAGAAGACATCTTTGCAGAGTTGACATCATCTGAGATCTAAGAACAAATGAACCAGAAGGACAGAAGCTGACTGTTTTTGTAGGCAGAAGAACAGCATGTGTAGAAGCATGGAGAAGGGACTTCCTGACACTTCAAGGAACTAAATGAAGACTAGTGAAGCTGTATATAGTGGACAAAGAAAAGACCTGTGGGGCAGAGGCAGAGGGGGCAGGTGATGTGGGACCACCAGAAAGGTTTGCAGTTTGTTCCAAATGTAGTGGGAAAGTCTTTGAGGGTGTCAGATATTATATGAGGAAAATTCAGGGATTCTGGTTATGAACAAATCACATTTTATTTAAAATGCTTTTTTTCACTTAATTGAAACTGGGAGATAATCTGTCCCATCCCTTAAGAAAAAAATAAAAACACAAAGAAGTGGTTTTATTCTAATACTCATAATAATGTTTATCCTGGAAATTTTCTAAAGTAGTAACTAAAGAGAAAAAGAAATGAAAGAGAGAGAGAAAAGGGAGAGAGAGAAGGGAGAGAAGAAAGAAAGAGAGAGAGAAAGAGAGAGAGAGAGAAAGAGGGAGGGAGGGAGGGAAGGAAGGAAGGAAGGAAAGAAGGAAGGAAGGAAGGAAGGAAGGAAAGAAGGAAGGAAGGAAGGAAGGAAGGAAAGAAGGAAGGAAGGAAGGAAGGAAGGAAAGAAGGAAGGAAGGAAGGAAGGAAGGAAAGAAGGAAGGAAGGAAGGAAGGAAGGAAAGAAGGAAGGAAGGAAGGAAGGAAGGAAAGAAGGAAGGAAGGAAGGAAGGAAGGAAAGAAGGAAGGAAGGAAGGAAGGAAGGAAAGAAGGAAGGAAGGAAGGAAGGAAGGAAAGAAGGAAGGAAGGAAGGAAGGAAGGAAAGAAGGAAGGAAGGAAGGAAGGAAGGAAAGAAGGAAGGAAGGAAGGAAGGAAGGAAAGAAGGAAGGAAGGAAGGAAGGAAGGAAAGAAGGAAGGAAGGAAGGAAGGAAGGAAAGAAGGAAGGAAGGAAGGAAGGAAGGAAAGAAGGAAGGAAGGAAGGAAGGAAGGAAAGAAGGAAGGAAGGAAGGAAGGAAGGAAAGAAGGAAGGAAGGAAGGAAGGAAGGAAAGAAGGAAGGAAGGAAGGAAGGAAGGAAAGAAGGAAGGAAGGAAGGAAGGAAGGAAAGAAGGAAGGAAGGAAGGAAGGAAGGAAAGAAGGAAGGAAGGAAGGAAGGAAGGAAAGAAGGAAGGAAGGAAGGAAGGAAGGAAAGAAGGAAGGAAGGAAGGAAGGAAGGAAGGAAGACAGCACTACAAAAGCCTGACTGTCCTTTGTGAGCTATTTGTTCAAAATGAGTTCATAAAAACACAAATGAAATTTAGTTCATTATTACAGAGTCCCCTCCACTGAAAAGAAAGTGCCCTTACATATAACTCAAATTGAATAGCTCCACCTTAAGCTCACCCTAAATGTTGCATCTGAGATAAATAAGTAGGAAATATATAATTTAGACCAGCTCAAAGGAATTAAAAAATATACATCTATACATGTGTCCTCATTCTTGATCACTTAAAAACCATTGAATTTATTTATTTATGCAACTGATTTTGTCTGTGCCTTAGTGTCAGGGACTCTACATACAGCGGCAAACAATAAACAACAACCTCTGCCCTTAGAGACTTTAAATTCTAATTGAGAAAAGATCATAAATAAAACAATTATATAAATTATAGACTATATTAGAAAAGGATAAGGGCTATGGAGAAAAATGAGTCAGTAAAAGGAATTAGGGAGTAGGAGTAGTTCTAATTTTAAATAGTGTGGTCAGGGAAGACCTCCCAGAGGTAATATCCAAAAAGGAGATTAACCAAACAAACAAAAACAGGCTATCTGGACATTGGGAAAGAGCATTGGGAGCAGAGAGGAGACCAAGTATGAAATCTCCAAGTAAGTGTGCCTGGAGTGTGGAAGAATAGCAAGGAGGCCCATGTGACAAGAGTAGAGTGAGCAAGAAGAGGGAAAGGGAAAACAGATCACCTAGGGCCATAGGCCTTTAAACTGGCTTTGAGAGTGATCAGAGAAGAGACTTGTTACAGATTAGGTCTGAAAAGGCATATGCTGGTGGGTGTGTTGCCATATATGCCAAAGATAGAAACAGGAAGAGCAATAAGGAAGCTGCTACAGTAATCAGGGAAGAGATGTTGATGACCAAGATGATCTAATTTTTAAATTAATTAATTAATTAATTTTTTTATTGTGACATTGGTTAACGAAATCCAATAAGTTTCAGCTGTACACTTTAACCATAGGGCACATATATATTTACACTGTGTGTTCACCTCCCATAGTTAGATTTCTTTCTGTCACCACATATTTGACGCACTTTACCCTGTCCACTTCCCATCCCCAGAGTTCCCCCTCCCCTCTGGTAATCTCTAGTCTATAGTCCATGTCCATGAGTGTCTATTTGTTTGTCCTATTCATTTGTTGTTTTTAGGTTTATACCCCACATATGAGTGATATCATGTGATTTTCAACTTTTTCTGTCTGGTTTATTTCTCTTAACATGATTATCTTGAGATCCATCCATGTTGTCACAAATAGCAGTATTTCACCTCTTCTTATGGCTGAGTAATATTCCATTGTATATATGTACCGCAGCTTCTTTAGCCAATCATCTATCATAGAACACTTCAGCTGCTTCCATATCCTGGCCACCATAAATAATGCGGCTATGAACATCAGTGTGCAAATATCTTTTCAGATATGGGTTTTCAAGTCTTTAGGGTAAATACTCAGTAGAAGGATTGCTAGATCATATGATAGATCAATTCTTAGCTTTTTGAGGAACCTCCATACTGTTTTCCATAATAGCTGTACCAATTTACAGTCCTACCAGCAATGTATGAGAGTTCTTTTTTCTCCATATCCTCCCTAACATTTGTTATTACTTGTCCTGTTGATAACGGCTATTCTAATAGGTGTGAGATGGTATCTCATTGTGGTTTTGATTTGCATTTCCCTAATAGTTAGAGATGTTGAGGATCTTTTCATATATTTGTTAGTCATTTGTATGTCCTCTTGGGAGAAGTGTCTGTTCAGGTCCTCTGCCCATTTTTTGCTTGGATCATTTGTTTTTTTGTTGTTATTGAGTCGTATGAGTTCTTTGTGTGTTTTGGATGTTAGGCCCTTATCGAAGGCATTGCTTACAAATATATTTTCCCATTGAGATGGTTCTCTCTTTACTTTGTTGATGATTTCTTATGCTGAGCAGAAGCTTTTAAGTTTGATGCAGTTCCATTCATTTATTTTTGCTTTTACTTTCCTTGCCTTTGAGGTCAAATTCACAAAATCCTCGTTAAGTCCAAGGTCATTGAGTTTAGTTTCTATGTTTTCTTCTGTGCATTTTATTGTTTCAGGTCTTCTATTCAGGTCCTCAATCCATTTTGAGTTAAAATTTTATTTTTAAATTTTTTAGGTGAGGCAACCCTTCGTTTATCTCACAGATTGCAAGGACTTTATCAACTTACAATCCCTTATGTTTTTTATTTTTTACACCTACACCACCTGGTCTTCCTAGATGGTCTCCCCTCCAAGTACTATCCAGGCCTGACCTTGCTTAGCTTCTGAGATCAAGCAGGATCGGGCTTGTTCAGTGTAGCATGGCTGTAGAAGATTTTGAATTAAATTTGGTGTGCGGTGATAGACAAAATTCTGGTTTCATTCTTTTGCAGTTGGCTTTCCAGTTTTCCCAACACCGTTTATTGAAGAGGCTTTCCTTTCTCCACTGTATGTTTTGGGCTTTTTTTAATCAAAAATTATATGCCCATACAAATATGGGTTTACCTCTGGACTTTCAATTCTGTTCCACTAATCAGTGTGTCTGTTTTTCTGCCAATACCATGCCCTTTTGATTACTGTTGCTTTGTAGTATAATTTGAAGTCAGGCAGAATGATACCTTCAGCCTCGTTCTTTTTTCTCAGGATGGTTTTGACAATTTAGGGTCTTTTGTGCTACCATACAAACCTGATGATTTTTTATTCTATTTCTTTAAAAAATGCCAATGGGATTTTGATGGGGACAGCATTAAATCTGTATAATGCTTTAGATAATATGGTCATTTTAACTATGTTGATTCTTCCAATCGAAAACATGAAATATCTTTCCATCTCTTTGTATATTCTTCAATTTCTTTTAATAAGGTCTTACAGTTTTCATTATATAGGTCCTACACATGTTTAGTTAGATTTGTTCCTAGATATTTTTATTCTTTTTGTTGCAATTGCAAAAGGAATGATGTTTTCCACTTCTTTTTCTGATGCTTCATTATTAGAGTATAGGAATTCTATGGATTTTTGAACATTGGTTTTGTATCCAGAAACTTTACTGTATTTGTTTATTGTTTCTAGTAGTGTTCTTGTGGAGACTTTAGGGTTTTCTATAAGATAATCATGTCATCTGCAAATAATGACAGTTTGACTTTTTTATGTCATATTTGGATGCCTTTTATATCTTTCTCTTGTCTGATTGCACTCATGAGGACTTCCAATGTTATACTGAATAACAGTGGTGATAGTGGACAGCCTTGCCTTGTTCCTGATCCTAGAGGGAAGGTTTTTTATTTTTTCACCATTAAGTATAATGTTGGCTGAGGGTTTGTCATAGATGACCTTTATTATGTTAAGGTACTTTCCTCCTATACCAATTTTGTGAAGTGTTTTGATCATAAATGGATGCTGTATCTTGTCGAAGGCATTTTCTGTACCTATTGATATGATCAGATGATTCTTATTTTTTAATTTCTTTATGTGGTGTATCATATCAATCGATTTGCGTATGTTGAACCATCCCTGTGCCTCTGGGATGAAACCCACTTGATCGTGATGGACAATCTTTTTAATATGTTGCTGTATTCGGTCGCTAGTATCTTATTTAGGGTTTTTGCATCTATGTTCATGAGAGATATTGCTTTTAGTTTTCTATTTTTGTGTTATCTTTACCAGGTTTTTGTATCAGAGTAATATTGGCCTTATAAAATGAATTGGGAAGTATTGCCTCCTCTTTGATTTTTTGATAGATTTTGAGGAGAATAGGTATTAAATCTTTGAATGTTTTGTAGAATTCACAGGTGAATCCGTTTGGTCCTGGACTTTTACTTTTTGGTAGGTTTTTGATGACTGTTTTAATTTCCATGCTGCTGATAGGTCTATTTAGATTTTCCAGATCTTCTTGATTCAGTCTAGGAAGATTGTATTTTCCTAAGTATTGGTCCATTTCTTCTAGGTTATTAAATTTGATATCATATACTTTTTCATAATATTCTTGTATGGTCCTTTGGATTTCTGTGGTGTCTCTCATAATTTCCTCTGTTTCATCCCTAATTTTGTTCATTTGTGTTCTTTCTCTTTTTCTTTAGTGAATCTATCCAGGGGTTTGTCAATTTTATTAACCTTCCCAAAAACCCAGCTCTTTGTTGTATTTATTTTTTCTGTTGTGTCTTTGTTTTCAATTTCATTTATTTCTGCTCTAATTTTGACAATTTCTTTTCTTCTGCTGACTTTAGGCTTCATTTGTTCTTCCTTTTCTAGTTTTTTAAGATGAAGCATTAGGTTGTTTATTGGGGCTCATCTTGTTTTTGGAGAAAAGCTTGTAATGATATGAACTTTCCTCTTATGACCACTTTTTTCGTGTCCCACAAGTTTTGATATGTTTACTATCATTATCATTCATTTCTATATATCTCTTGATCTCTCTTTTTATTTATTTTTTGACCCAGTTATTCTTCAGTAGTATGTTTTTTAATCTCCATGTATTTATGGTTCTTCCTGATTTCTCTTTGCAGTTGATCTCTAGTTTTAAAGCATTATGATCAGAGAATATGGTTGGTATGATTTCAACCCTCTTTATTTGTTGAGGCTATCTCTGTGCAGGATGATCTATTTTTGAGGACAGAAGTTTGGATGTGGAGTGCAGATAAAGAATGAGACAAGGATGACTCTGGAGTTTGGGGTCTTAGAAACAGAAAGAATGGAATTGCCATCAAATGACACAGGGGAGACTGTGAGTAGAGGAGGTTGGCAAGCAGATAAAAATGTCAATGGGAGAGGTTACATGTGAGATCTTCCTTAGACATCTAACTGAAAATCTTAAGCAGGAGCAGAATATTCATGTTTGGAATTTAGAGGAAAAGGTCTGTAATGGACCTACAAATGTGAGAGTCACCACCAATAGATGTTTTTTAGTCCCAAGACTAGATATAACCACTGGGAGAGAGATATGTGTATATATAGGAGAAGAGGGTCAAGGTCACAACGCTGGGGTGGCCCACAGTTCAAGGTTTGGGTGGAAAGAGGCCAAGAAGCAGTCAGTGGATTAGAACACAAAAGCATGAAAAAATGTTTTCCTGGGAGCAAAGAAAACAATGTTTCATGGAAGGTGCTGTCATCTATGTCAAGTGCAGGAAGGAGAGAACTGATAGTTGGCCAATGGATTTTCCAAAGTGGAGGTCCTTGTTGACTTTAACAAGAGCTGGAGTTAAGGACGTTTGATCAGGCAATGAAAAAAGAGGAATCAGAGGCAGTCTAGATATCTCTTTGAAAGAATTCTGTTGTGAAGAGGAGAGGAGATTTATAGTAGGTGAAGAAGGATGATGAGAATATCTTGGAGAAATAGCTGGTGCATACTTTCAGGAATGACCTAACAAAGAGAGGGAGAAGTAGTTGCTGGAGTGAATGTCCTCAGTGAGTCACAGACAGGGTACAGTGCACAAGTGTGTTTAGAGAGGGGTGTGGGTAGTTCATTCACCATAAAAGACAGGGAGATATTTCTATCATTTTTGATCCTTTCATTTATCTCAACAAAGTGTGAAGTGTGGTCATCTACATGTGAGTAAAAAGACGAAAAGGAGATTATGGAAATTTATTGTCACATTTTAATTAATTGAAATTGACTTTTCTTTCACAAATTGCATCATATGGAGAAAGAAGGCAGGACTAGGAGGAGAGGAAAGAAAAGAGCCCTGAGCATACTGAAAATCCAAGAAAACCCCAAATAAGATTCTGGCCAACACTGAGGAGATCCAACTGACATTTTCTGAGTGACAAATATAATCTGGTAAATTGGGAGAAGAGACATTTTATTTTTACTGAATGTACTTTTTATTCTATGAGAAAGGAAGGTCACAGTGCATTTCACGTGATTCAGGTCATTGACCTCACTTTAGGAAAAATAAAAGTGAGAAAATAGAAAAGCTGGCGCATGTCCTTAAAAAAGAAAATGTTCCTCAGGAGACAGCAAGGTTGAGCTAATTATGCACATACTAGAAAACATTAATTGGCTTCAGTTTGAGATCTATTTTCAAACGTAGAATATTCCAGTAGACTGGCATGTTCCGAGAAGAGGTTCTGACACATTTGACATATTCCCAGCATTCTTGGCATAGTCCTAAAAGACTACATTTAGATTAAGGCATTTAGCTGTGAAAAAAAATGAATAGAATCATCCAAGAAATAACACACTCTCATTTTATTGAAATTAATAACAAACTATAATCACATAAAGTGATGGACTTTCTCTCATCAGGAGAAGAAAGAGCTCCTTATAACAACTTTAAAAAAATAATCAGGATGTGAATGTCTGCCTACATTTTATAGCACCTGATAAATGAATTAAAAATAAATAAATAAATTTAACATCTACTTTAATTCTATAAACAACTGTGTGAGACACCTATATTTAAAAAAAAAATCAATGACAAACTAGGAGTAGCATCACTAGAAGTCTCTATTCACATGCTGGGACAGAAGAGGAACCACATACACCAGGAGTTTACAAATCTTGACATGGAAATGAATGTTGCTAGCCTTTGAGAACACTAAACAACAGGACAGGTGTAAGTCAGTCTGTTAAACTGATCTAAAACAAACCATTCGTTGCATGGTTTTTACGTAATGTGATTTCCCACAGTTTCTGGTATCCTTTACACAGAGAACAAAATAAATAAAAGTGTCACTTTTGTCTGTCTACAGGGACTCCATCAACTGGATCTAGAGTGGATCCTTTCACAAATGGTATTCTGCACAACCAATTGTTGCAAGCTTGCGACTTTCCCCCTGTGTCTTTCCCCTTGTAGCACCAGTATTGAGTGCCATTTCCTATAATAGATCTCAATTTATGAAACAATTCTAACAATAAAAATCCAGTAAAGACATTCATTAAGAGCCGACACCATAAAATACCATAAATCACTAGAGGAAATGGCCTCATGGATCAATTACTATATTGCTAAAACCTCTGTAAAGCATTCAGTTGAATAAAACTAAAGCCACCTATCCAATAAAAGATCAATGATTAGACTTACTGCAGGTGTGTGTGTGTGTTTGTGTATGTGTGTGAGTGTAAGTGTGAGAGTGTATATGAAGAAGGGAGAGGAAAGAGAGAGTAGGGCAGGGAAAATGAGAGAGAGATAGAAAGGGAGAGAGGGAGACCGAGATTGATTGTGTAAGTAGTGGAGGGGAATTACATGGATGAAGAAATAACCAGGATACAAGGCAGCTCCATAATTTGGGCAGATACTTTCTACATCTACATTAATTCCTTTTATTGCCTTTTCAAAACTTAATACTATTTCTTCCATATTCACAGTTTTTATGAAAAAATAATGCTAGCTAATTATAAATGACTTATAAAATAAAACAAACAAAAGTATACAGAGAAAAACAAAAACCACTTCAAGCTTCATTGCCCAAGATTAGCACTATTAATATATTAAAGATTCCTTTTCCAACTATTTATTAAGCACACATATGTATTTTTCAGCCAAAAAATATTGTGCAGAATGTATCGTTCATATTGTACTTGCTTACATAACACTATGCCATGAGCAATTTTTATTAAATATTCTTAGGAGATTTGGTTTATAAAGATTACACATGATTTCATGTTAAGATTACTTTAAGTAATCTTATTGTCAGATTCTGTAAGATTTTTCTAATTTTTTACTATTTAAATATAATACTGCAAATAAACAACTTATACCTTATTCTTTATATCTTAGCATATTTTCTTTCTTTTTTTATTTTATTAGTTTCACATATATACATAGTGAAGACATTGTTTAGACGTTTGTATAGTTTATAAAATGATCCTCCAATTGCTCCTTCTCTCCTCTGATTTCCACCAAGCCAATATATTAATGCTAAGTGCATTCCTTATGCCATATTCCATATCCTCATGACCATCTATCAACTACTAATTTGTACTTTTTTAATCCTTCATCCCATTCTCCCATCCCCAACAACCTCTCTCCCCTCTGGCCATCAACAAATTGTCCTCTATATTTGTGAGTCTTTTTTTTGATTAATTTGTTCCTTAGGTTCTGCAGATAAGTGAAATCCTATGGTATTTATCTTTCTCTGTCTGACTTATTTCACTCAGCATAATAACCCCTAGGTCCATCCATGTCGTTGCACATGGTAGGATTTCACTTTTTTAATGGCCGAATAATATTCCGTCATATATATGAACCATAACTTCTTTATCTAATTGTCTGTTGATAGGCATTTAGGTTTCTTCCATATCTTGGCTATTGTAAAATATGCTGCCATGAACATAGGAGTGTATAGATCTTTCCAAATTATTATTTTAGTTTTCTTTGGATAAATACCCAGAAGTGCAATTGCTGGGTCAAAAGGATATCCATTTTTAAATTTTCGAGAAACCTCCAGACTGTTTTCCATAGTGGCTGTACCAATTCGCAATCCCACCAACAATGTGTGAGAGTTCCTTTTTCTCCATATTGACACCAACACTTGTTATTCTTTGATTTCTTGGTGATAGCCATTCTGACAGGTGATATCTTATTGTGGTTTTAATTTGCATTTCTCTGATGATTAGTGACCTTGAGCATCTTTTCATATGTCTATTGGCCATCTGTATATCCTCTTTGGAGAAGTATCTATTCAGATCTACTATCATTTTTTAATTGAATTGTTTGTTTTTTTGTTGTTGAGTTGTATAAGTTCTTTATATATTTTGCATATTAACCTCTTATCAGATGTATCATAAGCAAATATCTTCTCCCATTCAGTCAGTTGTGTTTTTGTTTTGTTCAGTTTCCTTTGCTGTACAACACTTTTTAGTTTGATGTAGTCCCATTTATTTATTTTTTCGTTTCCCTTGCATCAGGAGATATATCCAAAAATAAATTACTGTTAGCAATATCACAATTTACTGCCTATGCTTTCTTCTAGAAGTTTTATGGTTTTGAGTCTTATATTTGAGTCTTTAAGCCATTTTGAGTCTATTCTTATAAACAGTATAAGAAGGTGGTCCAGTTTCTTTCTTTCTTTTTCTTCTTTTTTTTTTGCATGTATCTGTCCAGTTTTCACAGCACCATTTATTAAAAAGACTCTTTACTCCATTGTATATTCTTGCCTCCTTTGACAAATATTAAGTGAGTGTATAGGCATATATTTACTTCAAGACTCTCTTTTCTGCTCCATTGATGAATGTATCTGTTTTTATGCCTGTACCAGGCTGTTTTGATTACTGTATTCTTGTAGTATAGTTTGATATGAGGTAGTGTGATACTTCCAACTTTGTTCTTTCTCAAGCTTGCTATAGCTATTCAGGGTACTTTGTGGTTTCATATAAATTTTAGGATTATCTGTTGCAGTTCTGTGAAAAATGGCATTGGTATTTTGACAGGGATTGCATTGAATCTGTAGATTGCTTTGGGCAGTATGAACATTTTTAAAGATGCTGATTCCTCCAACCCATGAGCACAGTGTATGCTTCCATTTATTCGTATCTTCTTTAACTTATTTTTTCAATGACTTATAATTTTCTGAGAACAGATCTTTTACCTCCTTGGTTAATTTGGTTCTCAGGTTTTATTATTTTCGATACAATCTTAAATGCATTTTTTCCCCTTAATTTCTCTTCTAAAAGTTCATCATTGGTGTATAAAAATGCCACTGACTTCTGAATATTACTTTTGTATCCTGCTACTTTACTGAATTCATTGATCAGTTCTAACAGGTTTTTGGTGGAATCTTTAGGGTTCTCTATGTATAGTATCATGTCATTGGCAAATAATGAGAGTATTATGTTGAGGTATGTTCTTCTTGTTCCCACTTTGCTGAGGGTTTTTATCATGAATGGATGCTGGATTTTGTCGAACACTTTTTCTGCATCTATTGATATGATCATATGGTATTTATCTTTCGATTTGTTAATGTGGTGTATCACATTAATTGATTTCTCGATGTTGTACCAATTTTGCATCCCAGAAATAAATTCAACTTGATCATGGTGTATGATATTTTTAATATATTGATGAATTCATTTTGCTAATATGTTGTTGAGGATTTTTGCATCAGCGGTCATTTTGTTTGTTTGTTTGTTTTGGGGGTTTTTTTGTAATGTCTTTGTATGGTTTTGGAATCAAGGTAATGGTGGCCTCATAAAAGGAGTTAGGGAGCCTTCCCTCTTCTTGAGTTTTTTGGAATAGTTTGAGAAGCACAGGTGTTAATTCTTCTTTGAATATTTGGTAAAATTAGCCTGTGAAGCCATCTGGTCTAGGACTTTTGTTTTTTGGGAAGTTTTCAATTACTGATTCTATTTCATTGGTGGTAATCGGTCAGTTTAGATTTTCTGTTTCTTCTTGACTCAGTCTTGGGAGATTGTATGTTTCTAGAAATGTGTTCATTTCTTCCAGATTATCCAATTTTTTGACATATAATTGCTCATAGTATTTTCTTATGATCCTTTGTATATCTGTGGAGTATGTACTTACTTCTCTTTCATTTCTGATTTTACTTATTTGAGTCTTCTCTCTTTATTTCTTGATGAGTCTAGTTAAGGATCTGTCAGTTTTGTTTGTCCTTTCAAAGAACCAGGTCTTGAACTCATTATCTTTTGTATTGTTTTTCTAGACTCTATTTCGTTTATTTCAGCTCTTATCTTTATTATTTCCTTCCTTCTATTCATTTTGGGCTTTGTTTGCTGTTCTTTTTTTAGTTCTTTTAAATGAGATTGTTTATTTGAGATTGTTTATTTGAGATTGTTTATTTGAGCTTTTTCTTGTTTTTTGAGGTAGGCCTGTATTGCTATGAATTTCCCTCTTAAGACTGCTTTTGCTTTGTCCCATATGTTTGGTGTCAATATTTTCATTTTCATTTGTCTTAGGTATCTTTTGATTTCTTTCTTGATCTCATTGTTAACCTATTCACTGTTCAGTAGCATGTTATTTAGCCTCCATGTGTTTGTATATTTCCAAGTTTTTTTTCTTGTAGTTGATTTCTAGTTTCATACCTTGTTATCAGAGAAGATGATTGATATGATTTCAATCTTCTTAAATTAATTGAGACTTGTTTTATATCTAACATGTGGTCTCTCCTGGAAAATGTTCCATATGTACTTGAGAAGAATACATATTTTGCTGCTTTGGGGTAAAATGCTCTAAAAATATCTATTAAATCCATCTGGTCTAGTGTGTCTTTTATGCCCATTATTTCTTTGTTGATTTTTTGGCCAGGAGATCTATCCATTGGTGCCCATGGGGTATTAAAGTCTCCTACTATGAGTGTATTACTATTGATCACTCCTTTTATATTAATCAATAATTGCTTTATGTATGTAGGAGCTCCTATGTTCGGTGTGTATATGTTTACTAGGGTTATGTCTTCTTCATTTATCAATCCCCTTATCATTATGTTTTAATGTCTATTTTATCAAAGAATCACTATCCTGGCTTTTTTTTTTCCCCCATTTGTGTGAAATATCATTCTCCATCTCTTTACTTTCAGTCTGTGAGTATCATTTGATCTGAAGTGAGTCTCTTGTAGACAGTATATACATGGGTCTTGTTTTCTTATCCATTCAGCTACCCTATGTCTATTGATTGGAGCATTTAACCTTACTACATTTAAAGTGATTATTGATAGGTACATAGTTACTGCCATTTTGTTATTCACATTTTTTTCTATTTTCTTTTTTACCTCTTCTTCTTTTTTTTTCTTTTTTTTTTACAGAAGTCCCTTTAACATTTTTTGTAATACTGGCTTGTTAGTGATGCATTCCTCAAGCTTTTTCCTGTCTGGGAAGCTTTTACCCTTACCTTCCATTTTGATTGAAAGTCTTGCAAGGTAGCATACTTGTGTTGTAGATTTTTGTTTTTCAAAGCTTCGAATATTTCATGCCAGTCCCTTCTGGTCTGCAAAGTTTCCATTGAAAAATCAGCAGACATTCTTATGGGAGTACCCGTATAAGTAATCAGCTGACTTTCTCTTACTGCTTGTAAGATCCTTTCTTTGTCTTTGACCTTTGGCATTTTAATTAAGATGTGTCTTGGTGTGGGTCTGAATTCCTCTTGTTTGGGACTTTTCATGCTTCCTGAACTTGCATGTGTAATTTCTTTGCCAGGTTAGGGAATTTTTCTGTCATTATTTCTTCAAATAGATTCTCAATCCCTTGTGCTCTCTCTTCTCCTTAGGATACTTTTATGATCCAGATATTGTTATGCTTCATGTTGTCCCAGAGGTACCTTAAACTACCCTCATTTTATTAAATTCTTTTTTGTTGTTGTTATTCTCATTGGATGTATTCTGCTACCTTGTCTTCTAATTCACTTATTCGATCTTCTGTTTCATCTAATCTACTGTTGAATCCTTCTAGTATATTCTTCTTTTCAGTCATTGTATTCCTCATTTCTGTCTGGTTCTTTTTTATGGTTTTTATGTCCTTTTTTTAATGCTTACTATCTCTCTGTTGAGGTTCTCATTGTGCTCATCCATTCTCACCCTAAGTTCCTAGAGTACCTTATAACCATTATTTTGAACTGTCTCTGGTATGTTGCTTGCCTCCATTTCATTTAGCTTATTTTCTGGAGTTTTCTCCTGTTGTTTCATTTGTGGCATTTCTTTGTATTCTCATTTTATTAGCCTCTCTGTGTTCATTTCTATGTGTCAGGAATATTTGTTTCATCTCTCAGCCTTGGCCAGTTGGCCTAAAGTAGAAGGCGTCCTGTGTGGCCCAGTGGCACACTGTTCTTGATCTCTTATGCCTGAACGTGATCTCTGTGTGGGTTGTGCGTGATCTTCTGTTGTTGCCTATTGTTGTTTTACATCAGTGGATGGGATTAACAGTCAAGCTGGCTAATTATGGGAACTGGCTGCGCCCACAGGGTAAGAGTTGTTGTGTGGGGACTGACCCCACTGAGTGGGATTTGCCCTAGCAGCCTTGAGTACTTGTTGAAAATATCCTTTGTGTATACCGCTTATGGAGTTAGTCAAAAGCTGCTCTGTTGTGGTTGGGTGCATTGATATTGTGGTCCCTTGGGAGTGGCTCCCCAGTAGGCCAAGGTCAGACATTGTTTTTGATTGCTCAGGGCTACCCTGTGGTAGCTACAAAGCGATCTACAGATGGTTGTTGCCTCCGCTGGATCTATAGGTAAGTGGAAGAGACAAAGCTGTAGGCAGTGGTCCAGTTATCCCCTGTCCCTGACTTAGGGCAGTTCAGCAGAGGGACCGGTGCTCCTCCAGGTCTGACGTTGTCTGTCAGTTGCCTGCAAGACTCTAAAATTTGAAGAGCCTCTGGGTTCTATGTATGTTGTATAGTGCAGGGACCCTGGGAGTCTCCTGGGTTTATTAAGCAAAATTTTCCCTGCCACTGCAGTATCAGTTTACATGCCAGCACTCTCTCTGTGGCTCCCTGTACAAGTTTCCAGTCATAGCGAGGTCAGCTGCTGCCCACCTGGGCCCTAATGTGCCACCCCAGGGTAGGGGCAGCTGCCTATCAACATGTGGCAAGCACTTTGAATCTCTGGGGCAGGAGTTCAGAGATTCAAGGGCTGGCAGGTCAACAGCCTCAGTTTTCTGCAATTTTTGTGTCTGCATGTTACCACAGTGGTCGCAGATCACATGGAGACAAGCTGCTGTCACCCAGGCCCCTGCAGTCCCCTCAAGAGATAATGCAGCTTGTACAGGCAGCAGTGGTCTTCTCACAACTGTTTTCCCCAAAATACCCTCACTGCGCTAGTCAAGGTCTGTTGCATGCAGAATGAGCAACCGCAGACCCAAGCAAGGCAGGAGAGGCTGCCTGTCAATGGGCTGCAGGCATTTTGTAGCTTGGGTGAAGCAGGATCTCAGGGAGACAAGGGCTGTCAAGCCATTACAGCCTCAGTTTTGCTACAGCTACTATGCCCAGGCATTCCCTCTAGTCACAGATCACAGTGAGACCAGCTGCTGTCTGAGGCAGTCCCACAGACCCCTGCACTCCCCAGACACAGTATTACAACTCTTGCAGGCAGCCAAGGTCTGCCTGACACTGATTTCAAAACAGTGTCTGCCCTGTGCTAGCCAAAATTTGTTGCCTGTATGGATTGGGAGATCTTTGGGGGCGGGGCAGGAAGGTGGCTTTTCACTGTCAATGGGCCGCCTGGGGCAATTTGTTGGTAGGGTGGGGCAGGGTCTCAGGGCGAATCTCAGTCTTGGGTAACTGTTCACACATTCCTGCAGAAGTCCCAGATCACAGCAAGACTAACTGTTGTCTGGGACTGGCCCACAGACCCCCGAGATCCGCCTAAGTTTGGTTAGCAGTAGTAATCTGCCTGAAACTATCTTGAAAATGTAGGCTCACAGCACTGGCTGCTAACTTTGAATGTTTGGCCCTGAATAGGTGCACAGCATGGCAGCCATTCAGCAACAAAAGCCCTGGGCAATCTGTAGGTTAGGTGTGGTAGGCTGATCTCCTCAGGCCAGCACTTCCTAATGGCCCTGTGGGAGGGTTCTGCACTGTCCAGTTGGAAGAGTCTTAGATTGCCAGGTAGGGGGACCGGACTAAGGCACAATGGTGGCTACCCTTCCAGCCCTTGTTATGGCACTAGGTAAGGCAGATTTTCTCGGTATGAATCCCATGGAAGCCTCTGACCCACCACAGGTATCCTGGGTGAGTGTCTGCAGGTCAGATAGCCTGCGCATGGACCCTTCAAAGGAGTATCTAAGTTTTCAGTGTCTTTCTATCTCACCCAGACAGCTAGAATCCTCTCTGGTTTTTACAGATATTGGAATCTCCTCTTCCCTGAGTTGGTACCCTAGGCTGGGGAGCCCCAAAATGAGGCTTGGACTATCCCCCGCTCTCCTTCAGGGAAGCCTCTGCAGCCTCACTCACTCTCCAGGTGATCCTCCACCACCCTTGGGTGCGGGTTCAGCCCAATTCATGACTTTGCCCTTTCTACTGGCTTCAGTGTGGTGCCGTCTTTATGTTACAATCAGCTAGACTTCAGGGGATTCTCAGAGGTACGTGTTATGATCATCTAGACTTCAAGTGATTCTCCACATTGAATTTGGTTGTAATTTCAATGCAGACCTGGGAGGAGGAAAATGCTGCTTGTACCTAGTTTGCCATCATCTGCCGGAATCCTAATATCTGAGCATTTTGTAATGTTATTCTCTAAGGACCCCAATAACTCATTCATACTATTGATGTGTATTACCAAATGGCTGCTAAAGCATATGAACTCAACTCATTTACCCTTCCCTCTGTATTTTTTGAGTGCCTGTCACAGCACATCTTCAACAGGTTGAGTGGTACTATTTTTAAAATCTTTAGTTTGATAGGCAAAATGTCAGAGTATTTTTCATTAATTTGTATTATTTTACTATGGCTAAGTGTTTCTCACTGGTTTAATAAACTTTTACATGTGTGACTCACACCTATCATAGTGTCTAATACACTGTAGGTTCTCAATAAATATATATTGAATGACTAATTGATGAAGAAATGACTCACGTCTTTTCTATTTTTGTAATAAAATTTTACTGCTTTTCTTATCATAAAATCATATTTTACTACTTCTCATATATTCAGGATATCCACCTTTTTCTATAAATATGACAAACTTTCCAATATTTACTGGTCTTCTCCTTTTGTTTATGTTTTTTTTAAAATTTACATAGAGTTAACATTTTATATTGGCAAATATCTTCTTTTCCATTGTTATTTCATTATTTATACTTAAAAGATCCATCTCTCTCCAACTCAAAATAATATTCATCCATATTTTTCACTTTTATGATTTCACATTTTACATTTAACTCAAATCTATTAGGGCTATGTCATAACTAAAGGGAGAAATATATATGTAAGTATTTAAAAGTAGTTATTTACTAGTAATAATCATTGTGTACTATGTTTTTACTCAAAGAATTTTTTATTCAATCACTATTATTAACAAAGTTTATATTTGGTTCAATTTCTGGTATATATATATATAGTTCCACTTATCTTCCATTATATTACTGTAGTAATATCATATAATTTCAATTACTTTATAACATATTAATGTTAAACTGAACATCTATATGTCTTTCCACAAATTTCTTGGTTATATTGTTCCATTTATTCTTCTAGATAATTTCTGGAATTGTTTAAGGAAATACATTAAATATACATGAAATATAATATACTATAATCTATATATAAAGCTATATTTAAATGAACCTGTCTTCAGAATTTTAGATTTGCATCCATCCTATATATTAATTTGTGAAGAGTTAAAGTTATATGTTCGGTGTTTTCATTCCAGCCACATGACATACTTTTTGTTATATTTTGATCTTTCATATCCCTCAGTGAAATTTTATATTTTTCTTCAGAGAGTGTTTATGTACTTCTTTTTGAAATTATTTCTAGGTACTTTATAAATAAAATTTTCTTTCCTTCATATTTTCCAACTTAATATCACTGGTTTAGATGAAATAGATTGATATCTGTTATATTTGTTTTGTCTTGATGCATTAGTTAACTCTAACTATAATAATATTTCAATTGAATTACCGTAGCTTTTTAGTTCGATAATTGGACATTTGTAAATGTTATATGGATTTCTTCTAATATTCATATTTATTTTGGTAGATTTTTTAGCCAGCCTCCTGGTGGTTCCCAATGATCCTCACCTCCTGCTGGTCACATTATTACAAAGAGCCCTTTTACTCTGAGTCAGAGCTGGTCTTTGTGGCTGATAAAATATGGCATAGTGAAAGCATGTGACTTCTCAGTCTGTTATAAAGGCATTGCAGCTTCCTCCTTGGTCTCCTAGCTCACTTGCTCTGGGGAAAGGCAGTTGCCATGCTGTGATTATAAATGTGCAATGTGTTTACTGTATTTCTCAACCTTGCTTTATACTTTGAGCAGAATAATTCTTTATTATGGGGGCTATCAGCTGCATTGTGGGATTCCCGGCTTCTACAAACCAGATGTCAATAGCATCTACCCAATTGTGAAAAACATTAAATGCATCCAGACATTGCCAATTGTCCCTTGGGGCAACCCATCCCAACTCCCTAGATAAGACCCACAGCTTTGTTTCCTTGGCTACATTAGACCAATTGTATATTATCAGACAGCTAAGACGTCCAATAGCAGTTATAAGTACTCCAGAAACACCCCAGTGTTCTATATATCGGTTATTCCTTTTACTTGGTTTATTCACAGATGAGTGATTTTGCTTTTTCTATTCATTTATTTTCTTTAGCTCTCTGGGTATTCTCTCCATACTCCTTCACTCCTATAGCGAAATCGTTTTCTTTATTCAAATCTTTTCCAAGTTTTAATTTTATGTAACCTTAAAATAAAGTGTTGTACTATATTATGGAAGTTCCAAGGAAAAGCAGTAGATGGTAGTGCCCAGACTGAATTTCATAGAAAGCCCCTGAGAAAATAGAATCCATATTGAGATCTGAATGAGCTTATCAGGTAAAGAGTGTGAGATTTTAGGCAATACCAAACTGTTATGGGCGGGGGGAGAGGAGAATATGCAAGGGTTCTGTGGTCAGTAGAAGCATGAAACATTTCAGTTGTATTGTATTTAGTACAACTAAAATATAGAATGGCAAAAAGACTGGAAAAGTAAGTAGCAGTCCCATAAAAGAGTGTAATAGATGAATTCAAGAGATATATAAGAAGTAGGTTGTCAGAATTTTATTAAATATAGGATTTCGATGGCACTCAGAGTTCTGGCATGAGCAAATAGGAAGATGGTGGAGTCATTAATTAAAAAAGAAAAAATGAACCCAGGATGGGGCAACGTTTTCAAGTGAGGATGACACATTTCGAATTTGGAGTGCCTTGGGGATATCAAATGGGAAAGCTTAGTGAACAGTTGGATATATGGCTCTGGCTTTCAGACCCTCCACAAGAGAAACAGATTTGGGATTCATCATTATGTACTAGAGTTTAAAAACCTCAGGACTTGGTATATTGGGCCAGATAATTTTTTGTTGTGGGTGCCATCCTGTGTAATGCAGGATGTTGAGTAATATTCCCAGCCTCTATTGATTGGATGTCAGTAACAACCTCCTAAATTATAAGAACCATATGTGTCTCCAGATATTACAAATGTCCCCTGGGTTGTGGTGAGGGGGCGGAGGGTGAAATCCCTCTCTGTTGAGAACCACTAGATTAAAGATTTCATAGCTAATAAAGCAAAAAATCTATGATCTAAATTCTGGTGGCCTGGCTCTAAACTAAGACTCTTAAACACTGAGCCTATGAGCAAGAGTCCCTTCATTTCACACTGTAATAGCACATTGCACATCCCCTTCCAACATTTGTCTCAATCAGTTAGGTAATTAATTCTGTTATTAGCTGTGTGTATCTGTTTTCCTCACTAGGAAGTAAGCTCCTTGAGGGCAAAAACCCTGTATACAGCATGGTTAGCAGGGTGCCTTGCAATCCTTATCAAAATATCAATGACATTTTTCAGAAAGCTAGAACAAAAAGTCCTAAAATTTATATGGGATCATAAAAGACCCCAAATAGCCATGACGATCTTGAGAAAGAAGAACAAAGTTGAAGGTATCGCACTACCTCATATCAAACTATACTACAAGGATACAGTAAATAAAACAGCATGATACAGGCATAAAAACAGATACATTGATCAATGGAACAGAATAGAGAGTCGAGAAACAAATACACACCTATATGCTCATTTAAAATATGTCAAAGGAGGCAAGAATATACAATGGGGTAAAGACAGTCTCTTTAATAAATAGTCTGGGAAAACTGGACAGATAAATGCAAAAAAAAACAAAAACAAAAGAAAAGAAAAGAAACTGGACTACCTTCTTACACCGAATACAAGAATAAACTCAAAATGGCTTAAAGACTCAAATATAAGATTCAAAACCATAAAACTTCTAGAAGAAAGCATAGGCAGTAAACTCTGTGATATTGTGAACAATAATTTATTTTTGGATATCTCTCCTCATGCAAAGGAAACAAAAGAAAAAATAAACAAATGGGACTACATCAAACTAAAAAGTTTTATACAGCAAAAGAAACCATCAACAAAACAAAAAGACAATCAACTGAATGGGAGAAGATATTCACTTATAATATATTTGATAAGTGGTTAATATCCAAAATATATAAAGAACTCATACAACTCAACAACAAACCCAACAAACATATGAAAAGATGCTCAACATCGCTAGCTATTAGGGAAATATAAATCAAAACCACAGTGAGATACCATCTCACACCTGTTAGAATAGCTATAATCAACAGGACAAGTAATAACAAATGTTGGGGAGGATGCAGAGAAAAAAGACCCCTCATATACTGCTGATGGGACTGCAAATTGCTACAGCCACTATGGAAAACAGTATGGAAGTTCCTCAAAAACCTAAGAATTGATCTGCCATATGACCCAGCAATCCCACTGCTGGGTATTTACCCTAAAGACTTGAAAACCCATATCCAAAAAGATATTTGCACACCGATGTTCATAGCAGCATTATTCACAGTGGCCAGGATATGGAAGCAACCAAAGTGTCCTACAATAGATGATTGACTAAAGAAGCTATGGTACATATATGCAATGAAATATCACTCAGCCATAAGAAGAGATGAGATACTGCCATTTGCGACAACATGGATGGATCTCAAGATAATCATGCTAAGTGAAATAAGCCAGACAAAAAAAATTGAAAATCACATGATATCACATACATGGGATATAAACCTAAAAGCAACAAAGAACAGGACAAACAAACAGTGACTCGTGGACATAGACAATACATTAGTGGTTACCAGAGGATAGGGGCAAGGGGGAGGAGAGCGGTACATGGTGTAAATGGGGTTGAATATGTGGTCACAGAAAGAAATCTAACTATGGGAGGTGAACAAGCAATGCAATACACACACACACACACACACACACACACACACACACACACACACACACACGCCTTACTGTTAAATTGTACACATGAAACTTACTCTATTTCATTAACCAATGTCACCATAAATAAAGAAAAAGAAAAACGATAAATAAAGAAAAAGAAAAAGAAAAACACTCTCACAATGTTCTTTATGATGTGTATTATTACCAGTATTTCCATTTACACATGAAAAAACTGAATTTTAGAGAGGTAATTTGCCTCAGGTCATATAATTCAGTAGTGGTAAAACACTAAAAAATATGAAGCAAGATCCTATAGTAGTCTTTATCCTCTATGCTAGAAAACCTGGTATTTACTGACATTCAACTAGAATGCTTTAACTATTCATGAATAATATTATTAAAGTTAATAATACAAACAAAATTAATTTTCATCAAGTTTGTTTGGTTTACATGACTGTGCTCTGTCTTGGACTTCCACCTCTTTGCCATGAGAAGTTTGCCATTATTACAGTTATAAATCTGATGTAAACCCATGTCTCTTGCTTGGAACCCTAACCTGCTCTGCTAATATTAGCCTCCTTTCCTGGAAGGCAGAAATCTGTTCAATTGCTTAGATGAACAAGTCCTAGAGTGTGCTCAAAGAATCATGAGTTAGTAGATGATACACTAAAAAAATATAATAATCCTATATAAAAGCTGCATTTCTAAATCCCTTCATCACATATTAAACACTGAGAGACCTTCCAGCAAAGATCAGATTAAGTTTGTTTAATCTAGTGTTTCCCAAGCTTACTTGACTACAGAACCTTATTATGAACAACTACTAAATCTTACCTTGGAATATTAACACATATATTGTATTTATGTAAATACTTGTTTATGTGTTTTTCATTTGGGTAGACCCACAACCCTTAATACAACAATCAGTTAAAGCTCACGAAATGAATGAATAATGAAAAGAATGAGCAAATACCTTCCTAGTAATAATCATTGTAACACAAATGAAAGGGACAAAGAGCAGACATTTTTCCTTATTGTTTTCTGATTTTTATATCCATTAAATTAAAATGTTTAGATCTCAGATTGAAATTAATCCTTAAATAGCGTAAATGGAACCAAACAAATGATTTGCAATACAAATCATTTCCTGCAGGGAGAGGTTAGATAAAAAAGAGAAGGTTCTGTTCCAGAAAATGTTGCTTTTAGTGCAGTAGTTTTTACTTAGTTAATCACTTCCTTGGTATACAACAGGCTAATGTATTAATTACTCCAATATTTCACTGTGGTGTTATTAATCAGGAGAAATTATGTTGGTGCTCATCTTTTATTCTACTATATTTTTACTTGGCTCAAACTGTAATTCTTTCTTTTTGCAGTGCTCAGTGGAACTATTATGCCACACATAGCTTTACGACCAACATATTAACTCTTCATATTTACTACTTTGGGTAGTACAACAAAGCAAATAGCTAGTCATTATTTTTTTTCTTGATGACTCAAAATATTTATGATGGCTTATCGTGGACCTACAATGTTCCATAACTTGAAGAGCAACTGCCCAGAGAAAAGAGTCTAAATTTACCTATCTAATAATAGGAGATGATATGTAAGGTAAGGAGAAGTACACTTCAAAAAATTTAAAAAATGGTTCTAGAAGGGACCAAGTATTAACTTGTTTTCATTTTTATACCTCTTCGTATTAAATAGAGGTCAGATTTTCTTGGGAGCAGATGACATCAATTTTTATAATATAAAAGAGAAATCTTCCTCTCTTACTTAAACTAACTACAATTCATATTTCAGTTCCCAAGTAAGTGACTCTTCTTCAGGAACACTTCCCAAATCCCAGTTTAGGTAAAGTTTCCTTCTGAAGTGTAACTATAGAAAACGTTCTTTTCCTTCAGAATATCTATATCGGCTATGACTTTTTTCCTTTACTAGACTGTAAACTGGAAAGTTAGGTCTGGCTTTGTTCATCAATTTGTCCCCTAACATAGCATCTGGCCCCATGTAGCCACTCAAAAAATGTTTATGAATGAATAATATGTGTTAAATAGTCGACATTTGTTGAATAAGTCTTATTGCCTAAAGTTCTCAAAATAAGTTACTATAACCTGAAACAGTACTTCTCAATTTTTTTTTTTATTTCAAACTCTTTTTCTTGGAAATAAATGGGTTCAACTTGGATCACATTGGACATACCTATTGAGCTTTTAGATGCCCTAATTCTTAAATAATATAAAGTTGGGGGTTCTAACTTTTAATTTATGTATTGATTAACTAGAGCATTGTACTTCTGCTTCTTGACATAGTTTTTCATATATAACTCAATAAAGAAAAAAGAGTAGACTACTGGATGAAGTGTACAGAGATGCTATTGGGCAGCCCAGTGAGTAATGGCAAAGTAATTCAATAACCCTCTTTCTATTGACACCAACAAGTCTTAGGGGACCATGGAGGAAACAAGTTTGGGTAACAGTTACAGTCGGTTTTGTGGTTTTCAATTACAGAGTGGCCATTTCTCTGGTAAGACCAGTGCTGAAAGAGGAAAAGAGAGATGATAATTCAACAAAGATGAATTTGAGAGGGTCCTGGCTCCTTATACATTTCATATATGGTGTTTCAAGGGAGCTGAAGAACTGAAAAAAATACAATGTAGGACAAGGCAAAGGGGTTTTTGTCAAGGTTTCTGTAGGTATGGTGTCAGTAGATTGTATATTGGCTTAATGTTTGATATGTGTGCTTTATAGTACATTCTGCTAAACTCCTTGACATAACTTTCCAGTAAGAGTGTTTTTCTAGTATGTCAGATATTTCCAACAGGGCTGGACAAGCAGAAAACTGTCACTTGGCAATATTTCGTAAAACCTAAGGGAATTCATGAAAAATTGCAGACACAAGTGCTACAACATAGGTTTAGTGAACTATATCATATTTTCTCTAACAATTACTTAAATTACATTATTTTTCATTTAAATGGTTTTTATTATTTGCCCTCAGTAGTCATTGATTCTCCACTGGAGGAAAAAAAAATATATATATATATTCTGTGTTTGGTCTACTTAGATTTAAAAAAGGCATGAAGATAAGACTAAATTGGAGCCTGACCCAGGAAACAGAGATATTTCTCAAATAATTGTTAATATAACCTGTGGAGAATCATTAGCAGTCAATCAAAAAGATTTTCCTGGACTTTAATATGAGCTTTTGGTAGAAAGATAAGAAAATCCAAAAATCTGGATGCCATTTTAGGCTATTCAGTGGGCAACTTTAAACAAGCTCCTTGCTTCTCTGTTTCTACAGTTATCAAATAAGATTAAGTTCACTTAATAGCTCTGTGCTCCTCTAAAGATTACAAGAAATGTTAAGGGAGATAATGTACATTAAAGCACTTGGAAAACTGAAAGTACTGAACAAACATCAAACAGCATTATTAAAAAGATAGATTCAAGCCTGGTGCAGAGCTTCCAGCAGTCATAATAAAATAATTATATTTATTCTGACAACTTATGTTAGTAGACTTCTATGCAGACTCATATAAAAGTAAAGCTTATATTTTAGAAAAAAAGAATGTGGATTTGTGCATATCTTATGGGTGTGTAAATGGAGGCTATATCTTATCATCATTACAACCACCATAATCATCACTATTGATGTTGAACATTACTATGCATCAGGCATGTGACAGGATCTTTCCCTTCTGCTACCATTAAACTCTCTCAAAAACTCTAGTGCCTGCTCTGTTGTTATCCTCATTTGAGAAAGGGAAGTTAGCAGCTCCATGTGGTCTCCAGTGGTTTCCAAATTGTGTATCAAACTGACTTGAAGATTTTATTTTTAAATGCACATGTCTAGATCTCACCAGAAAGCTGTTGAACCAGGGTCTCCAATGAGCTGAGGACTTTTTCCCAAGCTTTATATATGATTTTATTGAGCAAGCGGACTTATGAATGACTGGGATAAGTAACTTCCCCAAGGTCACATAGCTGGGATCAAAGCTGGACCCTAATCTAGGTTTGCCATTGGACTCCCATGTCAGCTCTTAATCACTTTTCTATCTTGCCTGCCTGTAAAAAACAATCTATTTAATTTAATAGCTATATTTTAGTAACTTTGATTGGTTTTTCAACATTTTACACTCACTGTTAAACTATATTACAAGATTAGTTTTCCCCTAATGACCATTTAGATGTTTATGATAAGTGACTTAGTTTCCTATGATATTTTATACTAAGACCAACTGCTAATTATGTGGTGTCATTTATCTATAACTGAATATAATAACTAATGAAGATTAAGATCACAAAATGCATGGATCTGTGTTTGACTGTGGGAACTCTTAACCAATGGTGAGAGAATGTCCATTCACTGTTGAAGGAGTCTTTCAGAAGAGGCTGTGAGATGGTATGAAAGGGCATGGGCCCAGGGGCAATGTTAGAAGCCTGTGCACAGACTGGACAATGGTATAAGCCAGTGCTTTTTCTACTTAAAGGTCCATATAAATTTCCTGAGAATCTTATTAAAATGTAGATATTGATTTATCATTTCCTGAATGGGCCTAACAGTCTGCATTCCTAAGTTTTAGCTGATATTAACACTGCTGGTTCATGGGTATAAGTAATTGTAGCCCTACGGCAGCTATAATCCATTCTCAGAGGAATGAGCACAGGCCTGATGAGTTCCAGGATACTGATTGGGGAAAAAAATGCTTCTGACATTGCCCAGCAATGGATCTATTATCTATTAGAGAGTAGGGAA
>NW_006494608.1:5161160-5189353 GCF_000325575.1 Pteropus alecto | reverse complement strand
TTTAAGTAAAAAGCAAAAAGTACACTTGAACATTGATAGAGGACTTGCAAACATATGGTTATGACAGTTATATACATTTGAAAATAGTCTGTGTAAGTTAAATGAGTGAATTCTAGGCCAATACTGGTTGAACCAGCTGAGGCAATGAGGAAGGCACTCGTGAATGCTGATATATACTCTTGGGAGATAAGCCAAGGATCTTGTGGCATGTGTCCCAGAAGCAGTGGGTCTAGCTCAGAGGACGGTGCCTCTTGTAATTGCTTGGTCACACCCATCCTAGGTAATAAATGGCACCTAGGTAATCTGAAAAGCCACATAAAAATAAAATAAATGGTAATTGGAACAAAGTAACATGTGTTTTGCCTAATTGCATTTTGGAGATGGACAAGTCTAGGGAGGATATGGTGGGCAGAATTGTATAAGGGACAAAAAATAAAATAACCAGAAAATGGGCTTGAGTTTAAACTAGGTAAGAGTGTAACGAACTCATAAATCCAAGAGTGTCTTAGTTATTTAAATCTGTGGCTGTTTAGTGAAAATATACTAGGTATTGTGAATCACACTGAGTCCAATGCTCTGTTAAGCTTTGTCAAATCAATCTGGGACTGCAAATGGATAGGGTTTGTTGTTCTAGTAGATGGCTTTTCTGACTTAGCTTGGGACTGTAATAGTTTGACACATCAACAACCCCTTACAACCCACAAAGAGAATCAAATCTAACATAAAGCGATTGGGAGAAAGGAAGGAAGAGAAAACTCCATAGAACCCATACAGTACAGAAGGATCACTGACAATGGAGACATTATTGCTTTCAGCATTTCAGGGCTGACATAAAACAGGCTAAAACAGGGGCTGCCTTCAGAGACCAGCAGGAGGTGAGCTAAGTGATAACAATGAAAGTCTGAAGGTCATAGCCCTCTAACCTAACAATAGCTCCTGCCAATAGCTGCCAAGCAGAATGTAGGCCCCAGCTGCAAGAGGTTTTGATTTTTTTTCAAGAAAAGCTAGGATTCTGAATTTTTATATAAAATTGTCTGTTTTTAAATAAATTCATCAACAAAACAAAATCCAACCCACTTCCCAAAACAAAACAAAACAAAACACTGTCAGCCAAATAAAATAACTTCATTACGGAGTGTACAGGTAGTGACCTCTAAGTTACATTTTTATGCAAGTTTAGCAACAGCATGGTTTTTAGAGACTGTATCCAGAGATGGGATGCAATGGCAGAGCAAGAGAACACAGGGTGCTCTGGGCCCTCTCTTTTCCACCTATCCTTACCCTGTTCTCTCCCTTAGCACTTCTAGTTCCTGACATCATGTTACACAGTTATTTGTGAGTTTTATTTCTGACAAACCTCTCCTCCAACTAAAATGAGATCTCCATGAGGGCAAATACCTGTCTGTTCATAGCTTTAAGCCCCGCACCTCAACTGTATCTGGTGCATAAGTAGGTGGTCAATAAATGGGTGTCAAGTAAATAATGAATGACTAGTCCATGCCTCCAACTAAAGCATCCAAGCTAGATGAGCTTATGTCATTGGGCCCTGTTGAAGGATCTGATGTCTAATTCCTAGTAGTTCATGAGGCTGCCTTGGGCCAGAACAACCCAGGATAATCTCTATCCAAAAATTTTAATGTGAATAAAATACTCCAAATCTTACTAGTATTTTGGGGGGAAAATCTGCATAATAGAAAGGCAAATATGCTTACTATTAGAAAGCATGTAAACAAGAGCCTTCATAAAAAAGTACAACTAGCTAAGCAAGCAGACCCAGAACCTATATCTCCTGACACACAGTGCTGTACTGAGACTGCAACAGGACATTAGTGTTCTCTAAGAATTCTGCTTTATGCAAATGGGCATGATGACGGAGGTGGGAGTGGGGGATAGAGGGCTGGGGACAATGCTAGTGGACTTCTAGTTCTTGCTGAAAAAGAAAATTCTGATCTTGAAATCCACAAGGAAAAGAGGCATTTCATCTGTGGCTGCATATAAAGCAGACAATTCTTTGCTTTAAAAGAAAACACATACTATACACTACTCAAATAAGCAGAGCTGAAAACAGCTAGCTACTCATGCATGTTTTGCCACCTGCTGTCTGAAGAAAATAGCTATGTAATGTGCATGCACTAGTTTAATCTTTGAATTTCACACAAAAGTATCCTGCCTGTCCCTGTCTCCCTTTCTAGAGTTGAGTCCCAAAGGGACTAGAAATACATTTTCCTTTAAGTGAGAAAAAAATATGTTTAAAGGACAGCTAGACCTTTTATAAAGCACTTTCTTTAAAAGAACAGGACAGATTAGGTATTCAAAAGATACCCTCTAAAGAACAGCGCAAGAAGTTGTTCAAGGCCACAGCCTTGCTCTGTGCTTGTGGCTCTGGTCCTGCTCAACATGGTTAACAGAAAGTGTTGAGCCCGAATGTTCTGGTCCTCCAGGTTGCTCCATCAGGATGACACTCAGAATAATTATTGTGGAATTGCTTTTAGTTTGGAAGACTTAAGCAAGATAATAAAAGTTATGGAGCCATACATTTCCTTCATCATATAGAGTTTGGAGTCAAAGAGAAGGAACTGACCAAGAACATTCTTAATTAACAAGAAGGTATGCAGTCATGAGCAGACAGAAGATGAGCAGAGCCAGGGTTGAGTTCCTCTGAGAATACTGTCTCTGGCTGATCTTGACTAACACATAGCCTCTCTGGGTTTCGCTTTGTATGTGAGAAGTTTTAAAGATCCCTCAAATCTTAATGCCCTATTCTTCCAAGTCTTGCCATCTAGCATATGCTCTGATACAGAGAGAAATCTATTTTTTCCATTCCCCTCCCTATTTCCCTCCACTTAAAGCAGTCGTTTCTGGCAAAAGACCACATCTTAGTTCTGTCTCCCTACTCTAGATACTTCTGACCAAATACTGAAAACTCCCGAAGAACTGATTCTCCAAATTCTTTGGAGAGTGTGGCAGACATGGAGATGAGCTGCTCAGATGCCTTTTAAGGTCTACTAGGGTGCCTTGAGCTAAGTAGGGGTATAGGGACATGGCTGTTCTGACCCAACACAGCTGTCTCTGAACAGGCAGATCCATTGGGCTAGAAGATGCTCCGTCAGGCTGCAGATCATGGCACAATTCTATTTCCTCCCTTTTTCTATCACGCTTTATTTCTCTCTTGTACAACCAGCATCTAAGTAGAGGTGGGGGGTGGACCCTCGGAGACACAGAAATGCTAATCATTGTAACATATAAGCCCTAATGTTAGTTTGTTTTTCCAAAAAGGATCTTTGATAGGCTTCAGGAAACCTATCATTGAGCAACATGATCCTCATCTTTGTAGCAGAAAAACCTACAATGTAGATTTCATTTCCATTCTCTTATTTACAAAATCATAGAAAACTTAGTTCTCATTAGTTTTATCCAGTGTTTCTCAACCAGGGGTGTATGTAAGAATCACACAGAAACTTTTTCAATATGCAATTGCCCAGGCTCCACATGTAAAGCTATACTTGGTGGTTTGAGATGTACCACTAGTTTTGGCAGAAAATCCCCTTATTTGGGCCTCTTCCAGATATAAGCATTCATACTGCTAAGGATCATTCCAGAAGTTGAGAGAAATTCTATACTAAATGGTTAGTTAAATGATCCTTAGTTCACCTCCAGTTATTTTTATAAGTCTAGCTAGTGATGTTGCAGACTCGTTTCAGAGAGTGGTGAATCTTCTTAGAAAGTATTATAGAAAGATGAAAGAAACCTTGGGATCAATATCAATTTTTGAAAATTTAAGCAAAAAATGCAAAATGTATAGAGCTCTAAGATTCCTTTATCGTGCATTGTTTGGGGCAAGAAGTTTGGCATTGATTTTTCCATGGAAACTGGGAATAAGGTAACTGTGTTCTGTTCCTTCAGGTTTCCAGTGTCATCGTTGTGCAGGAAGTTGTGGTTATGCTCATATTTCACAAACTATATACTTTGAGAGCATCATTTGAGATCTTACTCTTTTCTCTTCCGTTAATCATGGAGAGCTCAATCACATATATGTCCAGGGAGAATATTTGGCCATTGCATTTCCTGGTTTACTGAATGAACTTCCTTGAAATGATCTGTATGTATATTTAGCTTTGCTGTTAGATTCGAGGAGTCTTATTTGATGGCAAGGCTTGTATCTGAAGATACATATAAGCTGAGATTCTCTAGGAAAAGGAAGCCCTAACTTTCCAAGTATACCACTCCTGAGAAAAAGAAAGGTGGGACATTTTTCTGGAATGTTAAATGCACCCAGAATGAGCTACTTGGTATTATAATGATTATCACTGTACCTTCACAGCCAGAGAAAATTTAGAAATCCCAGAGGAATGTAAACAGATGAGAGTGCTGTGTGTTGGGGAAAATGTTCGCTTAGCAAATGTCAAGCTTTCCCCAAATGGAGAACACCAGGGGGTGGAATAGCTGAATGAACTTAAGGAAATCAAGCCTCTGCAGACAGCACAACAAACTGGGGTACCCAATAAGAAAAAGAACATTTAAAGTTACTGTACTATGACCGCCCCTAGACATTTGACAGCACATGATTAAGTGCTAATAATGCTTCAGGAATGCAACACAAACATGCTCATTCTCCAAGTTACTCTGAATTTACCAGTTAAGAAAGCTCCCATCTGGAGAATTGGAAGCAATGCCCTGTGGTGGAAAAAAGACCTGATCTTGAGGGATGCTCACCCTTCTGTTAGCTGATACATGTAAGAATCTCACTGAATATCTCAGGCTTCCTTCTCCTTTCTGCAGGATTATTTCAGGGATTAGCTGAGTACACATGTAGATGTGCTTAGTAAATCTGTAAATAGCTATGCAGATAGCTATGTGAGCTTTTATTTATTTATTTATTTATTTTAAATAAAAACCTCCCTTAAATTGTGGCTGGGTCCATATTCCCAAGGCAGCACTAGGACCGAGTGGATGGGGATTCCAGCTCAGACAGGCAGCCTCATTTAAATCCCTGCTCCTCACACATCAGAGACTCTAAAGCAGTGACTTAGCCCTCTATAGCCCAGTTCCCTCATATGTAACACAGAAACAATTGTCATACCTACCACTTTGGATTGTGGTGAGTAGACAGTAACCCATGCAGAAAAAGCATTCAACACAAATCATAATTCATAGTGTCCAATAGATGTGGGGCTGTCACCAGAAGTTGTAAAATTGTGAAATATGAGGAGGGTACTTGAAGGAAAGTCTGAAGGGAGCTGGGAAAAGCCCTTCCTGGGAGAGCCACCAGTTGTAAGATGTCCCTCTAATGAACTGGAAATATCCCTGGTGGCTGACCTGACTCTGAGTCGGCAGAAAAAATCTCTGCTCTAATCTCCAGGTGTATTTTTTTTTTGTAATTAACTATAAGGTAATTAACCACAGCCCAGCAGAGATTGCAGCTGGCATTTTGAAAGGATCATCATAAAGAGTATTTTTTTTTTCCAGGTATAATTTCACTTGTGACAACAATATGTTCACACCACACAAGGAAACTTGGCATGCAAAGAACATCACCTCAAAATGGAGCACAGTCGAATTTAGGGTGGATGCAGGTGATAAGGGAGGGGCAGGTGATGGATCTCAAATGTCAAACTTGAGCGAATTTCTGGGCTGGACAACTGAAGTAAGCTCTGGACTGAGGCACATCTCCTTATGAGTGAAGTGGGTTTATAATGAAATGACATGGATGGGTTCTTATAATTAGAAAAACACACTGACCTTCACACTACACAGGTGCAGCAGCATAATGACCCACCACGTATATGCGCATCAATTCCTGGGGAAAGTCCAACGAAGTTAACTTAGCATGTATCTCAAGCAAACCAAATCATCAACATTATCCACATGAAGAACTTGGTGTCCCTACCCCACCAAGATACCTGGCTTAGGCAACCAACATATTAAAAAAAAAAAATTACATGAAGGTCATACTCATTTTGATAAAATGGACAAAATGTAGCAAGTGACATTATTTTATGTTATGAATAATTTGATTTGGATTTTAAAATTTAAGAAGGAAGAATCGTGGGCATAGAATTTTTTTTTTCCAGGAAACCAAGATTTATTGTGTGGTCTGTGGAAAGCACCAAGCACCCAGCTCTGAGAAAACTATCTAAAATCATCCTCAGATATGTTCCTCTCATAAGACCCCATGAACCACAAAAAAATGATCTATAGTTATACTGCTGAAAATATTACTGACTCATCTTGGTGCCTTTATCACTCAGGCATGTACTTAGAAGTCAAAGACTCAAGAGAAAGCACTATCCCCTTACACAGTATAGCAGAGTATTACTCCAAATAGCAATCACTGATCACACCATCGGCACTTAAGTACAAAGAAAGTGTGTCAAAAATTAGGACTTGAACGGAAAAATGCCAGGCACAGGAAAATTACTGAAGGTATTCTACCAGGGTCCTCTTAATCCACTAACTCACTCTAGTTCATGAGTTTTTATGCTGATTTTATAACTTCATTTTCTTCTGAAGTTAAAGTTGCTATGAAAGTAATCAATATGGTCTTATTCCAGAAGAAAGCAGTATCTGATGTCAACTTTCAAAAACCCCAGTGAAATTCGAAGCTTTGCTGATGAATGAATTTGTGTAAGAAATGAATTGCAAGCTTTTATTTTGGGTATATAGATTATGTTCTTTTCCCTGGTTCAAGCAGATTTGAATAGCCTGCTCTGTGCCCAAACCCATTCTTGCCACTACTTGGCTTTTCAGTGATGAGGAAACTACCTAGTGTTCCCTCCCTGAGCCTTCTTTCCCTTTTATAGGCCTCCCAGCTGCTGCTCCTCAGGCTGCCCAGCTCTGCTCCATTTGCAGGATCTTCCATGATGGAGGTCCTCAGGCCCTCTTAAGTTTACACTACAAACCTGCCAATAGCTTTAAATTACTATCTTAACATTGGCAACTCCAAAATATCTGTGACAGCTTAAAGCTCTCATCTGAAGTCTAAATGCTCACAATCCCCCAAATGCTGTGCAGAAGAAGCTTGGGATATTTAACCTCAAACATAATCTTCTCTCCAGAAATCCAGACTCAGAATGGTTCTTTCACCCACCTGGTCTCCTTGTCAGCAACTTGGGAGTCCACCTCAACCCCTTTACCTCTCCCAGCCCATTCTCTTCATCTAACCAAGCACCCAATTCATTTTCCCCTACATCCTAATGGTTCCAGAATCCAACTGCTTCTCACCATTTTTATTTCCTCCATCATGGCACAAGCCTCTTTTTCCTACCCAATCCCAATTAACTTTAAGTAGTCCCCTCACCATAACCTTGCCCCAAATACATTCTCTACAACAGACAGAATGCTTTTTACAAAGGGAACATCTGATTATAGCACTTCCTTGCTTTAGTGGCTTCACACTGCCTTTGGGATAAAGTTTTAAATACAAGTTTGAGACTTATTTATTCCATGTAAACATGCAAAATGGATCTGGCCTTGCCTTATCCCTAACCCCACTGCCTGCCTCCATCCATTCCACCAATGACACCCCAGCCACCCGGGGAGTTTTACAGCCTTCAGAGGCACTCACTTCTTTCCTTGGAGATTTCAGTATGCTCTTCCCTCTTCCTGCAATGTGCTTCCCTCGGCCTTTTCTTCTCCACAAACTTTAGTCCTCAGTGCTCCTGTGTCCCCCAGCCAGGACAGATGCATTTGGAACAGTAGTACCCTGTACTTATTTTGGAAGTTTTGAAAATAATTCTAAACTATTTATGTAATTTATTTAATGTCTGTGTTGCAAAATCACCCAGGGTTCTCTGGTGGCTGGGCTGTCATCCTCAGTACTTAGAGCCTGGTACAAGGGTGTGCTCATTATATTTAATGAGAATTCGATGAATGAATGATTGAATGATCAGGGACTGTCTGAGTCCATGAGGAACTCAAAGTCTAGACTTAGAAGATATTTAAAAAAAAAAAACCTTTTGTTTCACCTGTCCTAAACCAAATATTGATCTAATCCATCAAATATATGCATACATATATACATATTTATACATAGACACACACTTTAAGATGGTAAGCAACACAGAAATTAAAGACTATTCAAGTTAGATGTTATTTATTTAGCATTTAGTGCTGGGGATACTGGTGTATTTCACTGTACAGTTTACTATAAGTTGTTTTCTTACAGATTTCTAGTTGTTCAACTGCAAAACTTGATGCTGGCAAAGCAGAAGTGGAGACTTAATTAAGAAAGTAAATGAGGATTAAAAAGGATCTAGCTCTAGATCCTGAAGTCTCACAAGAAGGAACACTCTTCATTGAGAATAAGCTGGAGCTTGAGGAAGTTAAGAAATGAAATGGGGACTAAGTGACTTGTCTACATGAAGCAACCAAATAAATGCTGTAAGCCCTGCTTTCAGCATAACTAAGCTCAACAGATCCAAAAAAACACTTCATTTCTGCCATACAGGAGCCCACCAGATCCTGGTGAATAATTAGAAAGATTTTAAGTAAAGGAAATCCCAACAAAAAGTGACAATTGACAGTATCAGGGGGTCAACAAACTTATACCGTGTAAATAACTAGAGATTAGACAATTCTTCCTTCAAATTACAAGTGATTTATATGCAGCTGTATCCACTTCTATTGTACTCAAAGTGGTGTGACCTTTGTGAAACATTCTTGGAGCCCACTGCACAGGGCAGCAAGAAAGTCAAGTGGGAAGGATGGCTCTGAAGACCCTTGCATCAGGGCCTGGAGTAGGAGTGACAGGGGCCCACTCCTTTATGGGTCCCTGAGTCAGCTCTTCAAACCCCTGGCATCTGCTCTAGGGCCCTGTAAACTAACCCTCTGATGGTATCATCCTATGAGTCAAAGCTAAAAAGCTTATATACCACATCTGTGGTCCAATGCTCTGTCACTGCTATTAGATCATCTGGGTAGAAGTTACCATTATTAAAAATCAAATGAATCAGGTAAGATATTACTCCAGATATAATATTGATCTTGCTTCTACCCAAATGATCTATGGTCAGGAAACTAGTACAGAAAGCATAACATTGGGTGCTCAGACCACATGTGATTTATCATGTGCTAAAATTTTGTTTTTTTGCTTTCCTTTTATTCATTTGGTCTGCATCTGAGAAGTGGGGGATTTTCAGGAAGAGATCACGATCATTCATGAGTGGAATGGATAAAAGGAAGTATATAAAAGATGACAAATTTTTTAAAATCTTTTTGTAATTACAGAAACAATGTATATTTGCTATTTAAAAAGCCAAGCTATACAGACAAAATGATGAAAATTCACTCATAATCCCATCCCTAAAGAAAGCCAGAGATTCTTGTTTGGAGTGAGCTCCTCATTTCCAAGGAATAGTTTGAGAAAAGTTTAGCCAAGTGCCACCTTCTGGGCAGCCAGGTCGTTGTAGGTCCCACTAGCCTATGGATGAGCATCATGGGGAAAGAAATCCCAGAGTTGCTGGCCCTCAAAGGAAGTTTGTAATATTTTAAAATAATTAAATTTACTTTAAGTGAATATACCTGATAACCTCAGAAAACCAGTCAGCAAGCACAATCACCCTTCACAAAAGACCGCAATTGTAACTATCAATTATTTTAAATCGTCCTTAGTATGTATGATTGACATTTAAGATCTGTTGAGTGTCGATGGGAGATGCCAAGTTGCAGAGACATTTAAAGACATTTAATTTTCATTTCAGTGGCCATCAGCCCTCAAGAAAATCTGATACCCTCCTTTTTCTCACATGCTGAGACTCTAGCCTACCGTCTATCTGATAAATATTTGTTGACTGACTAACTGACTGGATAAATGGAGGAAAGAATAGCCTGTATATATATTCCTACACATCAAACCAGACCCCCTTGGAAGAACAAATTAAATACAATTATACATGTTTAAATAAAATTTTTAAAAATCTATTTCTTCTTAGATACCAGAAAATTACATTTGCTAATTTAATGAAATTATCCTTGTTGAGAGATCCCAAGAACAAATTGTTTCCTTAGATCTTCTCTTCTTGGTGTCATATCAGGTACTGATCAGCTGATAGCCATGTGGATAGTATGCTAAAACAAATGAAGGTCTGTTTTTAACTGTGTGACCATGAAGTCATCAACACTTTTTGGGGTCTGACTGTTTTTGTTTCATGCCAACCTCATTTCTTTCAGTCTGTTGTCATGATCCCATTTAAATTTTCAGGAGATATAAGATTTACTACTGCATAACTTTAAGTGTATTATTATCTTGAATTCATTTTCCTGAGAAGAGGTCTTTTCATGAGTCAATACCTAATAACATCATTTCCTGTCATTAATGACTTACAATGCCTTCAAATTCTTGGGTTCCTCTATTCTTCTAGGGTTCACTTAAAAAAAAAAAAGCATGGGGGAGGGATTTGACAAATAGGCCAAGCTTTACTTGAAGAACATGGACCTGGTTGGTTAGCCAGTGAGCTATTAATTTTTTAATACTCATTTTATTAATATATTTTTTATTTTCATGTATTCATATATTTCTCCAGTTACCCAGCATATTCATGACTGAGTGTCTACTAATAATAATACACAGAAAGAAAATGAAGATGGCTTGACTTTAAACTTGAAAGTCCCCAAACTCTACATTTGATATTTTCTTTCAAACCTGATGGGTTCATGCTGGTTCTAAGGAAGATTTGTTCCAAAGATGGCTAGTTTCTCCTCAGAGAGGCAATTTCAATTCCACTACCAGGCAGCATAAATATGTGAGTGCAGCTTCCTCCTCCCAGCACCTTATTCTTCACACCCCAGCTCTGAGCAGCAGAGGGGCAAAGCCAGGAGGAGAAGTGAAACTAAGTCCAGCAGCTAAGGTGCGAGGATGGGCGGGGCAGCACCCAGCCAGCCTTCCTTCCAGGTTAATGTTCAAGAACATGAGCTGGGTACCAACACTACCACTTCCATCCCTCTCAGTGCTGTGATTTACCACTGCTAAGAAAAGGGGCAGACCCACTTTTTCTCCAATCTTCAGATTCCATCCACAGAACATCTGTGATAGGGAAACACTCATAATAGAATTCCATGCTTGACTGACTCCACAATGAAGCTGTCTTCTAAGAATAATAGCTGATCTCAGGATGTTTTTATTAAAAGAAGATTTCAGTGACAGACTAGCAAACCTTTTTCCTTGTACAATAAGCAATATGTTGGGACAGAATTACGTAAAGCATATAGGCTTAACACTGCCCTCAGCAACTAGGGTTCACTTTCACTGGTTTCAATAGCTCTATTAACTTACCCACCACCAACATGAGAGTAGACTTTGTCCTGTTCAGTGTGTTTTCATGCTCCAAGTGTGACAAGAAGAAAAATAAGGCCGATAGACTGCATTTCTGCCTCTATTTTCAAAATCTATCATCACCTGTCTTTGAAGGGTAAATTTTGCTTATCTTTAGAGAATCAGAGGTACCATATATCAAGGCAGGCTCAAAGTCATTCAATAGTTATCGACAATTTACCATATGCCTGGCATCATTTTAGCATTGGAAAGTAAAGTGGAAAAAACTAATATCCTTTATATAGTTTCCTATGTACTAGGCACAATTCCAAGGGCTTAATTCTTACAATAACTTTGCAAAGCAATTGCTATTATTGTCTACATTTTACAGATGAGGAACTTGAGGCATAGAGAGGTTATATAACTTGCTCAATGTCACAGAAACAGTAAAGAGTAGAGCCAAGGATTCAGACCCAAGCACTGAGCTCCAGAGTACAGACAGACCCAGTCCCTGCCCTATCAGAAACCAATATTCTAATATATTTGTTAACGTACTGAACAGATAACACACTGAATAGATAAACTGAACACAAAAGATGATTTGGATCACTGGATTCAAGAGCTGAGGTGGGTTTCAGGAAGTTCCTGTTCAGTGATTTAAAATATATTCTGGTCAGAAATACCTTTAAGACACTGAAGGGAAGTAATGTACCTTCTTCCCACAGTCTCCAGGGTCCTAGCTTCCCCTCAGGTAAACAGACCCACTTTTTTCTATTTTTTTTTTTTTTTTAGTTTCAACTTTACAGTCTAACCTTTCTGAAATTTATCTTTGTGTATAAGTAATTATATTTATAACCTCTTTTATTTTAGGTTTTTGCCTCCACAAATAATTTTCCAAGTATTAATTGTTAAGCCATCACTTAATATATTAGAACACACTAATTTTTTTATAAATGCATATGTATTCAAGATTATCAATCTCATTATTGTTCTTGGTGTTTACATACCGACACATAAAGTTTTCATGTTTGTGTATGCTCCTGTGTTTATAGTAAGGCATATAAACTTATTTACTATGTGTTTATAATATATATTATATTGGGTTTAGCACAAGTATCACTTTTACTAATTTTTGAAATAAATTCTGAAAAATCTAGTTAAGCTTGCATTTTATTCTGCCTATAATCTGGAAAACCAGGTTGCTGTGAAACCAGGAAGACACGTAAAAATTGTCCATGAAAGCATTATAGTTATTACAAAGCATTTACAAGTGTGGGAGGCAGGGGAGTCCCAGCCACACCTACACAGAAGACTCCCTGACAAGGATGCCAGGCAACCCAATACTTAAACACAATTGGCCACATCCGAGAACATAAAAATCTCATAGCTAGTGTTAGTGAATTAAATTAAATTAACAAATGAATATGGGAAGGTTTTAAACATTGTTACCTCATCTAGGAATATTATGTTTCTCTACTTATTAAATTCATGTTTTAGTTTTTAAAATTAATATTAATAATTTTTAAAATTTATTTTATTTTTCAATTTCAGTTGATATTCAATATTGTATTCATTTAAAGTGTACGGCATTGCGGTTAGACATTTATATAACTTACAAAGTGATCACATTTTAAGTCTAGTACCCCCCCTGATACCATGCATAGTTATTACAATATTATTGACTATATTTCCTATGCTATACTTTACTTACCTGTGACTATTTTGTAACTGCCAATCTGTACTTCTTAATCCCTTCGCCAGCCATCCAAAACCCCTTTCCATCTGGCAACCTTCAATATGTTCTCTATATCTATGAATTTGTTATGGTTTTGTTTGATTGTTTACTTTAATTATTAGATTCTGCATATAAGTGAAATCATATGTTATTTGTCTTTGTCTGACTCATTCATTTAGTATAATACCTTCTAGATCCATCCATATTGTCACAATAGTAAGATTTCATTTTTCTTATGGCCAAGTGATGCTCTGTTGTATATATGTACCACTTCTTTATCCAATCATATATTGATGGACACTTAAGTTGCTTCTATATCTTACCTACTGTAAATAATGTTACAATGAACATAGGTATGCATACATCTTTTCAAATTAGTGTTTTGGGTTTTTTCCAATAAATATCCAAAAGTGGAATTGCAGGGTCATATGGGAGTTCTATTTTTAATGTTTTGAGGAAACTTCATATTGTTTTCCATAGTGACTGCACTAATTTGCAGTTCCATCAATAGTGCACAAGAGTTTTCTTTTCTCCTCATCCTCGCCAACACTTGTTTTTTGATTTATTGATGATAGCCATTCTGATAGGAGTGAAGTGACATCTCGTTGCAGTTTTAATTTGCATTTCTCTGATGATTAGTGCTGTTGAGCATCTTTTTGTATGTCTATAGGCCATCTTTATATCCTCTTTGGAGAAATGTCTGTTCAGGTCCTCTGCCTATTTTTTAAGTCAAATTGTTTTTCTTTTTCGATGTTGTTTGAGTTCCATATGCATTTTATATATTAACCTTATATTGGATGTATCGTTGGCAAATATCTTCTCCTATTCACTAGGTTTCCTTTTTGTTTTGTTTATGGTTTCCTTCGCTGTGCAAAAATTCTTTGGTTTGTTATAGTACCATTTGTTTATTTTTTCTTTTGTTTCTCTTGCCTGAGCAGACATATCCAGAAAGATATTACTAAGAATAATGTCGGAGAGTTTACTGCCTATGTTTTCTTCTAAGAGTCTTATAATTTTCGGTCTTAAAATTAACTCTTTATCTGTTTGTGTTTATTCTTCTATACTATATAACAATGTGGTCTAGTTTCATTTCCTTGCATGTATCTGTCAAATTTTTTCAACACCATTTATTGAAGAAACTCTTTTTACCTCATTGTAAATTATTGCCTACTTTGTCATAGATTTATTGGCCATATAAGTGTGAGTTTATTTCTGGATTCTCTAATCTGTCTCATTGATCTATGTAACTGTTTTTATGCCTGTACCATGCTGTTTTGATTACTGTAGCCTTATAGTACAGTTTGATATCAGATAGTGTGATACCTCCAACTTTGTTCTTCTTTCTCAAGATTGCCATAGCTATTCAGGGTCTATTGTGGTTTCATATAAATTTTAGGATTATCTGTTGTAGTTCTGTGAAAAATGGCATTGGTATTTTGACAGGGATTGAGTTGAATCTGTAGATTGCTTTGGGTAGTATGGACATTTTAAAGATGTTGATTCTTCCTACCCATGAGCACATATATGCTTCAATTTATTTGTATCTTCTTTAATTTATTTTTTCAATGACTTATAATTTTCTGAGAACAGATCTTTTACCTCCACGGTTAATTTGATTCTCAGATATTTTATTGATTTTGATGCAATCCTAAATGGGATATTTTTCCTTAATTTCTCTTTCCAAAAGTTCATCATTGGTGTATAAAAGTGCCACTGACTTCTGAACATTAATTTTGTATCCTGCTACTTTATTGAATTCATTGATCAGTTCTAACAGTTTTTTGGTGGAATCTTTAGGGTTCTCTATGTATAGTATCATGTCATTGGCAAGTAATGAGAGTTTTACTTCTTTCTTTCCAATTCTGATACCTTTTATTTCTCTTTGTTGTCTTATTGCTGTGGCTAAGACTTGCAATGCAATGTTGAAGAGGAGTGGTGAAAGTGGTCACCCTTGTCTTGTTCCTGATCTTAAGGAAAACACTTTAGCCTTTCCTCATTGAGTGTGATGTTAGCTGTAGGTTTGTCATGTATGGTCTTTATTATGTTTAGGTATGTTCTCCCTGTTCCCACTTTGCTGAGAGTTTTTATCATGAATGGATGCTGGATTTTGTCGAACACTTTTTCTGCATCTATTGATATGATCATATGTTTTTTATCTTTCAACTTGTTAATGTGGTGTATCACATTAATTGATTTGCGGATACTGTACCAACCTTACATCCCAGGAATAAATCCAACTTGATCATGGAGTATGACATTTTTAAAATACTGCTGAATTCCTTTTACTAATATTTTGTTGAGGATTTTTGCGTTAATGTTCATAAGAGATATCAGCCTATAATTTTCTTTTTTTGTAATGTCTTTGTACGGTTTTGGAATGAAGGTAATGGTGTCCTCATAAAAAGAGTTAGGGAGCTTTCCCTTTTCTTGAATTTGTTGGAATACTTTGAGAAAAATAGGTGTTTATTCTTCTTTGAATGTTTGGTCAAATTCACCTATGAAGCCATCTGCTCCAGGACTTGTTTGGGGGGAGGTTTTTGATTCCTGATTCGATTTCACTGGTAGTAATCGGTTGGTTCAGATTTTCTGTTTCTTCTTGACTCAGTCTTGGGAGATTGTATGTTTATAGGAATGTATCCATTTCTTCCAGATTGTCCAATTTATTGGCTCAAATTTGCTCGTACTATTTTCTTATAATCCATTGTGTTTCTGTTGAGTCCACAGTTATTTCTCCTTTTTTGTTTCTGATTTTATTTATTTGAGTCCTTTCTCTATTTTCCTTAATAAGTCTGTTTAAGAGTTTGTCAATTTTGTTTATCCTTTCAAAGGACCAGCTCTTGTTTCCATTAATCTTTTGTATTGTTTTTCTAGACTATATTTCATTTACTTCCACTCTGATCTTTATTATTTTCTTCCTTCTATTCACTTTGGGTTTTGTTTGCTGTTCTTTTCTAGTTCTTTTAAGTGTAAGTCTAGTTTGTTTATTTGAGCTTTTTCATGTTTCTTGAGGAAGGACTGTGTTGCTATGAATTTCCCTCTTAAGACTGCTTTCACCGTGTCCCATAGATCTTGAGTCATTGTTTTCATTTCATTTGTCTCTAGGCATTTTTTTATTTCTTTTTTGATCTCATTGTTAACACATTCATTGTTTAGTAGCATGCTATTTAGCCTCTATGAGTTTGTGAATTTTCCAGTTTTTTTCTTGTAGTTGATTTCTAGTTTCATATCTCTGTGATCAGAGAAGATCGTTGATGTGATTTCAGTTATCTTAAATTTATTGAGACTTGTTTTGTGTCCTAACGTGATCTCTCCTGGAAAATGTTCCATGTGTACTTGAAAAGAATATATATTTTGCTGTTTGGGGGCAAAATGCTCTAAAAATATCTATTAAATCTATTTGGTCTAGTGTGTCTTTTATTCCCAGTATTTCCTTGTTGATTCTTTGCCTGGAAGATCTCTCTACTGGTATCAATGAATATTAAAGTCCTCTACTATAAGGGTATTACTACTGATCTCTCCTTTTATGAGGGTCAGTAATTGTTTTAGGTATGTAGGTGCTCCTATGTTGGGTGCATTTATGTGTACTAGAGTTATATCCTCTTAATTTTTTTATCTCTTTATCATTATGTAATATCCTTCTTTGTCTCTTATTATAGGCTTTTTTAAAGCCTATTTTGTCTGATATAAGTATTGCTACCCTTGCTTTATTTTTCATTTTCATTTGTGAAATATCATTTCTATCTCTTTACTTTCAGTCTGTGAGTGTCTTTTGATCTGAAGTGGGTCTCTTGTAGACAGCATATACATGGGTTTTGTTTTCTTATCTATTTGGCTATCCTATGTCTTTTGATTGGAGCATTTAATCTTACTGCATTTAAAGTAATTATTGATAGTACATAGTTACTGCCACTTTGTTATACATATTTTTTCAATTTTTTTTACCCCTTCTTTATTTTACAGAAGTCCCTTTAACAATTTTTTTTTTTTTTTTTGTAATACTGGCTTGTTGGTGATGAATTCCTTAACTTTACCTTGTCTGAGATGCTTTTCACTTCACTTTCCATTTTAATTGAAAGTCTTGCAAGATAGCATATTTCTGCTTGTAGATTTTTGGTTTTCAAGGTTTTGAATATTTCTTGCCAGTCTCTTCTGTCCTGCAAAATTTCCGTTGAAAAATCAGCAGACATTCTTATGGGGGTACCCTTGGAAGTAACTAGCTGATTTTCTCTTGTAAGATCCTCTCTTCGTCTTTGACCTTTGGGATTTTAATTAAGATGTGCCTTGGTGTGGGTCTGAATTCCTCTTGTTTGGGACTCTTCATGCTTCCTGAACTTGTATATCTAATTCCTTTGCCAGGTTAGGGAAGTTTTCTGTCATTATTTCTTCAAATAGATTCTCAATCCATTGTGCTCTCTCTTCTCCTTTGGATATTTCTATGATCCAGATATTGTTACACTTCATGTTGTCCCAGAAGTCTCAAACTATCCTATTTTTTTCTATTCTTTTTTCTTTTTGTTGTTCTGATTGGGTGTATTCTGCTACCTTGTCTTCCAGTTTGCCGATTTGATCTTCTGCTTCGTCCAATCTACTGTTGAATCCTTCTAGTGTATTCTTCATTTCAGTTATTGTATTCCTCATTTCTGTCTGGTTCTTTTTTACGGTTTTTATGTACTTTTTAATGCTAACCATCTCTCTGTTGAGGTTCTCATTGTGCTCATCCATTCTCCTTCTAAGTGCCTTGAGCATCCTTATAACCATTATTTTGAACTCTGTCTCTGGTAGGTTGCTTGTCTCCATTTCATTTGGCTTATTTTCTAGAGTTTTCTCCTGTTACTTCATTGTGGCATGTTTGTTATTTTCTCATTTTATTAGCCTCTCTGTGTTTATTTCTACGTGTCAGGAATATTTGTTTCATCTCTCAGCCTTGGCCAGATGGCCTTCTGTGGCCCAGGGGCACACTCTCCCTGATCCCCATGCTGGAGGCTATAGACATGATCTTTTTGTAGGTTATGTATGATCTTCTGTTGTAGCTAAAGCCTTTATTGGTTATAGTACATCAGTGGATGAGATTAACACTCAGGCTGACTAACTGTGGGAATTGGCTGCACCCACAGGGTATGAGTTGCTATGTGGGGCTGACCCCACTGAGTGGGATTCACCCTAGCAAACTTGTATACTTATTGTGTGTACTGCTTATGGGACTAGTCAGGACTTGCTCTGTTATGGTCTGGTGCCAGCTTCCAGGTGCGTTGGTTTTGTGGCGCCTTGAGAGAGGCTCCCCAGGAGGCCAAGGTCAGCTGCTGCCTTTGATTGCTTGGGGTTACCTGATGGGAGTTACAAAGTGATCCACAGATGGTTGTTGTTTATGCTGGATCTATTGGTAAGTAGAAGAGTCAATGCTATAGGCAGCAATCCCATTATCCCTGGTTCCCAACCTAGAACAGTTTAGCAGGACCACTGCACCTCTAGGCCTGATACTGCTTGTCAGTCATCTGTAAGTCTCTGAAACTGAAAGATCCTCTGGGTGATACGAATGTTGGGTGCTGCAGGGACCCCAGGAGTCTCCCAGATCTACTGAGCAAATTTTTCCCTGCCACTACAGTGTCAGTTTATATGCCAGCACTGTCTCTGTGACTCCCTGTACAAGTTACCAATTGTAGCAAGGCCAGCTGCTTCCTACTTTGGGACTGGAAACACTGAACTGTGTTTAAGAATTACTAAAGCTCATGGACATAAGTTTGTGGCCTGCCACAGAATGCTTCTCCCTGATGAATGGGTTTGTGAGGGCTGCAGGAACTGAGTGCTGTTGTTTGCTATTGAATTATGACCCAAGGATAGCACAGGATGGGACTGGGTTACCTGGGAGCAGGTTTGCCATAGGTAATTTGTGGGTTAGGTGGGGCATCAACTGTAGGTTGGGTGAGGTGGGCTGATCTTCTCAGGCCTTGTGGGAGAGATCTGCAGGGCAAGCTCACCTCCTGCTGTGCACCCCAGTTCCTAACAGGCCATGGACTGGTACCAGTCCACGGCCTGGGGGTTTGGTACCCCTACTCTAATATGATGCCAAGTACATTTGCATTTTTCTAGTGAACATGAAATGGGAACCCTGGCAACTGTTTATCTAAACTTTCTTAGCCTTAAAGCCCAGGTAAGTAACAACTAACTGCACTATTTGGTAAGAAACCTATCAAACAGTGTTCAAAGTGCTTCCAAGACTTAAAAGAAATATTCTTTAAAACATTTAGCAATCCTTCAATGTCTTGTATAGGTGGGCACCAAATGCTTCATCCAAAATGTCCCTCTAGAGTAATAATAGGATCTGAACATGAATATGCATTTCTCATTGTTTCCTTCTGAGACACCAGCCATATATGATTATGCACACTGAAGCCTGTGAAAATTTCTGGCCCCAACGCTATCCATTTTTAGAGCCAAAGGGCACCATAATGGAAAGTAGAAGCTAGTATCCCCTCCCTTTCGTCACACGCTAACATGTTGGAAGGATAACACGTCCTGATTCCATAGAGAGGGGACACCAGAAACTTTGTGTTTGAGACCATCTCAGACCTTGCCCTATGTGTCTCTTCTTCTGGCTGGTTCTGATTTGTATCCTTTTACTTTAATAAAACCATAATTTTAAGCATTTCTCTCAGAGCCATTTGAGTAAATTATCAAAACTGAGGGGTTAGTGAGAACCTCCAAATTTGTAGCCAGTTTGTCAGAAGTACACGTAGCCTGGGCCCTAGCTTGTGGCAGTTTTATAGAGGACTAAGCCCTTAGCCTGTAAACTCTGGCCCAACTCCAGGTCATTAGAACTTGTTGCAGGAGTCTGAACAGCACTGCCCTGGAGGGCTGCCCAACTGACTAAGGCAATGTCAATTTCTTCCCCAAAAGAAGCTTTCCCCAAATACCTCCCAACCCTGGCTGAGAATTTGCTCCAAACTAATGAGACTTAAAATATGAGATTTTCTTTGCTTTGGATTTTGTTAATAAAGTTTCATCAATCTAGAAGATTACTGTGGTTTTAACAACCCATCAGTAAAACATTGGATAAATACTGACCATGCCTCCCAGCAAACTATGATTTGCATAGTGTCATAGGCACACTGCAGCCAGATTTATTCTCACCCATATTCCATTCCCTGCTTTATTTCTTTCTCCACCAAAACATGCTGTCAGTCAAAATTACTTTCAGGATAAGGCCATTTATTTAACACAGGATATCCTGAGTCATTGCCATTTTCAAATTCATATGTCCTATCTTCTTGTTTAGAAAAAATAACCTGAGATCTGGAGAAGTTAAAAACAGGGTTCTAAGGTGACCCAGTGCCACTGCATGAGCAAGAAGACCTGGGACCTCCTGACTTCTTTTCCTGTTTACTCAGATCATGTTGCTACTCAAGAACAAAATTTAATCTGTGATCTAAATATACCTTAAGTTTAACAGTCCAGACTTGTGACATTGATTTCTTAAGTTAAAAATACAAGATGAGCTATCACTTTTCACCTGCAAAATTCTGTTCCTAAAGCTTCAAATTCCTTTTTGACACAGACTCTGTTAGGCTATTTATGCAAGTCTCCTCCAAAAGGGAGTTAAAACTCTTCTCAGTACCTGGGAGGACTCTGCCCCTCTCTCTCCAGTGTACAACTCAAACCTGGCTGCCTGATTTTCTGACTCAGAATTTCCTCTCCTGGGAAATTCTTCACTCTCCAACATCACAAGGAACAAGCGCTGGCAACCAGGTTTGCCCTAGATGACACCACTCTTGGGCCAAACCTGACTGCCAGAGATGGACATGACACCAAGTGGAGCCAATTAATTGGCTGGTCAGCAACTGAAAAGAGTTACTTTCCTAATGATTCTAAGATACATGAGGGTGGATGTTAGTTCTATGAGTTCATCCAAATCTTAGACCATGTAAGGACATGGAAAAACAAAGGAATTTCTGCAGTCCAGAAATAAGTGGAGAGAAACCTAAGTCTCTTATGATTATGTAAGCAAATCCGTCTGCTTTATAATTTTACAACAGTGCTCCTTCTCTACAGTTCCTCCTTTTTCGGTCATTTGAATATCTCTAACAGGTTTCATTTTCTTATAAGAAATGTCTGGAGAGACCACAGTTCTTCTACAATTGGAAAAAAACTGCAGTATATCTCATTAATTTGATACAGACATTCAACTACCAACTCGATTTAAAAAAAACTGCAGTATATCTCAGTAATTTGATACAGACATTCAAATACCAACTCGATTTAACAGAATAAATGCATGCTAAGTAGGAAGAAACATGTTTCTTATTTCTTATCTGCATTCTGAGGGAAGAACTTCATTTAGCTGGAGCCAAGAATATAATTTCCATATCTAATTGAGACTCAATTATCATTTATAGTACTAGGTTTGGAAAAAAATTCAAGCATAAATTGTCTCTACAAATTTGTCTAAGCAAAATATGGAGAGAAGATAAAAGTGAGTGTCTAAAATGGTTATAGTATATATTTTTATTTAGGTAAAGGGCCAATTTAATGATGTCATTGGTAATAAAGTGCTGTCATTAAAACATGTACCAGGTCTAGGAGTGGGATAGAAATGGGAGAGTGTGATCAGAGAAGGAGCTGTTAAAATAGTTTCACAAAGGACTCTAATTTCATGTATGAACAATATTCCCTGGAGGGGTGGTTCAAGGATGCTTTAAGATTGCACAGTGTTTGTCTCTTTGCTAAAGACTAGAGACCTTTTTCCTCTGGGTTGACACAGCAACCAGAAAGTAGTAATAGGCAATGTCTTCAGGTTATTGTGGCCCAGGAAAAACAGAAGAAATTAACAATATTGATGATTAAGCTAGATGGACTGCCTACTGCCATAGCTGAGAACTTTAAGGCCTTAAGAACTTAAGGCTTCCTCTCACTGGACTCAGGAGATTATCTCATTAAACAGATATCATCTAAATGCAATCAGACACATATGAACTTCCATTCTGTCTTCTCTCTGACTCAGAGGGCTTGAGTCTACTCTCATAAAACACCAGACAAACATTTCTCCTTCAGTGTCAGGCATTTTGAAGAAACTACAATGGTTTCTGTTGGCCCCAATCCTCTTCCTGGATCTCCACACACCATCCTTACATGTCCTCTGAGACATCAATGATCGGAACAAAGGTATTGAAAAAAGCATTCAAGAACTTGACAGTCAAAAAATAGACTTTGTTTTCTAATATTCATGGAACATTTACCAAAAAAAAAAAAAAAATGGTTATATGAGGGCCACAAAGAGAAAGTGGATAAATTATTAAAATTTACATAAAGATGACACTTACAGATGACTTTTTTTCTGATCATAAAGCTGCTAAGCTAGATAGTAATAATATGTTTGAGATATAAAAAGACTAATTAAAGCCAATCAAGATGGTGGAGTAGGTAAATGCTGTGCTTGCCTCTTCTCAAAACTGCATCAAAACTATAACTGAACTACAGAACAGCTATTATGGAAGTCACCTGAAGTCTAGCTGAATAGAAGTCTTTTGGCTGGAGTCACCGCAAGACTGGTAGGGGGAGCAGAGACAAAGAACAAGATGGTTTCAAACCCATGGTGGTGATCAAGAATCAGGAGGGCTATCTAGGCTGCAGAGGTCTCCCCGGAAGTGTAAGGTGTCTGAGTCCCACGCCAGGTTCTGCAGCCCAGAATTCTAGTGCCAGGAAGAGAAGTTCTCACCAATTTTGGCTGTGAAAACCTGTGGAGATTGTGGCTGAGTGAGATGGAGGATGGAAGGAGTTGCAGACATTTCTCTTTAGGAGCCCATGCATAGACTCACTCCCTGACAAACTCACTCACTCTGAACTCTAGTACTGGTACAGCAGTTTGAAATGCACCAGAGATATATGGGGAGGAACTGGGTTGTCTAGCTTCATGGCAAGGGTTGGAGGGGCAGCTTTCTCCCAGATAGAAGTGAGAGTAGATCTATTGTTTCTTTGTTGAGCCCTACCCTCTTCCACTTTGCAGTCTCAGGTAGACACCATATCTGAGTCTCCATCAACCTAGCTACACTGGTCACTCTGCCATGGTGATTTCCAGAAACCCCACCCCACCCAAATTACAAGCCCACCCAAGCCACTTCCAGTGGCTTTTCCATACAAATGGCCTGTCTGAATCCATGCTGTGGACTTTTCTAAAATCTCTCAAAGGTTCGCAAAACCCAGACAAGCAGCATCTGGCCTCAGCATGTCCTCTACCTCTTGCTTAGCAGCCTTAAGTCCAGCACTAGTGGCAGCCAGCCTTGGACAAGGCTTGACCTCTTAAGGCACCTTCAAGCCCAGCATGGGTTGTGGCCACACAATAGAATATACAGATGTCAAATTATAATATACATCTGAAAATTATATAATTGTATTAGCCAATGCTACCCCAAGAAACTAAATAAAAAATAAAAATTAAAAAAAAAACTCAAAAAAAAAAAAAAACCACTCTTACATATGCTGCCTACAAGAAGCTCACTTCAGATTAAAGTACATACACAGATTGAAAGTAAAGGGATGGGAAAAAACTCATAAAAATGGAAACAAACAAATAAAAAAGCTAAGGAAGCAGTATCTATAGAGACAAAATAGAGTTTAAAACAAAAGTTACAACAAGACATAAAGTAGAACCCATTAATCTCACTTCTGGGTAGTTATCCAAACAAACCTAAAACATTACCTCGAAGGGACATGTGAATCCATATATTTAGTGCAGCATAATTTACAATAGCCAATATATGGATGCAACCCGTGTGTCCATCAATAGACAAATAGATAAAGAAGAGGTGGTACATATATACAATGGAATATTACTGAACCTTAAAAAAGAATGAAATCTTGCCATCTGTAACAACGCGAATGAACCTAGAGGATATTGTGCTGAGTGGAGTAAGTCAGACAGAAAAAGATAAATGATATATGATTTCACTTACATGTGGAATCTAAAGAACAAAATTAAGAAACAAATAAAACAGAAACAACCTCATAGATACAGAGAACATCTTATGGTTGCCAGATGGGAAGGAGGTTGGGTGTGGTGGGTGAAAAGGAGAAGGGATTAAGATGTACAAATTAGTAGTTACAAAATAGTCATGGGGATGTAAAGTTTAGCTTAAGGAATATAGTCAATAATATTGTAACAATCATGTATGGTGTCAAATGAGTACAAGAGTTTTTGAGACGATCACTTTTTAAGTTATATAAATGTCTAATCACCATGTTTAAAACCTGAAACTGATATAACATTATATACTAACCATAATTGAAAAATCAAAAATATATAAAATTATAAAAAGATGATATAATACAATACACAATGAAATATTACTTGGCCGTAAAAAATGAAATCTTACCATTTACAACAACATAGATTGACCTAGAAAGTATTACGCTAAGTGAAATGTTAGAGAGAGAAAGACAAATACCATATGACCTCACTTAATGTGTAATCTGAAGAAAAAAATAAATGAACAAACAAAACAGAAACAGACTCATAGATACAGATAACAAACAATATTGTAATAACTATGTATAGTGGCAGGTGAGAATTAGATAATTGGGGGGACTTCATAAATCATATAAATATCTAACCACTATGCTATATGCCTGAAAATAATATAAAGTAATATTGGATGTCAGCTATAATAAAAAAATAAAGAATAAAATTTAAAAATTTTTTAATTGAGTGACATTTAATGACTTTCTCTCAATTTTATTCAAAGATTATTACTGTACCATGTTCCCAAAACTAAACAGAATTAAAGCTGAAAATTCTCCTCACTACTTTGAACTATAAAAAAACTGTTTTCAAATACAGAATTGATGCTAAGAACTGTGTCATTTTAGCAGTAAATAATATTCATCCATGTGTATATGTATGTTGGAGAATAACTATCTCTTCTTACTCTATAAGAGATCTAGTTCTAATATAATTTTTTTCTGATAAATTTTGTAATACATTTATGTTGTGATTTATTGTATACTAATCATAATTGTGACAATATATTAATTCAGATATTTTCAACATATAGAAAAAATTTATGTTCACCAGGAACTTTAAAATCTTTAGTTCTACTTATGTACATATATTTGTTGCAGCAAAGTATGACATCAGGATCAATAAGCCTTCTCTGCATAACGATATATTCACTTTAGGATAAAATTCAATGGAGTTAGTGAAATGGAAATATGACTTCAGAGGGAAAAGAGTAATGCAAATGTCTAATTGTCAAAGAAAAGCTTAAGTATTTTCAATCAACGATTCAGGAGATTATCTCATTAAACAGATATCATCTAATGATATATATATACATATATAATATATATATATTTAAAACAAAATTTGTTTTATTGTAAAATGCCAATATTTAAATAAATAAGAAATTATATACTTGGCAACTGTTTAGACTTTTGAAGAACATTTTTTGAATGTCGACTTTAAAAGTGCAAAATGGTACAACTTAAAAAATTCTTTTAGGGAATATCATGTGAAAGAGAATAAAGACTACTCTTGAAGGAAACATCCAGAGAGAGATACATAATGTGATCTGAAGAAACTATGAGCCAAAGAGAAAGATGAAAACAGGTAAGCAAACCTTAATCATAACAGAGCATTCTGTGTCAGAAGGGAAGCACAGATGTTGTTCCCTTAGCAAGAGGTATTTAGTTTCTCTGGAGAAGGGAGTAAGAGAGGGAGTATGAAATGAGGTTCTAGATAATTCGAAGTGTTGAGGTAGAATGTTTGGACTCTGTTATGCAGACATTATGAAGCCATTCAAGGCTTTAGAACTGGGAAGGAAGTCCTTTAGCATTATTGAACAAATATAAGGTACGAAGCACACTGCTAGACCCTTTAGATAATTTCCAGCTTGATACTCACAGCTAGACTGCTGGGAAGGTGTGGTTTCCATTTTACCAATTCTCTCAAGGAAAATAAAATGACACACCCAAAGCAGTCTTGGAAATGTGTGTGTGTGCGTGCATGCGTGTGTGTGTGTGTGTGTGTGTGAGTGTGTGTTGAAATTTCAAGATTGCCCAGGGGCAGAGCCATGAAAGATGTGGGTTTTCACTGCTCAGACTGCTTGAGGCAACGACAGCTGAAAGAGAGCAAAAGAGGCCAGGGTGGGCGTCATGGACACAGAACCCTGTACCTGCACTTAGAAGAACTCCACACTTAGTTTAATGCTCTTCTGTTACCACCTTGAAATTCTAAATAACTTTTTCCTCAAGGTGTCCCACATTTTTATTTCTCACCAGGCCCCACAAACTATGCACCTGGTCCTGGAAGAAGTTGCCCTGTGTGAGAACGTTCCCATCTTCCCTGCATGATTCAGCCGAGTAAATCACACTCATCCTCACCTATCATTTCCCAGTGATTACTGAGTCCTGTTAATTATGCTTTGATATTGGGTCACACATGTTTTTCTTTACTCAGTAGTTCTTATATAGATTTAGGAGCTCCAAAAAGGGAGCGACTAACTGCTCAGGGCTGGGGGACCTGGAGAAGCTATAGAGAAGACATAGCAACTGCTCTGTGCAGTGATATCTCCTGTCCTCTCTTCAGGGCCACTGCCCTCATCTGTACCACTTGATCTGTGCACACCTCCAAGGGATCTGTTCACTCAGTAGACATCATAGCATTGTAGGGTGTTATCATTGCATTCTTACAAATGGCAGGAAAAACTCTGGGGAAACAGAGCCTTCCTTTAATTTGCATGAAGTCATTATATTGAAAAGGTGTGTGTGAGGAGGGAAGTGTTCTGCTCCCTCCCTCACTTAAGGAGCACTCCCACCCACTGATACCCCAAACGGAAATGATTTTTTTTTCTTCTTTTCTCTTTTTAATTTTCTTGAATGTACACAAAATAAGAAATATTTTTTTCTAAAAGTTCTACTTTTGTTTATATCACCTTATGAAAAGGTACATTGGGCCCAGCAATGAGGTGCTTTTGGTGTTCTACTAGTAGACTTTTTTCCTCTTATTTAAGGATTTATTCGATGATATAATAGGGTTAGAGATATATAAAACTGTCTTCTAACTAGGTCATCGGTAACCTACAATGAGCAGATGTTTTTATAAAATGAACACACATACATACATGCACATGCATACACATTAACATGTATATATTTTTAAAAACTGTTCAAGTGGAGGAGAAAAATAAACTCTTAAATATACTTTTTTCTCATGAATGCATGTACATGAATGTAAAATGCCACAAATATTCTTCACATGAGTTTTAAAACCACCATAGGTATAAATTTAATAAATAGGGCATGCACTCTAACTCTGAAATTTAATTAAAAACTAGCAGAAGTGACTTCTTAGCAGTTTCATACAGTGAAAGAAGTCACTGAAATCACACTTTTAGTGTGTCAATCTGAGCCCAGCCATGCTACAGCTCAGAATAGCTCTGACCTATGAGCATGCAGCTGCATCTCTGAGGGAGTTAAATCAATGAGGCAGATAGTTTCATGCATGTACATTTACTCTCTGAGAACCAAAGCCAGATGGCTGGGATGTGTGATGAGCCCCTACCTTGGATGATACAATGCTGAATCAGATCGTCGCAGAGGTGCTGGCTGTTTGCATCAAAGTATGGTTCACTCCATGCAGAGTGAAATAATTGAATGTGAAAAATCCTACACAGGACCTAAATATTTAATAAAATAATTGTCTTAGATATAATAATACACATGGGTTAAGATAAAATCAAGTGAAGATAGAAGCCCTATCGACTTTTCGAATTAAAAGTCATAACATACCAAAATATTTAAATACCAAAAATTAAAGTTCTATAAACTGTCAAAATTAAGAAATAAACAAAAAGTAATACCTGCTAATAGCATTGGGGAGGAAGGAAAACAGTCACTCATTTATCATTGGGAGAGATTTCCACCAATTACAGCACTAATAACACCAGCCTGAGGCAGCACAGCACAGCACATCCTGGAACTGTTTGATCTTCTCACATAAAGCACAAGACACAGCTGTGCCCTTTGGGGAGACCCAGATTAAGTGTTCCTTATAAGCCTAAAGCCCAGCAAAATTACCATGATGTTAATGAATCTTTCTTTGCCTTCTGAAATTAATGAAATCAGCAAAATGTGACACTATTTTGTTCTAGTCATTTTTACAACCTAGGTGTCCTATCCAAAAAATTAATCATACCTGTTGCAACAAGTAAGAGAAACAACTCC
>NW_006494608.1:5152573-5161146 GCF_000325575.1 Pteropus alecto | reverse complement strand
CTCATTAAAAAATAGGCTTGCCTGCTCTTTTAAGGTTTCCTTCAGAGACTACTTTCTCATGGAATCTGTCTCACTGAGGCAGCAGTGTTGCATGTAGGTTGCCACAGCCCACCTTTTTGGCTCATGAAAGGTAATAATGGTTAAAAAAAAAATCCTTCCCCCATTGAAACATTTGCCTTATTGCACCCACAAAGCTTTGTCATCATAATGAATTTTAAAAACAGGGGAGCCAACTAAAGAAAGAACATCTGAATTTGACAAGGTTTTGTGGAAACAAGGAAGAGCTGGGAACACCCACACTGGGGTTTGTCATTTCTCATGTACATACTGCGTCTGATCAGAGAAGAATGAGAGAAGATCTTAGATTCTTAAAGACAGAAAATCTCACCTAGGTCAGTATTTATCACACAAAATAAAATTCCCTTGAAGTACAGAAATTAGACTATATCGTCAACTCACCTTTCTAGTTTAGAAACTATTATGTGGGTCTGTAAACTGCAGCAACCTTATTGGAATGCAATTTTTTCAATATCTCTAGAGCCTTAAAAACATTTAAATCCCTTCAACCATGTCATCCCACTATCATCCTTTGTAAATATGAAAGAGACAAAAAGTTTTATGTATAAATCTATTCACACAGTGTTACATACATCATAGAAAACCCCAGTCAATATATCCAAAAAGAAGAACATGGTTTGTTAAAGTTCAAACTCTAAAAAAAGATTTTTATGCATAATTAAATAGATATTTAGCAAGAGTTTATAGTAAAGTAGGAAGATACATATGTCATAATATCTAGGGAAAATATTAGGACATAGAAATTTATATACAATATTAACAGTTGAGAAAAATGTCTACTAAAATATGATTTTTAAAAAAGTACACTGAGAATTTGACATTGATTGCTATAAGGGTTGCATTAAGGATGTTTTCTTTCTTCTTTATACTTTTCTTTACTTTCCAGGTTCCTAAAATAAGCATGTATAACTTACTATTAGGATGACTATTATCAATAAGACAAGAAATAACTGTTGTAGAAGATGTGGAGAAAAGGGAACCCTTGTACACTATTGGTGGGAATGTAAATTGATGCAGCCACTATGGAAAACAGTATGAAGTGTCTTCAAAAAATTAAGAATAGAGCTACCACATGACACAGCAATTCTTCTGGTATCTACATGAAAAATATGAAAACACCTATTTGTAAAGATATATACATACCTTCATTTACTGAAGCGTTATTCACAGTAGATGAGACATGAAAAAAGCCCATGTTCTTCAACAGATGATTGAATAAAGAAGTGGTAAATATATACAATGGAACACTATTCAGCCATGAAAAATGATAAAATATTGCCGTTTGTGAGAACATGAATGGATCTTGAGCATATGATGTTAAGTGAAATAAGTCAGATAGGAAAAGACTCGAACTGTATGATTTCACTCATATGTGGGGTGTAAAAAAAAAAGCAACAAATGAACAAACAAAACAAAACCTAGACTCATAGATATAGACAACAGAATGTTGAATACAAGACAGGAAGGGGTTTCATATCTGCCTGAAATGTATATAATGTCATTAACTAATGTTACTCCTCCAAAATGAAAAATTTTAAAATTAAAGTATTTCTGAAAGAAATATTAAACAACATTCAATTTGAATTGCACTCGTCTGTTAGGTGCTACCATAGCTTGACTATAGATACAATTATTTGTTAAAAATCATTATAAACATTTTATGAAAATCAACAGACTTAATGCAATTTATAATAAAGAAGATTGTATATTTTATTATTATTTATAAACTGTGTGCTATACATCCTTCACATCACTGTGATTTTTTAAATTTCTTTCTTTCTTCGTCTTTATTGAAATATAATAGACAATTAGTTGCTTATATTTACATTGTACAATTCAATGAGTTTTTTTTTCAATTATAGTTGGCCTACAATAATATACAAGAAGTTTCAGTTGTATAGCATAATGATCAAAGATCCACATAACTCACAACACGATCACCTCACTAAATCTAGTACCCCTCTTCCCCCTTACATATTGATTATAATATTATTAACCATCTTCTCCATGCTAAACTACATCTCCATGTTTATTCTGTAACTATCCGTTTGTACCTCTTAATCCTTTTGACATTTTTTGTCCCCCCAACCCCTTTCCATCTAGTATCTGTCTAAATATTCTCTGTATCTATGAGTTTATTTCCACTTTTGTTGCTGTTGTTGTTGATTTTGTTCTTTATATTCTACGTGTACATGAACTCATGAGATATTTGCCTTTCTCTATCCGACCCATCTCATTCAGCGCAATACCCTCTAGGTCCATTAAGGCAATATCTTCTTCCATCCCCTTCCTTTTATCTTTGTATGTCTTTTAATTTGAACTGAGTCTCTTGTAGTCAGAATATGTAGGAGTCTTGTTTTCTTATCCATTCAGCCATTCTATCTTCTGGCTGGAGCACTTAATTCTTTTCCATTTGAGGTACTTGTTGATAGGAATGTAGTTATGACCATTCTTTATTCTTGTTTTCGGTACATGTTTTTTCTTCTTAAAGAAGTCCTTCCAACATTGCTTGTAATAATGGCTTGGTGTTGATAAATTCCTTTAGCTTATTTTTGTCTGGGAAGCTCTTTACCTGTTCTTCAACGCTAAATGATAGCTTTGCTGGATAAAGTATTCTTGGTCGTAGATTCTGAGTTTTCATCACTTTGAATATTTTGTGCCAAGCCCTTCTTGTCCTGCATATTTTCTTTTGAGAAATCAGCTGCCAGTCTTATGAGTACTCTCATTTAAGTAACTAACTGCTTTTCTCTTGCTGCTTTTAAGATTCTCTTTTTGTATTTCACCATTAGCATTTTAAGTATGATGTGCCTTGGTCTGGGCTTCTTTGGATTCCTGGTTTTGGGAACTCTGTAAGCTCCCTGGGGTTTTATATGTCTATTTCCTTAACCAAGTTAGAGAATTTTTCCATCATTATTCCTTCAAATAGTTTTTCAACATCTTGTTTTTGTTCCAGTACCCCCATGACATGGATATTTTTACATTTAATAGTGGCCCATAGGTTCCTTAAATTATTACTATTACACTACGGCCATGCCATCCTGAACACACCCAATCCCATCTGATCCCAGAAGCTAAAGAGGGGTCAGGCCTGGTTAGTACTTGGATGGGAGATCACTTAGGAAGACCAGGTGTTGTAGGCATAAAAATATATATATATATATAGTTAACTATGTAGTGAGGCCAAATGCTCTGTGACAGGTGAGCACCTGCGTACAAAGACTATATCTTATACCCTTTGCTCCCCAAACCAGTAGCTACCCTCACCAGGCACTGAGCCTGGTTGGACATGCTAGTTAGACAATGGTCAGTGAAAACCTGCATTGAAATCAAGATGTAATAAGAGCTGCTCTCTCACTTTGAAACTGTATGCGGGTTTTATATGTGTACTACAGGGATGCCTAGAAGAGGTATTCTTGGAAGTTACAGCAAGAGTTACAACAAAAATCACTGGAAATATACAAAAAATATATATACTTGGCAGAAATGAGCCTAAGTTGATTTAGATATTCAAAATGGTTGGGTCCTTTGAACAGCCTCTAACTATTAGAGGAGGTGAGAACTTGAATACTCTTCTAACACAAGCTTGTTCCTAGTGCTACTGTGCAGTGACCATAAAGCTCTTTCTGAATTCTGAGCAAACACTCATTATCCACAGGCTCAAACAGAGTCATGCAGCCTGTGCTATAACCTGGTAATGTCCTCAACATTTGTCTTTTTAGCCATGGCATGGAGTATCCTGAATAAAAGTTAATATTAAGACAAATATAATAACTCAGCTGAAAGCCAATGCAGTTGCAAGACTCCTTTAGCAATTTGGGGGCCAGAGGAACAAAGAATCAAACCTAAGGTTGCTGGCTAAGTCTGATTATTTCACTCTTTATATACAAAGACTAAGTTGCCTGCATTAACTTCCTAGCTGAATTGAACTCTTATTCATTTCACCAATAAAAAATTACTTCTAACATTCTTTGTGCATTTTAAGGTTGATTTGGATGGTAACAAATATAGCTCAGTCATGCTATGAATAATGAACTGTTGGTTAGGTTTTTTTACACAATCTCTTGAGGTATGGGCTCCTGATTAGAAAAATCTGGGTGTTACCTAACCTCTCCCCAACCCTGATATAATTAAGATAGTCACAGTTTATGTAGTCTATGCTATAATATTTAACATATGCAATAAATAATACTAAATATATTAAAACACATTTCTTTGTATTCTTCTGTTCTTAAAACTGCAAGTACAATCTTTATATTTGGATATATTTTATCTCTCAGCCAAAAAAAAAGCATATATAAAATTACCTCAAGTAATCACTGGTATTCATTTCAATGAGTGAACACAACAACATTAAGAGCTCAAGTACCAATAAACTATAAAGATTATTCAATTTTAGTCCTACGTCTAAGCTCTTAAATACAACAAATTATATTGAAGTACAACTGAAGCTAAGGTTGGCATTAATATCACACTCCAAGCTCTAAGATTTGGGAGTAAGAGCATTATATTACAATCTCTTTTGCTCTCAGTGCAATAAATTTCAGTTTCACCTTTGATATTGCACAAATAATACAGCTTGATTCAAATGGTGCCCTTGTTTGTAGCTGTCAGACACATTCTCTGGCATCCTACAATGGCTATTTCCCATTGATTATTTCCTGAGGAAAGTAAGAATCTGTTTTGGGTGTTAACCATTTTGATGGGTTCTCACTGTTAGAGAAAAGGGGTTAAATTATTCTGGACAAAAATGCTTTATTTTTTCATAGTGACATCTGTAAAGGGCCTAGAACTTTTAAAAAAGTGGTTGATATTCTCCAAGGCCTTATCCTGTAGATAATATTATGTTCAGGGTTTCATTAATTTAAATCAGATATTATCCTCCATAAGAAAGATATTTTCAGGAAGAGTTCCAAAAATGCTACTTTTGCTATTGAGCTTTCCATTTCACCAAGTTCTCTCTAATTTAAAGTATGTACAATGAAAGGAACTTTAAGATTTAAAAGTCAGAGTAGGCCAGGGCAGGGCATCAAACCAATGCAGCAGTTGAAAGCATGAGGTTCCCTTGGCTGCACAATCTCCAACTGTAGTACCTTGGGCATGCTTTCTTTATCTCTTTAAGCCTCCAAGTTCTCACTTTTAAATTGGATGTGTAAGAGAACTCTAGTCAAAGCTTATTGTAAAGATTAGATGAGGTTGGCCTTCACACAATGACTAGTGCATAATAAACATCATACAGCTCAATAAACATAAGGTCTTATATAAAGCAGACATTTGGTACAAAGCTGTCTGGAGATCAAGCTGTATGGTCATTTGATATTTGATTATTTCATTTTACAAAGTCTCTTGTTTAATCTTGGGTGACATGAAAGGCATCATATACTTAATTCTTCTCTATTTGAAGAGCACTGAAACCAAGTTCCAATTGAGCACCTTCATGTGCTTGAAGGCCTTTTGGCTGGGTCCATGAAGATAGTCAGACAAGAATCCTGATATGGGGAGTAGGAGAGACAAGCCAGGTACAAAAAAAGTCATCCAAAACGGGGGATGGTAAATGCAAAAGAGAGATAAGAAAAAATGTTACCAGTATTCAGAACAGGGAGAGATACCTCTTGTCGGGGAGTAATGGGAATATTAGTGAAGACTTCAAGGAGGAGATGAATAGGTTTGGGACTTACAGAAAAGGAACAGGAGTAATGGAGTCAGCATTTGAACTCTTCTCCGTGTGCCAGACATTGTGCTAAACTCCACATTTACCATGACTTATTTAATCCTCCCAAAGACTTGCTAAGTAGGTGTTATTCTTCTCGTTATTAAGAATAAAATTGAGGCTCAGAGTAATTAAATCACTTGCCTAGAGTTGTACAGCTGACAAGTGGCAGTGCAGGACTGGAGCTCAGGTTCATCTGACTCTGTAGCCTTTTTAATCCACAATACATGGAAGATAAAATGGTGAGTAGCTCACACCGGCTGGAAAATAGCATAGTGAGGATGACCGTGGGGAATATACTGAAAAATGTGATTAGGGACCATCCCAGTCCAGTATGCTCATAATATCAGGCTAGAAAGTCCAGTAGTGGGGAGCACATGACATTTATCTATTAGGGGTAACATGATCAGAACTGACTACTGTAGAGTGACTGTAGAAGTTCTCATCACAGATGGCATAGAGAAGTGCTGGGACTTGGTTCTGTGAATCTTTCTTAGCCATTAAGCTTCTCTGGGTATCGTTTCCCATAGAAGCCAAACTAGTCAATCTCGAATTTGTAAGAGACAGGTATTAATTCCTTCAGGGCCTGAGGGTTCTATTTTCTATTGTATTGTTCCATATATTTTGACTGTCATGGTAAAACGCCCATAAGCAAATCACAAAAATATTTCCATACAATTTCAGGAAATTTCTGACATTGAAACTCTAGAGAAGTATCTCTCAAACTTTGATGTAAATAAAAGAGCAGCCATTAGAGCTTGTTAAAAATGCAAATTCCCAAATTCCAGCCAGCCAAATAATAATCTGGAGGTCTAGTGGGGAAGCCCAGGAGCCTGCCTGTTAACAGGCACTACCAAGTGATTCTAATGCAGGTAGCCTCTAAACAAACTTCCAGAAATTCTGCCTTAGGGGTCCCCAGACCTCAGAGGAAGACACTGTATTCTAGAGAATCACAGACACATGCTAAAATATGGTTCCAAAGTATAAAACTAGGACTGTTTTCTAGCCCTTCTCTACAGCTCCATTGTATAGATCTGGCTGTAGCATGTCTCTTTGTTCTTTCTGAAAAAATATGGCACAACAAAAGGAGACAGTGGAGGCCTCTTTCACAGTTTCCCACAAAACACTCTACATATAGTAATGGACTCCAGAATTGAATCCAGGGATACAGAAGTTCATCATCATTTACCAGTGATTGACTATATTTGCCACTCTTTATCTGCAAATACTATCTCCACCAGGTAATGCATTTTCCTTCCTCAAGGAGTACTTGCAAAGTAGGCAAACATTATGCTGAGAAAATATCATGTGGCTTCCTGAGAAGAATTATCTAAAAGGTTACTCAAATGTGAGCAAGACTTTAGCCACTGTGAATATTAAGAGGAAATGTGCTCTGATGGGCAAGGAAAAAAATAAACTTAAGATGTAATTAGATACTGAAAATGTAGCAGAACTGAGAGAGTGTTAAACTAAGGTATGCCTGTGAGAATGAAAAAATGACTAGAACATCAAAAACCACCCACGAAAGTTCTGCATTTATCCAAGTGAGCACTTACGGGAAGGAAGGGAGTAAAATGCCACCTGAGCACTCCCATAACTCCTTTTTTACATAAAAGGCTTCATGCTCTTTCCAGAATACTTCATCTTAGTTGCACAGAGAAGATCTAGCAAATATTAGTAGATTTACTATGCTTGCCTTCAAATCATTGCTTTCTGGCAGTGATTTCCTGTGCTTTCATCTGAAAATTCACAACCTGCACAGTGAAGGAATCTCCTAATTACCCACTTGAATAAGAATAAACCAGCATTGACAGAGTATTAAGTTACTGAAATTCATTTCTCAACATTCCAGAAACATTTTTACTTTAAAAATAATGGGAATGTTCACTTTTAACCTTCTTGTTTTTTAAAATGTTCATAATAAAATATTGGAAAAATGATATCAGGAAATCAGTAGGATGGGCTAATGGAGCACATAAGAATATTTTGCTCTTCTAATTCTTAAGTTGTGAGATAAGTGTGTCTTATTAACATGCCTCATCACTTTCATATACATATAAAATGTATTTATTTTATCAAATATATAATAAAATTTTTAAATAGAACAAAAGAATATGATCACATAAAATTAAGTATGTTTTATTTGAGTTGCTTTGGGGGCAGAGCAAATGTCAACTATTTTAAATCACTTATTTTCTTATTGTCCAGCAAGAAGAGACATTTTGATAATATTTCCCACATGTCAATGAGTTGGTTGAAATAAAAACTGTGTACCCTGCCATAAGGAAACAATCTTGTTCCATAACCAAAAAAAAAAAAAAAAAAAACAAAAAAAGCTCGGAAGACTGAGAACTAAGGAAAGAAATAGTGACTAGGAGAGGGCCTGAAGTAGTGGCTGGGGAGTTCCATTCAGCGCATTCTAGTGACTAAGAAGTGAGGCCCCTGGTCCAAGGCTGGGCCGGAAAGATTTCTTGGTCCAGGATGACACTAGGAGAAGACTGAGGAAACAGAGAAGAAATTGGAGTCGTCTGCATCATATCAACAGTAAGCAGGACAAAGACACAGTTTGGAGTGAGGAATAGAATAGTTTCAGGAGCTAAGGGAGAAAGGGCATTTCCAAATTGGCTGGGAGGAGGAGGTAGAGATCTCTCTGAGATCACCTACCCATGACCTAGGAAATCAGGACTGATAAGGATCCAGCTTCCACATAAGAGATTTCCATGGATCCTTTAGTGACAAAACAATGCTTCAGATATAAGGGCTTTTTCAGGCACTGGAGTATAAACCC
>NW_006494608.1:5144582-5152528 GCF_000325575.1 Pteropus alecto | reverse complement strand
TGAAATTCAACTTATTAGGATTCATTTTAAATAACAAGTATCTAGGTGGTGGTGGGTATACTCACCCCGGGTAACTTTATTTAATCAGATTGTTTTCTTAACACTTAGTAAGGAGTGGACATTCCCTTGAGGGCAATGTTTGGTCATTGTGTGTCAAGGGAGAAAAACGCCATATCAAAACTTTATACTTGACCGTCTCTAAGTAAACCAATCCTTCCTTTCCAGAAATCAGATAGCAAAACCTTCGTTCCCACACAGCCATAAAAAATGAAACTTTAATGATTCTCTGGCTCTCTTTTAGGGTCAAGAGTAGATATATTTATTTAATCCAAGACCCTAACTTCTTCCTGCCTTTATTCATGCCACCCTGTCCCCTGAGAATAAGAAGTCTAGTGTCCTCTTCATTAGTCCCAAGATTTACTGCTCTTTCACTAGACAAGGTGCCTCCATTCCATGCCTTGCTTACCACAGACCTGAGAAACATATGACTGGAACATTCTCATGATGGTCATTTCCATCTGAAAGCAGAGGTTTCCTGTCTTTGTTTATATTATTTCCCCAGAGAATTCTAGTTTCAGGTTAAATTTTACACAAAGCCAAAATATATAAAATAGATAATCATAGCACTTTTAATTGCAAGCAGTGGGAGATATAAACGCTTCCCTAGAACCTGAGATTTTTATGACTATAGTGTGAAAGCTACTCCATTGGAGAAAATCAGGTTTGGGAACCCCAAACACAGGGTGCTTAAAGCCACAGTTAAAGAGTTGACAAGGGCAAACAAAACAACCCAGGTAGAGGTGAAGTGATCTAGTTGTTTGTGTCCTTCCAGCTGCTCATCTATTCCATTGTAAGTTTAAAAAGTGTCCCTTTCACTGCATTCATGGCTGTCTATAGAGCCTCTCCATGCAGCATCCAAGGATTGCTTATAATGAGACTGAGAAAATAAGAGTATTTCTCAACACTGTGTATTCCTCTGAGACTCTTATAATGAGGGCAGACTTCTAATTGTTACATTGGTTCCCTATAGGGATCTGTGCTAGATAAAGGATTCTGAGTTGTGGGGCAATAAAATAGTGTAGGAAGGGCCTCTCACGTCGCTTTTGATTGCTAATTTTCCTCAAACCAAAAGCATGTTTATAAAAGTGATGTTGAATGTTAAGTAACACATTACATTAGAGTGCATATAATAATAGATTAATTAGTACATAAGTATAATTTGACCCTGTCTGTGTGTATGTGTTTGATGTCAAATACAGGCATATATGAAAAGATTTATGAAAAAACATCCTAGAAGTCTCTAAAGCCCACTGGTGAAAATAGTAAGAATTTTAGGGATTTTTTTTTATTTGTTTTTTATTTATAAAGGACATAACACTCAGTGACTGTAAATATCTTACATCTGCTTAAATATTCAACTTGTCACAATTTAAAGCTCACAGTACACAAGTAACGTCAATCTCAAAAGCTGTCAGATGAAATACCCAAAAAGCATTTGACTTTTATTATCGACAAGTGCCATCTTACTGGAAAAGATTTCCTGCTATGTCATGGACAACAGGGAGAAGATATAAGAATGCCCAACCCTGGAGGAAGATTTTATACTAAACACTTTTAAGCCTAATGGTTTACCATTCACAGGAAATTCTTCAAAATTTCAGGATTAGAGATTTTTCTAGAATATGAGCTGAAACTCCCTCCTTTTTCCTTCCATTGTTTTTCATACACTGGCATAATTATTTATGTATGAGACTGTCATTTCCCACTAGGTTTTCTGCATGGAATGTATAAGTATTCCATCCATGGCTCATGGCCAGCACTCAGTGGGTTTACTAAAAGCGTGATGTCTAAACTTTTAAATGTTCACTCAAACTTTAAGCAAGACCTAAAGAAATACCAGACTCGTGTAATAAGAACTACGTTTTTAAAATACAATTTTATAAAAACAACAGACCAGTATGTAAATGTGTAAATGTGTGTGTGTGTGTGTGTGTGTGTGTGTGTGTGTGTGTGTGTGTGTTCCAACTAGGGACTTTGAACAGCTCAACACTTAGTGGAATTAATTCAGAATAGTTTTGGAACTCCTTTATTGTAAAATCATAACCTTCATTCCAGACAAGAAAGTCTGACATTACTTTTTATAAACTCACACGCTTATTTTCATTTGTTTTTATTTTAAAATTAAAAGTTCAGGAAAAGAAAAATCATACAAAATACATGGGTTTTTCAAGCCTACACCCTTCACCTAGCCCATCATAGTGTGTCGGCTGTCAACCTTTTATAAGTAGATAAGAATGCATACCAAGACATACAGGAATCACCTCCTCTAAGTTAAAAGAGCTGGTTTCGTTAATGTTCTAACCTAACTAGCTGCCTAACCTCTCCCAGGAATATTCTTTTTCCATTGCTATGTGCAAAAGGGCACTTGGCACTGCACATGCACTGCTCCAACCCTATTTCCAGCTGAACACATTGTCTGATTTCCTTGGGATTCATGTATTTGCTCTAAGGTCAGCTGAGTGACTTTCATCTCTCAATGGCTGCTGGCATCTACATAATAGATTCTTCCTAACCCTGCTCTTGATCCCCAGCTCACTTTCTAGGCCTGGATGGTCTGAGACTTAACACCATCTCCTCCTTATTGGGCAACAATGCATATTCCCTAAGCCATTAATAGAGCACTTTAAAATGCAGCCCTGCTACCACTCTGACTTGTTTTCCAGCACTCTGATCTCTGTATATGTGTTCTCCTTTCAGGGTCTTTTCATGAGTTGTAACCTGTGGAAATTAATAAACAGAAACTCAGTTAAAATGGGGTTTAGAGGCTAGATTAGGGCACTCTCACACATGTACCACTCAACACATAACTACTGACCCCAAGAGGAGAGACAAAGCTTGCATCTCTGACAGGAAGTGATACTACATTACTAACTCAGCAGGAGGAAGATTTCTCTTTGCCCAGGAACAATTCAGCCAATGGGAGATTGCCATAACTCAACCAACTATACTCTAAACTTTTTGTTTCCTCCAACAGACTCTTCCTTTACAACAGCCCCTCCCAAGTCCATAAAAGAGCTCCTCTCCTTTGTTTTTCTGGACTTGCAGCGGTATGCCAGGAGATCACATGTGGCAAATTGCAATTTCTTGTTGTTCCCCAATAAACTCATTTTGCTGGAGAAATATCTATCTATTTGTTAAAGGACAATAAAAAAGAAGTGTGACTGACCTTTCTTTTGGTTTAAGCTAGTTTGTGTGTATTTCTGTTATAACCAAGAGGCCTAATGCATATATGCCTGGAAGCAAAGTGTGTCTACTGGAATGATCTTCTGTCCAGAGGCTCTGATGATCTTCAACAGACAAAATATATACATTCTCTCTGTACTCACATGGTTCTACACTACCCTATAGGGTTAAAATCCACTGAGCCTTGCAGGTAGAGAGTTGCCCCTACCTGGAAATGGGGAATGTATCTAAGGTACAAAGATGATAAGAAAAAGTAGTAAAATATAATTTTGTCAAGAAATTTATATGACAGTGGTCATTTTAGAGAATAGGAAAGTACTGGCATATAGTAATTAAATACATTATTTTTTCCCCCGTAAAAGTGGAATTGTGCTGAGTTGAGATGCTTAAGTTGATTTTCCGAGCTTTTCCTAGACCAGTGTTTTTCAATGGAGGGAAGGGTGTGTCTCCCAGGGGACATCCACCTACATTTAGTGACTTTTTTCGTTATCCCAACTCGGGAGGTAGCTAGAGGCGGCTGGACATTCCACATTGCCCAAGACTGCCTTCAACAACACAGAAGTACACAGTCTCAAATAATAGTGCTTCTCTTGAGAAACCCTGCTCTTGACTATGTTTTTCTCCTAAACCGACATTTTGTTTACTTCCAGATTCCATTTCACTAATCATTCAAATGCGGTGGAAAGTTAACAGAATTGGTAATGCACGTCCTGAGTCTTTCTTTCTGCTGCGAAAGTAACAATGAGTAATGCATATCATGACTCCTTGTAATTATACAATAATGCAAAATGAGGAGAAGCAATGATTTCTTTCTTTATTAATTTGAAATATATACATAATGCATGAACATATTCCCCCAATAAAACAATTTAAACATTACGGATAAAAATAAAGTTTCCCCAGCAGCCATTCCCCCTTTGCCCTTAGAAGTCACCATTTCAATTTATTTTTAGTTTAGTTTGTATTTTTCTGTGGTGAATAGACAATTTTCTCACCCTTCCTAAACTATTTATTTCACCAGTCTGGTGGGAATAAACTAACACTAGTTGTTGTTTAACTTGCATTTTGCTAATTACAGGTGAAATTGAATGTCTTTTCATACATTTATTGACTATTTTTATTTCCTCTGAGAAATATCTGTTCATTTCCTTGGGTCATTTGTGATAGTAAATGAATGTGTCTTTTGTCCCTATTGATTACTAGATAAATGTTTTGACAATTTCATGCATGCATATTGTAAGTAGTTTCCCCCAACTCCACATCTTTATTTTTATTTTATTTTTATGTTACCCTTTTTCAAACATAAGTTTTCAATATTGATAAGTCAAGTTCACCAAGTCTTTCTCCTAAAAACATTGTTTTTGTTGCTTTGTTTAAGAAAGTCTTTCCATCTTGATGATTGCCAAAGCTCCCTCCAACTATAAAATTCCTTCTTTCAATTCTATTTCCAGCTCCAACTATTCAAACAACTCCTATGATACATGGGTTAGGATGCAGGACTCAAAAACGCAGCCAATTCTCAGTTTCTGCACCTCTCCAGTTTCTCAAACCAAATCATTAACTTATCTTCTGCCAGAAGCTATTCCCCAGAGGCCCACATTAGAAGTCATCCTTGACTCTTCCCTTCTCTTATTCCCACATCTGCCACCAGATTTTTGATCCTACAGTCTAATGACTACCACTTTTTACCCCCTCTCTACACCTGGGCTGTCACCCCCTCCTTGCCATTGCCTGAACTCTCATAGATACACAGCTGTTTCTCAGCTGACTATCCTGCCTATTTTTGACATTCTGCCTAAGTGTTCTCTCCAAAATTTAGTTTGAATTCTTTGACTCTTTAACTCCTTAAAATCTTTAGGTTATCTTCTCTCAATAAAGGTCAAAGTCCTCAACACAACAGAAAAGCTATTCCCCTGATGGCTTTGTCACTGGATACTTGCCCAAGTTTATCTCTAGTCATCACATTCCTCTCTCCTCACTCTCTGACCATACTGAGCCAAATGCAGGGTTCCAAACAGACTCTACTTTCTCTGCCTGAAACCTTTCCCAGAACACTCCTCCCATTCCTTCAGGTGCAGCTCAGGCTTCAGGCCCAAGAACCTGCCCTTCTCTGAACCTACCTGCCATCTCTCTTATACTCTGTGACCCCATCTGAGCTAAGTTACCCTCTCAAGCACATCTCAAGGTCCTTACACTCACTTCTATCTTGTCACACAATATACTCACCAATTATTGTATGTTTCCTTGTTTATCTCTCACACAGGCTGGACATATAATTACATTTTGAATTAATAATATTTTTATTCAATGAACACTCATAAATATGAGTAAAATGCAAAGGGCAAGATCCTGGGGAACACCATGCAAAAAATGAAACAGGTTCAGATCCTGCCCTCAAGATGTACACCAATCTATTTATAAAAATAAACTAGTTAGAAATTGATAAAGGCCAAAAAATAAGTATAGACCACAGGGTATGGGGATTCAAAGAGGGGATGAATAACTTTATTGGTGGGAATGGGGGTGGGAGGTCATGTGATGCATGTGTGCTGACTTTGAAGAGTGGTTGTTTCGTTCAAATACTAGCTCCAAGATTTCTTTTTAGCAAGTTACAACCTCTCCAAGACTTAGTTTTTTCATTTTTAAAATGGGATCATGGGAGGTTGATATGATTACCTATCTCTGAAGACTGTTTAAGAATGAAATGAGATAATGCTAATAACACTCTTACTTAACATAGTGCTAGCCATAAATTAGAATAAATAAATGTTATTAGTTATTATTACAGAAGAGAAAGTTGCATTTGAGCTAGACTTAAATGCTAAGAAAACACCTAGATGTGTAGAAAGCAGATTTTGTGATAAGTTTTTACTCCATAATTCCTCTTTCTTCTTTTGATCCTTTTCTCCCTCATTCTCCCTAAATATGCATTTCCTGAAAGCTGCCCCACCACCCCACCCTTTCTCCATGCAGTTATTCCTTCTCCATGAAGGTCCCTCACTATAATGTCTTCCCAGATCCTTTTAGAATCCAATTATCTGAACCTCTTCCAACCTCTCCCACCTATAGTAGGTTTAATAGTGTACTTCTGAACTTCATATCCACCTGGAACCTCAGAATATGGAAATAGGGTTTTTGCAGATGAATAAACTAAGGATCTCAAGATAAAAGCATTCTGGAATTAGAGTGGGCTCTAAATACAATCACTGGTGTCCTTATAAAAAAAAAAAAAGAAGAGGACACAGAGACAAAGGGAAGAAGGCCATGTGAATACAGAAGCAGAGATTGGAATGATGCTGCCACAAACTAAGGAATTCCCAGAGCCACCATGAGCTGGAAGTAGATAAGGAATGATTCTCCCCTAGAGCCTTTAGAGCAGTGTTCCCCAACCTTTTTGGCACCATGGACTAGTGCTACTATGAGAATCTAATGTCTGATGATCTGAGGTGGAGCTGAGGCAGTGATGCTAGCTAGCTCTAGAGAGTGGCGGCAAATACAGATGAAGCTCACTCGCCTTCTAGCCACTCACCTCTTGCTGTGTGGCCCAGTTCCCAACAGGCCACAGATTGGTACTGATCCGTGGCACAGGGGTTGGGGACTCCTGCTGTAGAGGGAGCATAGCCCTAACCACACCTTGATATGAGACTCCCAGCCCCCAGAATCATGAGAGAATAAATTCCTGTTAAGCCACCAGGAATTTGTTACAGCAGCCTTAGAAAATTAATCCACTATCTCATTCAAATGTAACTTTCCTGGATCTTTCTGAAACACTCCACTTTGATTATGGACTCTTGTCTGCCTAGCATCCTTCGGTAGGTTCTCACAACCTCTGAGATGAAGTGTACACCACTTGGGTATGGCATATGGGGCTTTTCTGTTGGGCTGCTGCTGAGCTCTCTAAGGGCTCATGTTATCCGTCTTGGCCAATCATGCCCTGTGTCTCTGCATCCTTTCCTGGCCCAACCGTGCAGCCTTGCATCTACAAATCCTAATCTTCTCTAAGATGTAGTAGTCAGATGAACCCCTTCACTTGGACAGAATGACTGCAGGGATCATTCACCTTAATTCCTTATTACTCTCTAATAAACAAAGATTTCTACTATACTTTCAAGTAACCAGTCATCTAAAAAGAATCTATAAAATATAATCTGAAATGTTATATACATATATATCTGTAATGTGAAATAAACAATTGTTAGTATTTTGGCAAAGGTCAACATTTTTTTTAATAAGACTAAACCCCACTCTTTCTGGAAAGATCAATAATAATGAAATATTTAGCTCAGGTGTCAGTTCCTCCAGGCAGTCTTCACTCACCATCTCTGCTTTAAGGTTTAATTAAGTATTTCTTCTAGAACTAGATACCATCATACCCTGGGTGGCTACTAGCTTAACATTCATATTAATATTATCTGATAATCCTTGTCAATCTCTTTCATCAGACTGTAAGGCATTTGACCATGTCCCACTCATCTTTGTGACTCAGCTACTCTAACTGTACTTGAACTTGTGTGTATTCATAAAAATTGGTTGATAATTTAATGAATGAATGAGTGGGCAAGGAGTTAGAAGGGAGGTCTCTTGGGAATCCTGAATCTCAACATATGCTAGTGACTTATGGCATGGTTTCTTACTTCTGGCATGATTGATGGATAGAAATAGCCTCTTAACTTTATTTATCTGAATATAAAGCTCATAGCATG
>NW_006494608.1:5143129-5144551 GCF_000325575.1 Pteropus alecto | reverse complement strand
GTGATTACACTGGGTTCACAATGCCTGTCTAGATAAAAAGCCCCAAAGAAATGCAAACAACTATATACAGAATAACCATTCTCTGGCTCTCTTTTAGGGTCAAGAGGAGATATATTTATTTAATCCAAGACCTTAACTTCTTCCTGCCTTTATTCAAGCCACCCTGTCCCCTGAGAATAAGAAGTCTAGTGTCCTCTTCATTAGTCCCAAGATTTACTGCTCTTTCACTAGACAAGGTGCTTCCATTCCATGCCCAAGACACTGCGTTCTCCTTTCTTTTGTCTTCCCTCCACCTCTGTCTCTTATTCTCCCTGTTTCCACGTCAAAGCGAAGTTTAGTTCAGCCTCGCCGGACCGCGTCCGCCCACTCCTAGGCCCTGTGCCTAGCACCCTGTTGGTGCCGCCTCCAACCATCAAAGCTCTGCGGGTGAGGGCGGAGGAAGCTTGGCCAAGGTCGTTGCTGAGGGGCGCGCAGGAGATGCGCAGAGACCCGCAGAGACCCTCACACAGCAGCACCCCATGTCTGCTACACTAGCAAGTCTAAGGCTCCCTCAACTAAATTTGTAAAAATGTGCCTCGCTGTTCAGAAATGTGCTTCTGCATTTTGTTGTTCACGTACCTTTTAGCTGACTTAATTCTTTTTTTTTTAAACTATCTGAAGCAAAAATAATGAATGGCAATGGATCATCCCTTTTCCTCATGTTTTCATGGCTTTCTCTCTGTCTCTGGCCCAAGGCAGAGAAGATGCTCACTTTTACTGCTCCTCACTCCCCAGCTTGTTTCTGTCCTGTCTCTTCTTCCTGCATGAAGTCCACTGGTGCTTCCCAGACTTTACAGCACAATGTGAACTCTCAGCTTGTCACCAAGGCCCAGCTGTCTTTCCTCAGCTTTTTTCTTTTAGACTCAAATTCTAGCCTTACTAAATTACTTTCTCTTCCAAGAACGGGATAATGATTCCCTTCTCCACAGTTGTATTCAACTGTTTGCTTCAACTGCAATAGCTTCAACTATCTGCTTGTCCAAATACTTCAACAGAAACCAAACCTCTTCACCTTTTCTCAAGATGTGATGGTTGTTGGCAGCACCATGTATCAGGCAGGGAGGGATGAATAAGATTAGTAAGAATCAAACCAGAAGCTTTTGGGGGGAATTCAGTTGGTCGAAGCTGGGCAACTGTATCCTAGAGATCCTGGTTTCTGGCTGGTGGGAAAGAAAACCAAGAGCATGTGGAAGTCCAGGGGTCAAAGGATGACCCAGGGCAAGCTCCCTGGATGACTGGACAGTGGCTTAGACCTTCAAATGGACTGTTAGGAGCTCATCATGATGAGTGAGGATATCAGACAGAAACAGAGCCTCCATCTCCTCACTCTTCATAGCACTTCCCTCTAGACAGAACCAAGAAGGCAGTGAGCAAACAGCATTC
>NW_006494608.1:5138461-5143105 GCF_000325575.1 Pteropus alecto | reverse complement strand
GTGTGTGTGTGTGTGTGTGTGTGTGTGTCTGTACAAGTGCACACATGTTGTGTGGGAGCTAATCAACCATGGTCTCCTCTCCATGTATGGTTTACAATCCTCCACAAGATGAAATGTATTTGCCATTCCAAAATTAATGACAAATCTGATGGAATTTGCATTCTTTCCTCTGATAGCTTAGCAATGAAAAGAAAGTTCTAGAAATCTGGAGATTTTTTTTTTTTTTTAACTGAGAATGGTTCGCACAGTCAGGACACAGCAGAAGGCTTCGAGACTGTTCTCCACATGTCTGTACCACTGTGCTGCTAGTCAACATCTCTGCCTTTGCCTGGACAGGTCACAGGGGATGCTGGATCACTTCTGTTAATGAATTTAACAGTCATGGTTACCAGTTCAAATCTTGGAGTCTAACAAATGAATGTGACTCTCTTACCTACTGCCTCTGTGACCTTAGGCAAGTTCTTTAACTTCTCTACAACTTATTTTCTTCATCTATAAAACAACAGTAATGGTTGCCTCCTCACAAACTTGTTGAGAGAATTAGCTAAGGTGATGTTTCTAAAGTTAGCTAGAACAGTACACAAAACAAGTGCTCCATAAATTATAACTACTATTATTATTATGTTATTATTACAGTAATATGAGATCTTTGTTTATTGAGACCACTAACTCAATATAAAGTGGCATCCCAGGAACTCCAAGTGAGATCTTACTCAGTTTCCTTTTCTCTCTATAAGATCTCCAGGCTTACTGTCTATAGTAGTATGAATGGTGGCCCCCAAAAAGATTTGTCCACATCCTAATCCACAGGAACTGTGAATGTGACCTTATTTGGAAAAAGGGTGCACATGCAATTAACTCAAAGATCTTGAGATGAAAAGATTATCTTGGATTATCCAGGTGGGCCCTAAAACAAATGATAAGTGTCCTTATAAGAGATACACAGAGGAGAGACACAGAAAAGAGGAGGAAGCAATGTGACACAGTGGCAGACATTGGATTGATGCTGGTACATACCAAGGAATCACTGAAGCCACCAGAAGCTAGAAGAGGTAAAGATCTGATACTTTCCAAATCTTTGGAGGGAGCACAGCCCTGCAACACCTTGATTTAGGACTTTTGGCATTCAGAACTTTGAGAAATAAATTTCTGTCATTTTAAGTCACCAAGTTCATGGTTATTTGTTATGGAAGCCGTAGAAAACTAATATACTGATAAATAAGTTTTAAAAATGATCTTGCATTCATTTTTTAAATTTCTTTAAAAATTTTAATTTGTTTTCTTTGGAAAACAAAATGAAAGAAAAAGTAGCAAAGAGTGATTCGATAGTGAGGTAGCTAAGTGTACTAATCGGTTAAACTTGATATTTGCTGAAATGGACATCCATTTGTTTATAATGTTTCATAATGAAATCATTTTTCTCCATTCATCATTTACGAAAAAATATTGAAGAAAGAAGTCAGATACGTGGTGGAGCGAGAGATGTCTCCAGATCTCTCCCCTCGATACAACAATAAGCTGAACTTCTGAACTCAACAAAAAATACCCAGTCTTCACACAAGCACATCCGAGCTTGGGATATGCAAATAAAAGTTACCACAGGTCAGAAGGGAGTGGGTGGTAGACAGGAGAAGCAAAGAAGTTCCCTCACACAGCTGCAGCTCCCTGCAGGAGAGGGGTAGGAGTGAGGTGTGGCGGGTTCCCTGAACAGACATGCCTGAGAGAGCTGTGAGCTTCATACAGCAGCGGTGTCCAGGGATCAGGGCAGAAAGTAGAGAAATGGAGAAAGCAGAGAATTGGAGGTGGCAGAGAAGGAACAATTGATTATTACTAGACCCAGTTGCAAAAAGCAAGGCTGAGCCACAGCCCCCAACCCCCAACCCAGAGGGCACTTCACCCCATATCCTCCAAGATCAAACATCTTTATCCCCAGAAAAATCTGAGCAAACATTATAAAAAGAAATGTTGCGAACACTGACATGGTCTGACACTGAAGGTAGTAAGCATGATTGAATATTTATAAGAAAAAAAGGCTTTATTAAGACTTTCATATAAAACAGGGATCCAAGAGGCTTAGACACCACCTACTGGAACCAAAACAAAAACGACTTCTTAGCAATGGACTAAAAACAGACCTTTATATAATAAATCTTCTTTCTGTAAAAGAAGCAGAATAAACTTCCATTAATGCCAAAGCAGAGATATAGTCCATTAAACAACGTGAAAAACCAAGATGACAAGGCATCTCAGAAAGAAAAAGAAAAATCTCCAGAAAATAAGCTTATAAACATGGAACTATGTGACTTAAATGACAGAGAATTCAGGATGGTACTTCAGAAAAACCTCAATGAGATCCAAAACAATTCACATCAAAAAATTCAAGAATTGAAAAACAACTAGATCAGCAGAATGAGTTTTTCTTAGCAAGGAGATCGAAACCCTCAAAAAAGAACTGAATAGAAATTCTAGAAATGAAGAACACACTGAAAGAGGTGAAAAATAATACAGTCTACCAAATGGAAGAAAGGATCAGTGATATCAAAGACAGAAATCTAAAAATAAATCAGAAGGAAGAAGGGAGAAACTAAAGAATGAAAAATAATGAAAGAGAAATACAAGAATTAGCTGATACCATCAGGAGAGGAAACGTAAGAATAATGGGCATTCTCAAAAGCGAGGAAAAGGAGCAGGGATTATAAAGCATTTTCAATTAATTAATGAGAATTTCACAAATCTAAGGTATGAACTGGAGCTTGGAGTTCAAGATCTCAAAAGAACACCCAATTATCTCAACCCCAAAAGGCTTTCACCAAGACATATTACATTAAAATTACCAAAAATCAAAGACAAAGAAAAAATTCTCAAAGCAGCCAGGGAGAAGAAAACGGCAATGTATAAAGGTCAACCCATTAGAATATTCTCGGACATCTCAGCACAGACCTTACAAGCCAGAAAGGAATGGAATCAAATATGTAAGGTATTAAATGAAAGGAACTACCAGCCTAGAATAATGTATCCAGCTAAGTTCTCATTTAGATATGAAAGAGAAATTAAGACCTTTCCAGACATATAAAAATTGTGGGAATTCTTCACTACAAGGCCTTAACTACAGGAAATACTGAAAAGAGTCAGCTCACCTAACATAAAATAACAACAAAAAAAATAGGAGTAAAGTGACTATCAGACAAATAAAAGCAGAGGAGTGCAACTCTTAATAAGAACAGGGCATTATAAGCTTAAATAATAAGAAGAGAATTGCTATAACAAGAGAGCAATGAACATTCACCATACATACGGACAAATTGAGATAACAATGACTGAAAAGTGGAGGATTCAGAGATCCAAATTTGCAAAGGAGAATGGAGAAAAGGCACACACAGAAGAAAATGGACAACTGAATATATATAACTATCCTTTACATATTTGTAATGGTAACCATACACCGAAGATTCAGAACTGAAGTATATAACATAAAACAAGAAGAACTGGAGGCAAAATCCACAAAAGCCAACCAAAAAAAAGAAAACAGAAACACAAGGACAAGGAAGCAATAGAAACACCGGACTACCAGAAAGCAAAAGATAAAATGGCTATAAGAAGATCTCATATTTCAATAATCACCCTAAATGTAAATGGAATGAACTCACCAATAAAAAGGCATAAAGTTGCAGATTTGGTCAAAGAAACAAAAAACAACCATATGCTGCCTCTAGGAGACACATTTTAGCTCCAAAGACAAATATAGACTCAAAGCGAAAGGGTAGAAAATAATATTTCAAGCAAATGGCATTCAGAGAAAAGCAAGAGTAGCAATATTAATATTGCACAAAATAGACTTCAAAATTTAAAGATAAAGATACTGAAGGACACTCATAAAGGAAATCATGCACAAAGAAGACACAACACTTATTAATACCTATGCTCCCAATCAGGGAGCCCCGAAATATGTAAAGCAATTACTAACAGAACTAAAGGGAGAAACAGACCAAAATACTATCACAGTAGGGGACCTAAATACCCCACTGTTGGATATGGACAGATCATCCAAACAGAAAACCAATAAGGAGATAACATCCTTAAATGACACATTAGACCAACTGGACAAAATTAACATAATTAACATAGCCTTCCATCCCAAAACAGCTGCTTATGCATTCTTCTCTAGTGCACATGGAACATTCTCAAGAATCGACCACATACTGGGACACAGATATAGTCTCAACAAATATAAGAGGGTTCAAATCATACTAACCATATTCTCTGATCATAATGCTTTGAAACTAGAGATCAACTGCAAAAAGAAATCAGGAATAACCACAAATACATGGAGATTAAACAACATACTACTGAAGAATAACTGGGTCAGAGAAGAAATAAAAAGAGATATAAAGAAATGCATAGAAACAAATGATAATGATAGTACAACATATTAAAATTTTTGGAACACAGCAAAAGCAGTCATAAGAGGAAAGTTTATATCATTACAGGCTTATCTCCAAAAACAAGAATGAGCCCAAATAAACAACCTAACGCTTCATCTTAAAAAACTAGAAAAGGAAGAACAAATGAGAATTAAAGTCAGCGGAAGAAAAGAAATAATCAAAATTAGAGCAAAAATAAATGAAATTGAAAACAAACAAAAAA
>NW_006494608.1:5135108-5137065 GCF_000325575.1 Pteropus alecto | reverse complement strand
AAATATCCCATTGGCATTTTTTAAAGAAATAAAACAAAAAAATCATCAGATTTGTATGGAAGCACAAAAGACCCCCAATTGCCAAAACCATCCTGAGAAAAAAGAACGAGGCTGGAGGCATCACTCTACCTGACCAAATTATACGCTGGAGGCATCACTCTACCTGACTTCAAATTATACAACAAAGTGATCAAATTATACTACAAAGTAATCAAAACGGCATGGTATTGGCAGAAAAAATAGACACACAGACCAGTGAAACAGAATCGAGAGTCCAGAAGTAAACCCATATTTATACGAGCAAATTATTTTCAACAAAAAAGCCAAAAATGTTTAGTGGAGAAAAGGAAGCCTCTTCAATAAATCGTGCTGGGAAAACTGGGAAGCCACCTGCAAAACAATGAAACTAGACTGTTGTCTAATCACACACCCAAATTAATTCAAAATGGATTAAGGACCTGAATATAAATCCTGAAACAATAAAATGCACAGAAAAAATTTTAGGAACTAAACTCAAGAACCTTGGACTTAAGGAGAACTTTATCAATTTGACCTCAAAAGCAAGGGAAGTAAAAGCAAAAATAAATGAATGGGACTAGATGAAACTAAAAAGCTTCTGCTCAGCAAAATAAATCATCAACAAGGTAAATGGGAAAATATATTTGCAAGAAACGCCTCTGATAAGGGCCTATTTTTCAAAATATACAAAGAACTCATACAACTCAATAACAACGAGAAAACAAACGATCTAATCAAAAAATGGGCAGAGGATCTGAACTGACACTTCTCCCTAGAAGGCATACAAATGGCCAACAGATACATAGGAAAATGCAAATCAAAACCAAAATGAGCTACCATCTCACACCTGTTAGAATAGCTGTTATCAACGGGACAAGTAATAACGAATGTTGCAGAGGATGTGCAGAAAAAGGAGCCCTCATACACTGCTGGTAAAAATGAAAATTGGTACGGCCACTATGGAGTATGGAGGTTCCTCAAAAAACTAAGAATTGATCTACCATATGATCCAGCAATCCCTCTACTGGGTATTTACCCCAAAGACTTGAAAACCCGTATCTAAAAAGATAGTTACACACTGATGTTCATAGGAGCATTATTCATGATGGCCAGGACGTGGAAGCAACCGAAGTGTCCTACGATAGATGATTGGCTAAAGAAGCTGTGGTACATATATACAATGGAATGTTACTCAGCCATAAGAAGAGATGAAGTACCTTCATTTGCGACAATATGGATGGACCTCAATATAATCATAGTAAGTGAAATAAGCCAGACTGAAATAGTAGAAAATTACACGATATCACTTATATATGGGATATAAATCTAAAAGCAACATATGAACAGGACACAGACTCAGGGACATGGACAGTGGACTAGTGGTTACCAAAGAGTAGGGGGTGGGGTAGGACGGGGGAAGTAGGTGGGGTACAAAGGGTCAAATATAGGAGGATAGAGGGAGAGCGAAGTGGGTAAAGGGGATCAAATATATGGTAGCGGAAGGAAACTGGACTTTGGGTGGTAATCACACAATAGAATATATAGATGTCAAATGATAATGAACACCTGAAAATTATATAATACCATTAACCAATGTTACTCCAATAAACTTAATTAAAAAAATAGAAATATATAATGACAGTATTATGACAGTATTAAAACTGCAACAAAGGGTTTCAAAAATGAATCATTAAGTTATTAATTAGTACTTGTTAATACATTTACTCACTGTTGATGGTCTATTAGTTTAGTTTATTTTTTTTGATACTAATAGAACCAAAATAGAAATAGACAGCTTTCTACAGCTCCTTCATGTGACAATTGAGCTACTGTTGTAAAATCTATTACTTTTATTTAATTATGTGTGGAAATTCTTGTTATAATTTTAATTATAATTATTAAAATTAAATTAAATTTATAAAATAAAAATTAAAAAAAT
>NW_006494608.1:5101003-5135016 GCF_000325575.1 Pteropus alecto | reverse complement strand
TATTAAATTATAATTTTTCTCAGCTTTATTGAAGTATGATTGACAATTAGTTGCTCATATTTACATTATATAATTCAACTTTTTTAAATTATAGGTGGCATACAATAATATATTTATTTCAGTTGTATAGCATAGTGATTAGAGATTTATATAACTCACGAAATGTCACACACTAAATCAGGTATCTCTCTAATCCCTTACATATTATTACAACATTGTTGACTATTTACCTTAGGCTACACGTTATATCTCCATGACTATTTTGTATCTATTTATACTTCTTAATCCCTTTGTCCTTTTTTCACTATCCCCCCAACCCCCTCCTTTCTAGTAGACCTCAAAATGTTCTCTGCATTGATGAATTTCTTTCTGTTTTTGTTGTTGTTTATTTTATTCTTTAGATTCTACATGTACATGAAATAATGTGGTATTTGTCTTTCTGTATATGACTTCATTCAGGGCAATACTCTCTAGGTCCATCAAAGCAATATCTTTCTCCATCCCCTTCTATTTAGTTTGTGTGTGTATTTTAATCTGAAGTGAGTCTCTTGTAGGCAGCATATGTAGGGGTCTTGCTTTCTTATCCATTCAGCCACCCTATCTTTTGGTTGGAGTACTTAATTCCTCTCCATTTGAGTTACTTGTTGATAAATATATAGTTATTACCATTTTCATTCATGATTTTGATACATGTTTTCTCTATTGAAAGAAGGTCTTTCAACATTTTCTGTAATAGTGGCTTGGTGTTGATGAATTCCTTTGGCTTATTTTTTTCTGAGAAGCTCTTCATCTGTCCTTTGACTCTAAATGATAGCTTTGCGGGATAAAGTATTCTTGGTTGTAGATCCTGGGTTTCCATCGTGTCGAATATTTTGTGTCAAGCCCTTCTGTCCTGCAAATTGCTTTTGAGAAATCGACTGCCAGTCTTATGAGAGCGCCCTTGTAGGTAACGAAGATAAAGTATTCTTGGTTGTAGATCCTGGGTTTCCATCGTTTACTGCTTTTCTCTTGCTGCTTTTAAGATTCTCTTTTTGTATTTAACCTTTGACATTTTAATTATGATGTGTCTTGATCTGGGCCTCTTTGGGCTCATTTCTTGGGAGAGTCTCAGTTTCCTGGGATTCTATGTTTATTTCCTTCACCAGATAAGGGAAGTTTTCCATCATTATTTCTTCAAATATATATATGACTTCTTGTGCTCCCTCTTTAGGTACCCCTATGACACAGAAGTTGCTACCCTTAATTTTGTCCCATAGGCTCTTTAAATTATTATTATAGTCTTGGTTTCTTTTTCTTTTAATTTTTTTATTATTATTTTTTTATTTTTTAGATGAGGCAACCCTTGGTTGACCTCACAGATTGCAAAGACCTTGTCAGCTTAGAATCCCTCATTTTTTTTATTTTATTTTTTATGCCTACAGCACTTGGTCTTCCTAGGTGGTCTCCCATCCAACTACTACCCAAGCTCAACCCTGCTTAGCTTCAGATATCAAATGAGATCACTTGGCTTCTTTTTCTTGCCGTTCTGATTGAGTGTCCTTTGCTTCCCCATCCTCTATATCGGTGGTTCCATCCTCTTCCTCTTCCACTCTGTTGATTCCCTCTAATATACTCTTCATCGCAGATAATATATCCTTCGTTTCTGACTGGTTCCCGTTTATAATTTTCATTTCCATTTTTATGTTTTTTATATCTTTGCTGAAGTTCTCACTGAGTTCATCTACTCTTCCTTTAATTTCATTGAGCATCTTAATAACCAGTGTTTCGAACTCTGCATCTATGAAATTGCTTGATTCTATTTTTCCTTGATCTCAATTCTGTTCTTTCATATGATTTCTACTTCTTTGTCTCTTTTTTGGTCTGCCTTTCTGTATCTGTTTCTATGTACTAAATTAAGCTCCTAGGTCTCTCATTCTTATTAGCATGGCTTTGTGTAGTATGTGTCCAGTGGCACAGTCCTGAGAGGGGTCAGCTGCCAGCCAAGATTAGCAGCAGTCAGTGCCCCTCTGGGGCCACTTGTTAAGATTCAGCAAGCAATTCACAGATTTTGTGCTTATAGTTGCCTCAAGAGGCCACGCCAGAAACCTAGGTCAGTTGCCACCAGTGTGAGTCTTGGTGTTGCTCACCAAGAGGCACAGGACTCACCAAGAACACAACTGAATGTGGCTTGGGTGGGACCATGAGTTGAGGGAGGCAGAGTTTCAGGGTATCCTCTGGGCAGAGTGTTCTCTATTATCCAGTTTGATGATGTCTCAGCTATGGTGACACTGCGACCACACAGTGGGGGGTGGAGGAGGGCTTAACAGCGGAGCAATGGCTACTGCCAGCACTTCTGCCTGGTAGAAAGCCTCGCTTCCAAACCTCATTCCTACAACTCAGTGTCCTTCTGTAAGTTCCTGGTGATTCCTGAGCAGCGCACCCAACACTGGTGCTCAGAGCAAGCAGGTCCATCACTGTGAAAGACCAGTTGCGGACATGGCCCCTTTCAGAGGCATCTGCAGCTGCTGGCTGCAGCTGCCATAACCTTTGTCCCACTCAGACACTAGGGACCAGGCAGCTTCACCTTTTCGCCCCCTCCTACCTCCAACTGTTGCAGGGCGATTTATTTCTCTCCCTAGTTTTAGTGCTTCTGTTCATCTACACCCCCAGATGACTCTGCTTGCTGTTTGCTCCATGTTCCCATCTCAACTTTGATGTGGTCACAAGAAGGGGTAAGCGAAGCTTCTATCACCTACTCCATTTTTGTATTAATTATAAATTTTATTCATTATTTCTTTCTTTTCATAAGCACAAATATAAAATAAATAACCATTGATTAATACTGGCCAATGAGAAATACTGGCCAAGATAAAAGAATGGCTTAAGGGCACCCCATAATTCATTCATGCAATTCAGAGAGCATTTACTGAAGACTTGCTCTGGCTCAGATACCTGAGAGTCCCTGAGAGTACGAAGGTGACTATGATTCTGGCCTCAGGCTAAATGAAAGTGCATCAAAATGTTAGAGTATTATAATAAATAAGTTTTTCTTTACATGGTAGTTTTTTGAGTATTAGACTTTTGTTATTTTGTTTCTTTTATCATTTTGTTGAAAGTAACTTTTTAAAAAAGTCTTGCTAATCATCTATTCTTTTCATCAGAGTTCAGATATGGTATAATTTACTTTCCCTAGTTAAATGTTTCTAGGAACTTAACTGCAGCTGCTAATTTTCTTCCTATCTAGCTATCATAGGATTCATTCTGGATTATTGTTTTAAACACTTAAACAAGAAAGGGACAAGTGAAATGTAGTTCCTTGCCAGTTCAAGAGTTTCATCCATGAATAAAAGACCATGTGCCTTTCCTGTTTATTCATAAATCCACTAACTTTATGCCCATGAGATTACATTGCTCACACAAGGTCGACAGGGCCTATCTGAGTACAGCAAGCCAATGAATGCAACGGTTTCTACCAAGTCCATTTCATAAAATAAGTATAAATTGTATCCCATGATTAACATCTGCCAATTTTTATCATCTTTAGAGATGACATATTTATCATAAAGAGCAAAATGATAATTTAACACTCAATGAATATAAGAATATATACCAAAAAAATCTATCAAATAGCATTCTTAAATTGATCTTCATGTGTTTACTATACAAAGTACTTAAATAATATGTATTTAGAATTTTTTTGCTAAAATAACACAATTTCTATAAACACTGCATCATAATTTTTAATAAATTCAAATTTCTTATAATGTAGATTTATTTTTCCCTGTTCACTAATTTTACTCGATACTTTTCTATGTGTGCTCTTCTTTTCATGTTTTGTTTTATCCAAAAATTGTCTAACAAGATCTAAACTATTTTTGTTCCCAGAGTCTCTTTTATTCTTCCACTTATAATTGACATGCGTTCTAACTCTTTTGGTATGCTCTCTGTTTATTGTTTATTTAAAACAATTGCATTTCCTTGAAGACATTTTTAAGAGTTTTTAAATTCAATAGCAGTATATTGCATCTTCATAAGGATATTTACACTTGTATGCAGTTTCCTAATTTTTAAGAACTATCCTATATATTATTTCATTTGATAGAGGAAAGCGTAGGTGTGTTATTTTAAAGGTTATGCTACAAGTTAGCCAGCCACTTAAGGGCTGTTCTTCAAGAGAGGCATGGACTTACTACATGGTTTGGAAGCAAAAGGCAGACTCACTAAGTACTGCAAGTCACAGCCTTGCATTGCAGTCTGTAGGCCCTGTAGGAGGTCATGCTAAACACTAATTTCAGTACTGTTGAGAAGCACCCAGGTAGATTCAGCAGTACTAATAATATTCTAGTTCTGAGATTACATATCTTATTTGTATATATCAAGTGTTATATATTTTTAAAAGAAAACAAAAAGATAACCCTAATATTTCCACAAAACATTATTCTTGTTTCACTATGTAAGAAACATTACTGTGTGAACACGCATCTTAGAACCTACGAATGACAGAAGTTGTAAGAGAAGAGAGAGACCTCTGGCAGGACTCTGTAATCTGTCCTTTGACTGAGCCTCAGTTATGAAACACCACAGCACTTCTGCTTCCAGTACCCCAAATATAGAAAATTCTTAAAATTTCCTCATTAATTGCAAACCCAAGAATTGATCTTAAAAATATTATTAGAATTGATGTAGAATTCAAGTTACATGTCAGGATTAAAGATATTTCTTCAAAGAGGAATTTCTTTTCTAACAACAATCAAAAAAAAAAAACAATTAAAATATTGAAAGTAAACACCCCATTTACCTTAACAACAAAAACATAAAATACATAGGCATGTACCTGGAAATAACCTATACTAATGAAATAGTATTAAGAACTATTAGTATTTTTTATCTCAATTCTGTATGCTTTACAGACTTTTTCTAATTCTCACAACTCCACCAGGTGGTTGTTAATGTCTTCTTTGGACCTGAGGAAATCAAGGTCAGGACAATTGAATAAACTGTCAGATTCCACACAGCTCTTAGCAGTGTCAGGCCAGGAACATTTGCCTTTCTTCAAAACCTCTTCAAAGTCTTTCCATTCCCTACTATCTTTTGATCAGCTGCACAACCCATACTGAGAAAATTGCCAGACATTGCAGAGGAAACTTGAACTGAATGTAGAGTCATCTATGTTTCCAAATGGGAAAACTGACTATTTAAAAGGAGTCATTTTCTCTCAAAATAATATACAGATTTAATGTAACTCTAACCAAAATCTCAATAGTACTTTCATTTGTGCGGAGGGGCTTTTTTGTGTAAATATTACCCCAAAGTTCACTGATATGCATAAACAAAGAATAAATACATGTGCTTATCTCTGCTCCCTCCTTCCAAGTTGATGAGACAGCAGTTTAAGACTTTAAAATCCATAAAGCTCAAGAACAAGGAAATACAAGAGAATATGAAAGTAGATAAGAGATAATCCACACATTTTTGAACAATGGACAGTATGAAAGTAGATAAGAGATAATCTACACATTTTTGAACAATGGAATAAGTGGCTTAAAAAAATCAGACACCAAAGAACTAGTCCAAAGAAAAGGCAGTTATCAGGAAACAAGCCAATTCTCATTACAGAATCATAGAAAGTTCTAGAACTGGGAGACAGGAGGAGTCAAAATAGGAGGAAGTATATATAGTTAAAGCTGGTTTTCACATCCTTTTTCCAACACAGCAATCAATAGTTCTTTCTCAGAGAAAACGTTGTAAAAGAATTATAAGACACTAGTCACAGAGGAGGGGAGAGGACATTACTGACCTGAGCAATGATGACCTCAGCCTGTTCCAGCTCCCAGAACTCTGTTAATCAAGCTTGAACTCACAGGACAGAGTCTGGAAGTTTCCAGAGAAAATGATCAGCCTACAGAAAATCACCTACAGATAATAGGATTGGAGGGCTCTTCCAATGAAATGAGGTCTATCAGCCGATAGAATAAATCTCATTCTTAAACATGATCAGACAGCCAAGGATGACTAGATATTTGAAAAAAGCGTCTAATAGGAAATAAAAAGAAAAATAAACAAATAGGCAGCTTAAATATACACATACATAAACTGGAGCAGAGACATCAGGGAGCAGAAGAAAACTAACAACAAAAAGCTAATGTTATATATACCTTCTTATGTGAGACAGTTTGCCTATGAAACAGAGTCTATAAAAACAAAACAATAAAGAGTAATACAAAGTTCTCAAAATAAATATTTACTTCCTCACCATACAATTATTTAAAACCAATTGGAACTTTAGTTCCAGATTGTTATTATGATGTTAATTTATGCCTCTTATTTTAGGATATTTTGTTCATAGTTATCTTAAAATTCCCAAAATGCCAGTGTTAATACTTATAACTGTTTCATTATGTACTTTATTTCTCTTTTGTTGGTTCTACATTCTGATGAATTTTAATGAGTGATGTACTTCCTTGAACATCTTATTCAGAAATAATGCATTGATAGAATATTTCCTAAGTATCAACATGTCACAAAGTATATTTCTTCTGTAACTGTACAAATACCAGTTTGCCTACATGAAGTACATAGGTTCACAGTCCTGGTGAATATTCCTCCCTTCTGTCCAGGTAGAAGCCAGCTGCAACCCATGCCCACTGTACCTAGCCAGCCACAAAATGAAGCCTGGAGGCAAGGCCACAGCTATCCATGGGGAAGCTGTGTGCAGGGAAAGACACTGAGGTCTTTCATCATCCACCCCCACTCCTTCCCAAACTCAGTGGCTCAGGGCCAGGATTTTGAGGGGTCACCTAGGATATCCATCTTCCCTAGACACCCTGGGCTGCCTGTACTGAACTGGGGATTATAAATCACTGATTTCTTGGTTATTCTGATCTCATCTTTAAAATGTTGGCTCAGTGAGTTGTCCTTCCGTGTTAAAAAAAAAAAAATCTATTTGAAATCAATTGTTAATATTATTAAGCAGTATTATGAGCAGTTTGACTAAAAGCTTAGGTCCCAGAGTTAGATAACCTCAGTTCAAATCCTGGGTTCACAAATTACTTGTGAACTTGAGCTAGCTATTTTACTTCTCTAAGTATTTTCTTTTCTGTAAATTAGCAATAAAAATAGGGTTACTAGGCAAAATAATGAAATTAGGCAATTAAAGCATTTAGCACAGTACCTGGTTTGCAGTAAACACAATAAATTGTTATTATCATTAGAGTCAACAATGTTACCAAGATATCTAAGACCACTATGATGATTTCAAATTGTTTGAGTTTTAGCTTGTTTTGTTGGGGGAGAGACAAGGAAAGAGGTATATAAAGAGCAAAATCATCATTATTTGCAAGTGATGAGATATATAAACTCTATAAAGTCTAAACAAATCTATTATATGAGTGCTTTTTATATATAAAAATGTCTGAAAAGGTTTTAAAGATATTTGTTTACTTTTTTTTTACTTTTTATTTTCAAATAATTTAGACTTACAGAAAATTTTCAAAAATAAAACAGGGAATTCCAATTTATCTTCCACCAAGCATCACTTAATGTTAACATCTTACATTACTATGATGCACTTGTCAAAACTAAGTACTTGTGCAATACTATAAACTAGAGACTCATTCGCACATTTTACTCTCCTTTTTCTGTTCCGAGATCCAATCTAAGATCCCCTATTATATTTGTCATGTCTCCTCAATCTCTTTTAATCTGTGACAATTCCTAAGCCTTTCCTTATCTTTTATAACTTTGACACTTAAAGAGTTCTGGTCAGATACAGTATTAGACAAATCTAGGTTTGTCTAATACTTCCACATAATTAGATTGAGGTTGTATTCTTTGCACAAGTGTACACAGAAATAAATTCGCCCTTCTCAGTGCATCCTCTGGAGAGATGCATAGTGTCGATATGTCTTATTACTGATGATATCAGCTTTGATCTCTTGATGGGGTGTTTGCTGTAAACTTGTTATTTTTCTTCTGTAAACAATAAATACTTGGGTATAGATGCTTTGATACTATGTAAATACCATGTTTCTCCTCAAACTTTTACCTTCTAATTTTAGCATCCATCCAAAGACCTTACCTGAAACAATTTTTACTGAGGTGTTCTAATGGCAATTTTCGATTTCTTCCATATTTACCAATTGGAATTCTTCTGTAAGGAAGAGCTGTCCCTACACATCCAAGACCCACTGAATTTCAAAGCTGGAGGAGGCTTTAGGGTCTTCCAAGACCTCAGATGCCAACAGCATTGGCATCACTGAAAGCCTGTTAGGAATGCAGAATCCAGGCCCCACCTAGTACCTACTGGATCAAAATTTGCATTTTAACTAGATTTCTGAGTGATTTGTGTGCTTCAAAGCTCATTTTAGCTCCACATTTATTAAGAGAATTGATAATTGAAGTCACACTTGGATTTAGCAGCAGGGCCAGTTGACATTTCTCCTGACTCTCAATTCACGCTCCTCTTCTTACTTGGTTGATTCATTCCCAAAAGAAATCCAAAGCATACAGGCCTTCTATTCAGAGCTGAATTTTAATATTTAACACATTTTATCTGAGATTATATATATATATAACATACATATAAATATGTATATAATTTATATATAAATACATATATAAAAAGAGAGAGAGAGAGAGATATATTCATTTTTAGGCAAGCTACTGAAACTCTCTGAATTTCAGTTTTTGCATCTGTAAGTTGAAAGAAATATGGAAATATTAACTACTTTAAGAATAACAGTGAGATAAGAGATAATATGTGAAAAGCACTTGGTGGAATAAGCTGGCATATGATGGACACAGGGATGTCTGTACAGATGTGACCCAGCTATTGAAAGTGCTGTTGGCACATGTCTTAAGCTGTGCTTTCATCCATTTCAGGGTCAACCTCAGTGGTACAGAGCTGCCTTACCAACAAATATATGAAAAGATGCTCAACATCGCTAGCTATTAAGGAAATGCAAATCAAAACTACAATGAGATACCATCTCACACCTGTTAGAATAGCTATAATCAACAGAACAAGTAATAAGAAATGTTGGAGAGGATGTGGAGAAAAAGGAAGCCTCATACACTGCTGGTGGGACTGCATATTGGTACAGCCACGATATAAAACAGTATGGAGGTTCCTCAAAAAACTAAGAATTGATCTACCATATGATCCAGCAATCCCTTTACTGGGGATTTACCCCCAAAGACTTGAAAACCCATATCCAAAAAGATATCTGCACACCGATGTTCATAGTAGCATTATTCACAGTGGTCAGGACATGGAAGCAACCAAAGTATCCTACGATAGATGATTGGCTAAAGAACATACATACATACAACGGAATATTGCTCAGCCATAAGAAGAGATGAAATACCACCATTTGCAACGACATAGATGGACCTGGAGATAATCATGCTAAGTGAAACAAGCCAGACTGACAAAGCAGAAAATCACATGATATAACTTATATGTGGAATATAAACCTAAAAGCAAAAAACGAGCAGGACAAATAGCGACACATGGACATGGACTATAGGCTACTGGTTACCAGAGGACTGCAGACTAGTGGTTACTAATGAGGTAGGGGAGGAAGGGGAAGGGAGACAGGGTAAAGGGAGTCAAATATAGTGTTGAGAGGGAGGATGAAGTGAGTAAAGAGGATCAAATATATGGTAGCTGAAGGAAACTGTACTGTGGGTGGTAAGCACACAATAGAATATACAGCTGTCAAATGATAATGTACACTTGAAAATTATATAATTGTATTAACCAATGTTACCCCAATAAACTTAATTAAAATTTTTAAAAAATAAAGAAAAAGAAAAAAGAGCTGCCTTATCCAAGGTCATGCCCTTCCAATGGTGACCCACACCCAAAGACAGTGATAGAGGGGCCCAGCTGTTTTGGCTCCACACAGAACAATCTTGATGACTATTTCAGCTCCAGAGGTATTCCCTGCTAACACCCTAAATACTCAACTCCATCTCAGAGTCTATTTCCAGGAGAACCCAAACTGCCACATGATACAGAATAGGTGCTCACGAATTGAAAACAATTGTTATAAAAATGATTGCTATGCCTTTTGCAGATAACCTTTACGTATTGTTCATATCACTAAATACAACTTGACCCAACATAGATTAAGCACCTATTATGCATCCGATGTAGTGCTAGTTATAGAAATATAGAGTTTTGCAAAATAATCTTCACTGTCAAGTAGGCAAGACAGACAACTAAACAAGATTGTACAATTAACCAAAACACTACTGTGGTCAGTGGCTGGTCCTTTCTCAATGTAAACTCTCCTGATATTCACATGCTGATACAGCTCCATCAAGGACAATCATAGGAAAACACTGGGGTCTAAAGATAAAGGGTCACCAACTGTTTTCTAACAACAACAACAAAAAAGACACAACCAGATTTTAAACTAAGGAAATTCACTGTTTCCTCAACAATTCTTTGCTTACCCTTGATACAAAAAAGTCCACAGATTTCAGCAAATTCTGAACATCCAAGTTATAAAGAATGTGGAACTGAGGTTTAGAGCTCAGCTTTTTGAAAGTACCTTAATTTCAGCTCAATTGCAATAACAAAGAAAAACTACATTGTGCTTCTACTGTAAAGGAATATGTCCTGAAAGCCAAATGAAATCATATTTCTTCAGGCAAAGAGCAAAATGCACTCTACATGACTATCTCAACAGGCAGAAATAGTGTAAAGCTCAATTATTTACTATGATGAAAGATCCTGTAGCCTGAAGTGTCGTTTAAAAAAAAAAAGCATGGTTAAATCTTTATTACCATTACAAAATTCATAACAGGTATATTAAAATGTTTGCCTGGGCATTACCTACCATTCTTTAGCTGTGGCTTTGAAAGGTTAATAAAGATTTCCTTGAATAATAGACAACTTGAATGGTCTTTCACACACACACAAAAAATTTAAGTACAAAATTTTCATTATCTACTCCTGGCCAGAGGCAAGTTCCTTAAGGGGTACATAATTGTACTAGCTCATAAAGCAGCCTTAAATTAGTCTTTAGAAGCAATAAGGTCCCTCGAAATTCCAAATAACTCAGTTCTTATGTCCCAGTTTAATGACCTCTATGACTCACTCATGTTCTCTGTTATCATTTTCCCATGTCTGCATGTTCTGAATTCCATTTCATAGACTATCAAGCAGTAGAAACACTGGAGGAGATTTGCCAGTGTATGGACATGGGCTTGTCTAGTGCCCTGCTATCACTGGTTGCTGATAAGCCCCACTTGTCTTCCTCATCTGTAAACAAGTAGAGCGGGTATGCCTAAGGACAGCTGGTTCATATCACACCCTCTATTTCTCTGCTCCAGAAGCTTCTCTCTTTTAAAACATGTTAACTTCCATGGGCTAAATCCCACCTTGGAAACACTATATGAATATACTTGCAGGGATTCAGAACCATTGCAATGTTGTTGGGCAACCTATTAAGGCTCTAATTTCTAGGTCCATATATAAGTGTTCTACTCACCATTTTTTTTACCTGTTAAGGCTTATTCATTATTTATTATTAATTTAAGATTTTATACATTGCTGTATAGCCAAATGTATTTTAGTGATGACATAAATACACATAATCTAGTGGGTCTCAACCAAAGGGTGATTTTTCTTTCCAGGGAACATTTGAAAGTGTCTGAAGAAATTTTTGGAGTGGGTCTGGCTGTTATTAGTGGGCAACTGCCAGGAATGCTGCTAAACATCCTACAAAGCATAGAGCATATCCCCAGAAGAAAGGATTGTCTGGCCTAGAATGTCAGTAGTGTTCAGGTAAAGAAACCCTAAATCCAATATCATAGAAAATTGAATTAAAAAGCCAATAAGGACAAATCAAAAATTAGAAGCAGAATGGTCAAATTCAGCCAGAGGCAAATATTTTGCTATAAATGGACCACAGATTTGGTTCTGAATTTTCTATCAGCCAAACCATAAGATAAAGGAAACAGTGACCATAAGATAAAAACTAACCATCAACCACCCTGGGGAACTTTCTGCTGGCTCACAATTCTGACAAGATTTCTTCGTAAGGCCAACATAAAGGAGATGTAGGGTAGTGGAGAAGACCACATCTTCCATCATAAAGTTCCCAAATGATAAATTGATGTGTGGTTTCAGTGTGGCTAGTTCTCACTTAAACCCACAGTGCAAGGACAGGACAAAAACAAGTCTACAAAGAACCGAAACTGGAGTCACTTCTGCTTTTTTGTTTTGCTCTGTTGTGCTTTGGTGGTAATTTACAGAATATATAGATTGTTGGACAGACCATAGATCTTCCAGAAAATATTTATGTGCTTGTTTCTCATAGCCACAGCCCATAATACTTGGGCAACTGAGAGTTTGGCATTATCTCCTGCAGCAATAAACTAGAACAGATAGACTTCAATTAAGGGAATTCCACAGGAGTCAACTGAAAGAGCTTCCAATGGCCAAAGCAAGAAGCTAGACTTCCACAGCAAGAGGACATTCAACCATTGCATCCAGAAACCATTCATTAAAATATAAGAAAAAAGGAGAAGACAGAACAATTCTGATTTTACCAGTGACACACTCTCTCAACTGTATTAAGGGGCCATGTAGACTAGATTGAGTTCACATAGTTTAACCCATAATCCAATCAATCCATATCCGGAGATTTAAAGGCCATGAGAAAATTACTTAAAAAGTGTAAAATAAATCCTATTAAGAGTACTAGCAACTTATTTTTGGAAAAATGTAAAATACCTATGGTATATCATGCACCAAAAATATAGCTTATATATTTAAAAATTCAAATGCTAAAAAAAAAAAGCCAAAAATAATTAAAAGGAAATATGTTCAGAATATTGATGTCTAAATTCATATCATCCATTCGTCTATTCTTAGAAAAGAGAAGGCATTTTAATGTTAACCTTCTTGCAAAATAAGAAAATAGTAAGAAAAATATTGATAATTTTACTAAATATAATTTAGTTGCATAGGTTTTTCAACATCAAAAATGCCATAAAACCTAGGACTCAGATTTTAGTGTCTAATTCTATTCTCCAATAAAAGAAACCAGAGCTCTTTGGAGAAATGATTGATTCTAGCACTGGACCAGGAAATATATAAGATGAGCCAGGAAGTAAGGAAGTGCTCCAGAAACAAACAACAAACAAACAACAACAAAAGCAACAATAAAAAACCCACACAAGGATGTTGTATGTCAAAGGACACATGAGTCAACTGAAAGAGCTCACAGTGGCCAAAACTGCAACAACTTGAGCAACAAAATAAATAATGTATTGTTGGATTATAACTTGAAGTATAAAATAAACAATTATAAGTCCATACTGACATAAATAAATGATTGAAAAAAACTAATAAGTGGAGAAGAAAAGACAAATCTCCTATGGAGAATGCCAAATAATTTATGTAGGTACTCTGCCCTCAGGAAATGGGATGTAGTCTCTGCTACTTAAGCATGTGGATAAGAGAAAGAGAAAAATCTTTATAGTGGAGAAACCTGACAATCACCACATCAGCGAGATGATCAAGGTCAACATCAACAGTGACAGTGACACTGATAGCACGTACCCTTGTTTTGATGTTATGAAAATGGTGCTTTATTTCTGTGGTCTCCCTCCTCAAAACATATATCCCCAGGCTAATTATGAGAAAGGTCATCAAAAACAAGGAAAGTCTGAGAAACAGAGGAACCTAAGAAGACATAAAGACTAAATTTAATTTGGTATCCTGGAGGGGAATCCTTAACAGAAAAAAGATATTCAGTAAAAATTAAATCTAAAAGTATGGGCTTTAGTTAGTAATGTTTAAATATTAAATCATTAATTCTAACAAGTGTACTATATTAATGTTATATGTTAATAGAAAAGGAAACTGGGGGTAAGATATGTAAGAATTCTCTGTAATATCTTCTCGATATTTCTGTAAATCCAAAACTGTTGTAAAATTAAAAATCTACTTTAAAAAAATTCCATAATCTCTCAAAAAGAAAAACACAAAATTATCATAGGATAGGACCCAGCAATTCTACTCCTGAATTTATACTCCCAAAGAAGTAAAAACAAATACATGGTCAAAGCAGCTTTATTTACAATAGCCAAAAGGTGGTGGAAACAGCCCAAATAGCTATCAACTGATGAATAGATGAACAAATTTGGATACGTATAGACAATGAAGTTATCATTCAGCCATAAAAAGAAATGTACTGATACATGCATTAATACATTTGTACTACACCATAGGTGAAACTCAAAAACATTATACTAAGTGAAAGAAGCCAAACCCAAAAGTTCACATATTTAATAACAGATGTACACAAAGATTCATCCAGGAGAAAGGTTATTTTATCCTTAATAAAGCAATGAAAAGTTATAAGAATATAAATACTCAACAAGAAGTTCGGTTAAATGAAGTGGAATATATCTAGATCTAAGAACCAACAAAATGATGTCAAAGTAATCTTTAATTATTTGGACATGTTATCACAATGAAAGTGAGAAAAATGAGTTACAAAAGGTTATGCATATATATTCATAGAATATTAGAAATAACACTGTGAGGTCTTCTAAATTTTCTATAATGAATGTAGATTTCTCTATATAGAGAAAAGTATTATTTAAAAATAACAAAAGTTGTAAACAATGTTATATTATCCTTACAGATTTTCCCACTCAGTGATGAAAAGTTTACCTGTGGCCTTCCTGCTTCTAAAGCTGATCTCTGGTCAGGCAGCTGGCTTGAAATGGATTAAGAACCAAAAGGAAAAATCCTTTGGTTGTCACAGATGGAAAACCAAGGACTTGATGAATGAAGGAGCAGAGGACTTCCCCTTAAAAAATAGGATAGACCATGCTATGCATATGTAGTAATGGGACCGTGACTTCTCAGATAATTGAGGGTAAATAAACCAACTCTCAGTGTCCTTGAACACTTTTAATGGTAGAAGCTCATCACATGCCCCTTTATCTACTATGTATCCATCTATGTGGATTAACTGGGCTATTTAAGGCAAAGGTACTAATACGGATGGTCCCTGACTTAAGATGGTTTGACTTATGATTTTTTGACTTTATGATGGTATGAAAGTGATATGCATTCAATAGAAACCACACTTTGAATTTTGAATTTTGATCTTTCCTGGGCTAGGGATATGGGGTATGATACTCTCTCATGATGCTGGGCAGTAGAAACAGCCACATTTCCCTGTTAGATCTCGAGAGTAAACAACTGATGCTTACAATCCTACAGTATACTGTGGTGCCTGCATTTTTGGATATTGTGCTTTGTGTTTTTGTATCCCATTGTGTCTACAAAACATCCATCTGTGCTTCCTGCTTCTGGTGAAAAGAAAAGAGGAAGGCAATTCATCTTGAGATGAAACTTAACATACCTCCTTAGCATGCTTTACATAAGTTACATGAGAAATTCAACACTTTATTATAAAATATACTTAGTGTTAGATGATAACCCAACTCTAGACTAAGTGTTCTGAGCACATTTAAGGTAGGCTAGGCTAAACTATGATGTTTGGTAGGTTAGATGTGTTAAATATATATATTTTTAATCATTTTATTTTTCTTAAGTTTACTGGGGTAACGTTGGTTAATACAATTATATAATTTCAGGTGTACATTATAATTTGACATCTATATATTCTATTGTGTGATTACCAACCAGAGCCCAGTTACTTCAGCTACCATATATTTGATCCCCTTTACCCACTTGACCCTCCCAATCCCCCTATATTTGACCTCCTTTACCTCGTCTACCTCCCACCTCCTGTCTCACCCCCTACTCTCGGGTAAAGACTAGTCCATTATCCATGTCCCTGAGTCTCTGTTTGTCCAATTCATTTGTTGCTTTTAGGTTTATATTCCACATATAAGTTATATCATGTGATTTTCAACTTTTTCTGTCTGGCTTATTTTGCTTAGCATGATTATCTCCAGGTCCATCCATGTTGTAGCAATGGCAGTGCTTCATCTCTTTTTATGGCCGAGTAAGATGCCATTGTATGTATGTACCACAGCTTCTTTAGCCAGTCATCTATTGTAGGATACTTTGGTTGCTTCCATTGTCCTGGCCACTGTGAATAATGCTACTATGAACATCGGTGTGCAGATATCTTTTTGGATATGGGTTTTCAAGTCTTTGGAGTAAATCCCCAGTAAAGGGATTGCTGGATCATATGGTAAATCAATTCTTAGTTTTTTGAGGAACCTCCATACTGTTTTATATCGTGACTGTGCCAATACGCAGTCCCACCAGCAGTGTATGAGGCTTCCTTTTTCTCCACATCCTCTCCAACATTTCTTATTACTTGTTCTGTTGATTATAGCTATTCTAATAGGTGTGAGATGGTATATCATTGTGGTTTTGATTTGTATTTGCCTAATAGCTAGCAATGTTGAGCATCTATTCATATGTTTGTAGGACATTTGTATGTCCTCTAGGGAGAAGTGTCTGTTCAGGTCCTCTGCCCATTTTTTGATTAGATCGTTTGTTTTTTTGTTGTTATTGAGTCGTATGAGTTCTTTGAATATTTTGGATATTAGGCCCTTATCGGAGGTGTTGCTTTCAAATATATTTTCCCACTTAGATGATTGTCTCTTTACCTTGTTGACGATTTTTTTGCTGAACAGAAGCTTTTTAGTTTGATGTAGTCTTATTCATTTTACTTCTCTTGCCTTTCAGGTCAAATTCATAAAGTCCTCTTTAAGCCCAAGGTTCTTAAGTTTAGCTCCTATATTTTCTTCTATGTATTTTATTGTTTCAGGTCTTAAATTTAGGTCCTTAGTTCATTTTGAGTTAATTTGTGTGCACGGTGATAAACAAAAGTCTAGTTTCATTTTTCACAGATAGCCTTCCAATTTTCCCAGCACGATTTATTGAAGACGCTTTCCTTTTTTCACTGTATGTTTTTGCTTCCTTTTTCAAAAACTATTTGCCCGTATAAATATGGATTTACTTGGGGACTCTCAATTCTGTTCCATGTGTCTGTTTTTCTGCCAATATCATGCCATTTTGATTACTGTCACTTTGTAGTATAATTTGAAGTTGGGCAGAGTGATGCCTCCAGCCTTGTTCTTTTTTCTCAGAATTGCTTTGACAATTGGGGGTCTTTTGTGCTTCCATACAAATCTAATGATTTTTTTGTTCTATTTCGTTAAAAAATGACAATAGGATTTTGATGAGGATTGCATTAAATCTGTATAATACTTTAGGTAATATAGTCATTTTACTAAAGTGATTCTTCCAATCCAAGAACACAGAATATCTTTCCATTTCTTTGTATCTTCGATTTCTTTTAATAGAGTCTTGTAGTTTTCATATATAGGTTCTTCAAATGTTCTGTTAAATTTATTTCTAGATATTTTATTCTTTTTGTTGCAATTGCAAAAGAAACTATTTTTCCCACTTTTCTGACCTTTCATTATTAGAGTATAGGAACGCTATGGATTATTGAATGTTGATTTTGTATCCAGAGACTTTACTGTATTTGCGTATTGTTTCTAGTAGTGTACTTGTGGAGTCTTTAGGGTTTTCTATATAGAGAATCATGTCATCTGCAAATATTGACAGTTTGACTTCTTCGTTTCCTCTTTGGATGCCTTTTATATCTTTCTCTTGCCTGATTGCTCTTGCTAAGACCTACAGTGTTATATTGAATAGCATGGCGATAGTGGACAGCTTTGTCTTGTTCATGATCTTGGAAGGTTTTTAGATTTTCACCATTAAGTACAGTGTTGGCTGAGAGTTTGTCATAGATGACCTTTATTATGTTAAGGTACTTTCCTTCTATAGTGATTTTGTTAAGTGTTTTTATGATAAATGGATGCTGTATCTTGTCGAAGGCTTTTTCTGCATCCATTGATATGATCATATGATTCCTATTTTTTAATTTTTTTATGTGCTGTATCACATTAATCGATTTGCATATGTTGAACCATCCCTGTATTTCTGGGATGAAGCCCTATTGATCATGGTGTATAATCGTATTAATGTTACTCTATTCGGTTCACTAGTATCTTATTTACAATTTTTGCATCTGTGTTCATGAGAGATATTGGTCTGTAGTTTTCTTTTTTTGTGTTATCTTTACCAGGTTTTGGTATCTGAGTAATATTGGCCTCCTAAAATGAGTTGGGAATATTACCTTCTCTTCAATTTTTTGGAAGAGTTTGAGGAGAATAGGTATTAAATCTTCTTTGAATGTTTGGTAGAACTCACTGGTGAAGCCATCTGGTCCTGAGCTTTTACTTTTTGGTAGGTTTTTGATGACTGTTTCAATTTCCATACTGCTGATCAGTCTATTTAGATTTTCCAGATCTTCTTGATTCAGTCTAGGAAGATTGTATTTTTCCAATACAGGTCTATCTCTTCTAGGTTATTAAATGTGGTGTCATATACTTTTTCATAGTATTCTTCCATGATCCTTTGTATTTCTGCCTCGTCAGTTGTAATTTCTCCTCTTTTAACCTTGATTTTGTTTATTTGTGTCTTCTTTCTTTTTTCTTTAGTGAGTCTAGTGAGGAGTTTGTCAATTTTATTGAATTTCCCAAAGAACCAGCTCCTTGTTGCATTTATTTTTTCTATTGTTTTTTGTTTTGTTTTGTTTTCAATTTCATTTATTTCTGTTCTAATTTTGATTATTTCTTTCCTTCTGCTGACTTTAGGCCTCATTTGTTCTTCCATTTTTAGCATTTTAAGATGAAGCATTAAGTTGTTTATTGGGCTCATTCTTGTTTTGGAGATTGGCCTGTAATGATATGAACTTTCCTATAATGACAGCTTTTGCTATGTCCAAAAAGTTTTGTTATGCTGTACTACCATTATCATTTGTTTCTATGTATCTATTGATCTCTCTTTTTATATCTTCTCTGATCCAGTTGTTTGTTCTTCAGTAACATGTTTAATCTCCATGTTCTTCCTGATTTCTTTTTGCAATTGATCTCTAGTTTCAAAGCATTATGATCGGAGAATATAGTTGGTATAATTTCAACCCTTTTATATTTGTTGAGGCTATTTCTGTGTCCCAGTATGTGGTTGATTCTTGAGACTGTTCCATGTGCACTAGAGAAGAATGTATAAGCAACTATCTTGGGATGGAAGGCTCTGCAAATGTCAATTATGTCCAGTTGGTCTAATGTGTCATTTAAGGATGTTATTTCCTTATTGATCTTCTGTTTGGATGATCTGTCCATATCTGTCAGTGGGGTGTTTAGGTACCCTTCTATGATAGGGTTTTGTTCTGTTTCTCCCTTTAGTTCTCTTAGTAATTACTTTACATATTTCAGGGCTCCCTTATTGAGAGCAGAGATATTAATAAGAATTATGTCTTCTTGGTGCATGATTCCCTTTACCATTATTAAGTGTCCCTCAGTATCTTTTGTGAACTTTTTTAATTGAAGTCTATTTCGTCCTAAATTAGTGCCGCTACTCTCGCTTTTCTCTGAATGCCATTTGCTTGAAATATCATTTTTTCACTCTTTCACTTTGAGTCTATATTTGTCTTTGGAGCTGAGATGTGTCTCCTGGAGGCAGTCTATGGTTGGTTGGGTTTGGTTTTTGATCCATTCTGCAACTCCATGCCTTTTTATTGGTGAGTTCATTTCATTTACATTTAGGATGATTATTGAAATATGAGGTCTTCTTATAGCCATTTTATCTTTTGTTTTCTGGTAGCCCAGTGTTTCTATTGCCTTTTTGTCCTTGTGTTTCTGTTTTCTTTATTTTGGTTGGCTTTTGTGAGTTTTGCCTCTGATTCTTCTTGTTTTATGTTATATACTTCAGGTCTGAATCTTTCGTGTTTGGTTACCATTACGAATATGTAAAGGATAGTCATCCATTTTCTTCTGTCTAGCCTTATCTTTTTTCCCCTTTGCAAATTTGGATCTTTGAGTCCTCCTCTTTTCAGCCATTGTTATCTCAATTTGTTCTTATGTATGCTGCACATTCATTCATTACTATCTTGCTATAGCAATTCTCTTCTTATTATCTAAGCTTATAATGCCCTGTTCTTAGTAAGGATTGCACTCCTCTGCTTCTATTTGCCTGACAGTCACTTTACTCCTAATTATGTATTTTTGTTGTTGTTATTTTGTTTTAGGTGATCTGACTCCTTTCAGAATTTCCTGTAGTGCAGGGCTCGTTGTGGGGAATTTCCTCAGTTTTTGTATGTCTGGAATAGTCTTAATTTTGCCTTCATATCTAAAGGAGAGCTTAGCTGGATACATTATTCTATACTGATAGTTCCTTTCACGTAGTAGTTTAAATATTTCATTCCATTTCTTTCTGGCTTGTAAGGTCTGTGTTGAGAAGTTCGATGATAATCTAATGGGCTTTCCTTTTAAGCTACCATTTTCTTCTCCCTGGCTGCCTGAGAATTCCTTGTAGTTGATTTTTGATAACTTTAATACAATGTGCCTTTTGGGGTTGAGATAATTGAGTATTCTGTTAACTTCTTGAATTCCAATTTCCAGCTCATTCCTTAGATTTGAGAAATTGTCATCCACTATTTGTCTGAAAATGCTTTCTAGTCTCTGCTCCTTTTCCTCACCTTTGGTAATGCCCATTATTCTTATGTTTCCTCTCCGGATGGTATCAGCTACTTCTTGTATTCCTCTTTCATTATTTTTCATTCTTTCGTTTCTCCCTTCTTCCTTCTGATTTATTTGTAGATTTCTGTCTTTGCTATCACTGATCCTTTCCTCCATTTGGTCGACTATTTCTCAAGCTTGCTATTTCATTTTTCAACTCTTGCAGTGTGATCTTCATCTCCAGAAGTTCTATTTGGTTCCTTTTGAGGTTTTCAATCTCCTTGCTAAAGAACTCATTCTGCTCATCTAGTTGTTTTTTCAATTCCTGAAATTGTTGACTTGAGTTGTTTGGGATCTCATTGAGTTTTTTCAGAAGAACCATCCTGAATTCTCTGTCATTTAAGTTGCATATTTCTATGTCTGTAAGTTTATTTTCTGGAGATTTTTCTCTTTCTTTCGTAGATGCCATCTCACCTTGGTTGTTCATGGTGTTTAATGGACTATTCCTTTGCCTGGGCATTAATGGAAGTGAATTCTGTTGTTTTTCCAGAAAGAAGATATATTATATAAAGGTCTCTCTTTAGCCTTTTGCAAAGTAGGTGATGGCTAAGCCTCTTGGCTTCCTGCTACATATAAAGCCTAAATGTCTTTTTATTTTCTTGTAGATATTTAATCACACTTGCTACTCTCAGTTTCAGTCCCTGTCAGTGTTAGCAACAGTTTCGGGAGCATTTGCTCAGATTCCCCTGGGGCTTCGTGGTGATCAGTCTTGGAGGGTATGGGAGGAGGGGCTCTCTGGGTTGTGAGGTGGGGGCTGTGGCTCAGTCTCGGTTTTGCAACTGAAGCCAGTAAAAATCAACTTTTGTTTCTCTGATGTCTTGTTTCACTTCTCTGCTTTCTGCCCTGATGATTGGGCCCTGCTGCCTGCTGCTAGAAGTCCCAGCACTTCCAGGCAGGGCGATCAGGGAAGTCGTCCCACCTTCACCCCTCCCCCTCCTCCAGCAACGAGCCTTGGTGGCAAGAGGCAGCTTCTTTATTTCCTCGAGTCCAGCACCCGACACTCGGGGTGCTGACCTGTGGTAGCTCTTTTGTGCAGATCCCATGCTCAGATGTCCTGGTGTGCAGTTTGGGTGTTTTTTGTTGAGTTTTAGATGTTCAGCTTATTATTGTTTCAAGGGGAGAAATCTGAGGACGTCTCCCACTCCACCATGTTTCCGAAGGATCTCCTCCATTTTAAGTTAAAATATTTTCAGCTTAACGCTGGGTTTATCAGGACATAACTCCATCGTAGTCAAAAAGCATCTATATCTAATCAGAAAGGGATATGAGATCTACAATATTTAGTGAATGAGTTGTCCTTAGATTAGTAGGTTTGTAAAACTTGCTTAAAATCAGAAGCATCTTTCTTGAGTTATAAAGTGAAAAAAAAAAATAAAAAGTTAAGCTGTCAATGAGATCTGGGCTTGCCCAGGACTGAATCTTTCAAACTGTTGTGGCAGTATAACCCCAATCTCTATATAGGTGTGTGTGTGTGCGTGCATGTGCGTGTGCATGTGTGTGTGTGCGTGTGTGTGTGTGTGTGTGTGTTTAAGTGATAGGAAGTTTTTAGAAAGATTTAATTTGCTAAGAAACAGCGGTCCCTTTTTCAAATTCTGATTCACATGTCTTATCACTAATCTGGTCTTTGTCTGGCAGGTGGGTGGGTGAAGATGTATGTATATTTGAGTTCATCAATAGTTCTTTTCAAACTAGGAACTAGAAGATAAACTTCAGGTGGAGTGGATAAATTTATTAAGAGATAAAAAGTAAGATCTGTCACTTAAGCTTCAGAGCTCTTCAGAGAGCAACAATTCTCCCTCTGAAACTGATTCTTTCTCCTTTCTTCTCAGCTCATGTTCTGAGCAGCTGCAGGATACCTATGTACAGGGTAAGATGACAGTAGAACAACTACTTGCTAGTAATAGTGAACACTTACTAATACTTATTAAAGGATTCTATGAGCCTGTTACAATGTAAATCATATTATATGTATTTCTTCATTTAAGCCAGTAATAAGCCTACAAAATGAGTTCAACAATCATTCCAATTTTACAGATGAAAAACTGAGACTTTAATCTTTCCCAAGGCCCATGACTAAAAATGGCTGAAGTCCATCCTCTTGACCTCCACATTATTCTACTCTGCTAGATGCTCCACACCCCTGCATGTTCAAAATCAGGTCACTCATTCAAAAATTAGCAAAAATGTGTACTGTCCCAAGGGGAAAAATAGAATGGGCAGTAATGCCCCAAGTGCTGAAGCTTCATCAACATCCAAGGTGATGGAGAGGCAGCTGAGGCAGCAGAAAGGAGATGGAGCAACTCCTAAGGTAAGTACACATGGTTCTTCATGTACTTCCAGGCTGACTACTCTAAAGGGTCTGAAGTGGAGTAGCCAACCCACTCCTCACAAGCCTCAGTTACCAACAAGGAGGGAGAGGATTCCCCAGTGAGTACAGGAAGAAGCACTCTTATGAGGTCTCTTTTCCTCCCACTGTAACAGGCGATGGAGCCAGCTGAGGGCAGGATGATTGTAAACAGAGGGACAGGCAGGTCTGCCAGCTCCATGAAGACCAATATCCTGGGTTGGCAGAAATGGTAGCCCATCCTAGCAAAGATTCCTCATTTTTCCTCTTTGTAATCAGCACTGGGAACATGTGGTAGGCTTATTGAATACACATGAGGAGGTATTTGAGTACTTGTGAAAGTTGTCCATTTCTGACTTGATAATGAGGGCATGCATGATGGTCTGTCTCAGAGCTTTCCTCCCGACATAGTGCCTCTCCTCTCTACCCTGTCAGAAGACTCCTCCTTGGGTTGGCAAACAAGACCAAGCCAAGACTTTGGAGATACAGAGAAGCAGAAAACTTTATGGGAGTATCAGTCAACATTAGCAACAACACTGAGATAAGGCAGAGGGCTTGGGTCTTCCAGATCAGGATGAAGTTGAGGGTTTACAAGAAGGAAAAGACCAAGGTCCAGGGAAATTATGGGCAATAAATTATAGCCCCATTTCTAGGTACATACTGTGGAGGCCTAGTTTCATAGGCCACTCAACAGTTACTTCCATAACCGAAAAGGCAGGTTAAGTTTAGGTGAGCAGTAAAGCAGTTCAGATCAGAGCTTGGCTAAACACTCTGTTACTTCCAGAAATCTATCCTGGCCTCAACCTGGATACTACAGCCAACCAAAATATTCTGCTCAAGCTTTTTTTTCCTCTTAAGGTGTACACTTTTTTTTTTTTTTGCAAGCAGGAAAATACAAGTTTTATTAAAGCAAAAATACACTCTTAGGAGAAATGTGTAGGCAACTTGGAGAGCGATTTGTAAAGAACTGTCTGGATTATAGGCTTTTATTTATTTATTTATTTAATATTCATCTTTATTGAAATATAATAGACAATTAGTTGTCTTTTAGTTGTATTTACATTGAACAATTCAATGAGTGTTTTCAATTATAGTTGCATACAATTATATACCAGTTTTAGTTGTATAGCAGTGATCAGAGATCTACATAACTTGCAACACGATCACCCCACTAAATCTAGTATCCCTCTTCCTCCTTACATATTTATTACAACATTGTTAACCATCTTCCCCATGCTACATTCTACATCCCCATGTCTATTCTGCAACTATCCATTTGTACTTCTTAATCCCTTTACCTTTTTCCTCCCAACTCCCCTGTCATCTAGTATCTCTAAATATTCTCTGTATCTATGAGTTTATTTCTGCTTTTTTTGTTATTTATTTTATTTTTTAGATTCCACATGTAATGTAAAATCATACAATATTTGTCTTTCTCTATCCGACCTATTTCATTCAGCGCAATACCTTCTAGGTCCATCAAGGCAATATCTTTTTCCATCCCCTTCATTTTAGTCTGTATGTGTCTTTTAATCTGAAATAAGTCTCTCGTAGGTAGCATATGTAGGGGTCTTGTTTTCTTATCCATTTAACCACCTTATCTTTTGTTTGGAGCACTTAATTCCTCTCCATTTGAGGTACTTGTTTTAGGAATGTAGTTATTAACATTCTTTATTCCTGTTTTTGATACATGTTTTTTTTCTTCTTAAAGAAACATTGCCTGTAATACTGACTTGGGGTTGATAAATTCTTTTAACTTATGTTTGTCTGGGAAGCTCTTTATCTGTCCTTCCACTCTAAATGCTGCTTTGGGTTGAAACACTCTAAAAATAGCAATTAAATCCATCTGGTCTAGTGTGTTTTATAAAACTGCTGTTTCCTTGTTGATTTTCTGTCTGGAAGATCAGCCCATTGGTGTCAATGGGGTGTTAAAGTCCCCTACTATGACCGTATTACTGTCGATCTCTCTATTTATGTTGTTCAAAATTTATTTTATATATTTAGGTGCTTCTATGTTGGGTGCATAAACGTTTACTAGGGTTTTCTCCCCTTGTTGGATTGACCCCCTTATCATTAAATAATGTTCTTCTTTTTCTCTTATTATAACCTTTGTTTTAATGTCAATTTGTCTGATATAAGTATGGCTTTTTTTTTTCATTTCCACTTTCACATAATATATTTTACTATCCCTTTATTTCAGTTTGTGTGTCATTTGATCTAAAGTGAGTCTCTTATAGACAATATATGTAAGGGTCTTGTGGGTTTTTTTGTTTTATTTTAATCTATTCAGCTACCCTATGCCATTTGATTACAGCATTTAATCCATTTACATTTAAAGTAATTTTTGATAGTTATTGCCATTTTATTATTTATAGTTATGTTCTTTTTCTTCTTCCCCTTCTTCTTTTTAAAGAAGTCTCTTTAAATTTTTTTTGTAACACTGCCTTGGTGTGACAAATTTCATTAACTTTTTCCAGTCTGGAAAGCTCTTTATCTCACCTTCAATCTTAATTGACAGCCTTGCTGGTCAGAGTAGTCTTGGTTATAGTTCTTTCCTTTTTATCACTTTGAATATTCCATGCCATTCCCTCTGGCCTGGAAAATTTCTGTTGAGAAATCAGCCGACAGTCTTATGGAAGCTCCCTTGTAAGTTACTACCTGCCTTTGTCTTGATGCTTTTAAGATTCTTTCTTTGTCTTTAATCTTTGCTATTTTGTCTTTAGTCTTGGCATGGGCCTCTTTATGTTTTCTTTGTATGGGACTCTCTGCACTTTCTGGAACTTGTATGTCTATTTCCTGCACCAGGTAAGGCAAGTTTTCAGTTATTATTTCTTCAAATAGGTTCTCAGACTCTTGCTCACTCTCTTCTCCTGGTACTCCTATGATACAAATGCTGGTACACTTAATGTTGTCCCAGAGGCCTCTTAAACCATCCTCTTTTTTTTTTAATTCTCTTTTCTTCTTGTTCCAAATGGGTGTTTTCTGCTACCTTGCCTTCCAAATCACTGATTCCATCCTCTGTTTTGCCTTATCTACTGATGATTTCTTCTACTGTATTTTCAGTTATTGTATTCTTCATTTCTGACCGGTTCTTTTTTTTATGATTTCTATATCCTTTTTATTCTTGGTATCTCCTTGTTGAAGTTCTCACTGAACTCATCTATTCTTTCTCTAAGTTCAGTGATCATTCTTAAAAGCATTTTCTTGAACTCTGTATCTGGTAGTTGCTTGCCTCCATTTCATTTAGTTCTTATTCTGGAGTTTACTTTTGTTCTTTCATTTGTAATACATTTCTGTGTTTTCTCATTTGGGCTGCCTCTCTGTGTTCATTTTTATGTATTAGGTAGACCTGCTATGTCTCCTGATCTTAGCCAGGTGTAGTAAGTGCCTTGTGTGGCCCAGTCTTGGCCTTACATAGTAGGTGTCCACTGTGTCCCAGTGATGCAGTCTCCCTGATCACCTGTGTCAGGTGCTCCAGAAGTGTCCCTTGTATAAGTTATGTGTAATTAAGCCTTGATTAGCACATCAGTGGATGGGATTGACTCTCAGGATGACTGGCTGTGAGGTTTGGCCACAGTGGTAAATTGTTAGAAAATGTGTTTCCCATTTGGGGTATACCTTCCACAATCTCTGGTGATTGAGATACCCATTTCACCAAGCAAATCATATGAGCTTGATGGACAGCCTTGCAAACTTCTTGAAATTTTCATTGAACCTATCACCCTCAATTATCAGGCAAGGCTGAGAGAACTAAAGGAAAAACATGATACAAGCAGAAAAAGATTAATTACACAGGAATGAATAAACTGATGAAAACAGTTAAAATTTTAATGACTTTTTTTTTGTTTGAGATTGATGATTTTTAAATTTTTTTGTTTTCCAGACAAAAGGAAACTTGTTTCCCCTAAACAACTTATTCCTTAGCAATTTGGTAAATTATACCTCTGTAAGCAGTATTGAAACATTTATATTTTTCTCTCTACTTGATCCTTCCAGAATTTGAAAACTCTCAATGAATAAATATCCTTATTTTTATGGTAATATTGTTATTTGCATAAATTCAAAAACAATCTGTTCCCCTTATAACAGGACATAAGTGGAAACTGGTTTTATTTTCAAGGCTTTGATTGGAAAGTCATATTTGAGAGAGACATGCACAGACTCAGATATGACCAGACATCTTTAAGGAATTAAGATTGAAGGAAGCCAATAAAAACTCTTGGGAATATTGGCCTGATACCTTGCTTACATGGTTCTCAGCAGCCTTATCATATGAGTAAAGAAAGTTACTTCTTGGCAGGTGCAGAAATCCTTAAGATATGTTGAGGATCTCAAGAAGAAAGGAATACACCCAAATCTATGGGTATTTCAGGCAACATCTGATGGTAAGTCCTTGCCTTGGCTTTTTTGTCATTAAGAGGCCTTTTTAAGTTTTATCTGAAGATTCCTTATGAAAAATTTCAAAAAAGCAGATTTTAAAAAGCCTTTGTGAAACAACAGTCTTTGATAGATGATTGGATAAAGAAGATGTGGTACATATATACAATGGAATATTACTCAGCCGTAAGAAAGGATGAAATACTGCCATTTGCAACAACATAGATGGATCTTAAGATTATCATGCTAAGTGAAATAAGTCAGAACAGAAAAAGTTGAGAATCATATGATTCTATTCATATGTGGGGTATAAAATTAAAAGCAACAAATGAATGAGACAAACAAACAAATTCTCATAGACACAGACAACAGTTTAGTGGCTGGCTACCAGAGGGAAAATCGGGGAGGAAGAGAGGTGGATAAGAGTAAAGGGAGTCAAATATATGGGGACAGAGGAAATTTAACCTCGGGTGGTGAACACACAATGCAATATACGTACCATATATTATTGAATTATAAAATTGAAACCTATATAATCTTATTAACAAATGTCACCCCAATAAACTTAATTTAAAAAATAAAAATAAAATAAAATAAAATGATTTTTTTAAAAAACCCATGTGGTAAATTACTATTCTTGCTGGATTTACACAAATAATCAGGCCAACTTTCTTGAAACCAGACTTATTTTACAAATAAATTAGTCTTAATTTAGCTATCTTTGATAAAAATGAGGGTGATTTTAGAGAAAAAAATGTTTTAATAGAAACTACAATATACCTTTGTGGATATCAGATTCTAGTGCTGTTCATTATCTTTTGAGTAAAAAAATTTTTACGTGTAAACTGGACTGGATCCTGAATTTTTCTAGTTTCCTTAAGTATTTGGCTGCAACCCTGTGAACTAATATTTTCATTTTTCTATTCTTTTACTTGGAATGATCACAACAGCTTGTCTATGGACAAATCTTCATGCCTGCTTCAGAAAGATCACCAGAGACATTCAAACTGTCAACTAGGAGAATCTATCAGACTGTCTCTGCCTGCCTTCACTCCATCTGAACATGATTTGAGACAGACATCTAAGAAATCTTCCTGACTACCTGTCTTCAGAACTCAGAAATTAAGACTACAGTCTGCTCCAATCATTAACTTTCATTTTTCTTTTGTTTCCATAGGGATGCTTCCTACTAAATACTTGAGTACTTGCACATAAGCTTAACTCTGGGTGCCTGCCAGCATCACCACTTCCTGAAATGAGACACAACTATTGAACTGAACTGAACTTTTCTCAAGACTGAGACTGATTTAATGAGATATAGAGCAATGAGTCAGTCCAAACCTGGAATGTGAAACTCTGGAAGGGAATTATGGGGGTTCAGAATAGGCCACCCCAAGATGTGCTTCAGTAGCATGTGAATTGTTTTGTACTAAAGGTAATTTTAGCTTCAGGCTCAAGAAAAGTTTATGTCCCCCACCTTTAGAAGAACCAAGCACCCAAGCCACCTTTCCCCATAATAAGAGACTATCAATGATAACCTTTTTGACTCAATTATATGGTAGGGCAAACTTTTATTTACTAAATATCTGTTCTTATCATTCTGCAATTATCCTTTGAAACTCCCAAAGTGTATTACCTCATCCTTAACCCAGATTGTCTTATATACCTCAATCCTCTTTCTCTCTTTGAACTTATTCATGTGGAGTCACTGACTCTCTCATGTATGCAGGGTTCCCATACATATGGATGTATTAAATTTGGTTATTTTCTATTGCTAATATGCCTCATGTCTATTTGATTATTAGACTGTCCAAAAGAACCTTGAGGGCACAGAAAAGTTTGTTCTTCCCCCATACATTCAATTTTCTGTGTCAGAAATAGATTAAAAGGCTCTCATTGAAAAACTAGGTTAACTTTAGCATCAAAAATAATAATAACTGGAAGTGATTGTTCACACTGAGTAAATGAATATCTTTGAGAACACAGTGATTCCTCTCCCCGTGAAAGAAGAGAAGGGTAAAAGGGAAAGCTCTTTTTCGCAGAATAATGACAGCTAATAAATGTGAAGAAATTATGTCATCAGAAAGTCACTAATTTGCAATCTCCAATGTAATAATGGATTCAGGAAAGATCCACTGGATGATCAAACAATTAAGTGAAAAGTTATTGAGGAATAGACTTTTGTCCCTATTATTAATTGTGAAGACAAACTGTAACTTTTGATGAAGACCTCTGAAGATCACCTCCTTAACCAATAGATCATCATAAATAAAATTACGTGATGCATTATATCCATATCTAATATGATAGAGTTAATATTTATAACATATAAAGACCATACAAATTAAAAAGAGAAACACTGAGACCTTACCTGGGGATGGGGTGTTGGCAAAATACAGGTACAGAGAATTTGCAGAAACAAAACTTCACTGTCCCTTTGTCACTCCACTGGCAGTGGGTGGGGGGTGGGGTGGGGGAGGAAACACTAGATAGGATTGCATCCACCTGCATATCAGAACCCTAGCACCAGAGGCTTCACTAAATCAGAGTATTCTCCCCAAGAAGTGGCCATAGGGACCCAGGCCCCCAAGTCACGTTTCCCTTTGCCTGCCATTCTTAGCTGGCAGCCTCCATCCTTGGTCACAGAGTGTCTGGAAGAAGTAGAAGGGCAAAGGGCAAAAGGCTGTGCCAATTGAGCTTGTCCTTTTTTATCCAGAAAACAACATATTTCTCAGAAGTCAAGGTTAGTCACCTAGCCACAACTACCTGCCAAGAATCTGCCTACTCCCTAGACAAAAAAGCAAAAACATGACTAAATCATAGTACTCAGTATTGATAAATTGGAGATTAGCACCCCCACAGCCTGCTGGTATATGGTATATATTGTTACAATTTTTCTGAAAAGCCTAAAAACACACCTTCGATGTTTGAGAAAACCTCGATGTACCTTTAGGATCCATAAGTTCTACTTTTAGAAATCATTTCTATGGAAATAATGAGAAATGCAGTAAATGATTTGTGTACATTGATATTTATCAATGTGCTATTTCTAATATCAACCCTTGCTAAACATTTATTTTAAAAAATGTAAATTTAACTTCAGTGCCCAGTAATAAGTTAATGGCTGAAAATACAGGGTTGGTTGTCAGATAGCCTAGTTGTGTGAGCTAATCGAGTCACAAAACCACATGAGATTTCAGTGTTCTTATCTGTAAAATGAAGTTAATAATGCTTCCCACATAAGATTAGAAGGATTAAATAAAATTTTATATGTGAAACATACAGAAAAGTACCACATAAAGAATTGATGCATAATAGACATACACACACACACACACACAAACACATATACAGATACATAGAGTAGTATATAGATTATCATATAGCCAATTAAAATAACATAGAATATAAAAATTGTATGACAAGAAAATACATTCGATACATAGTGAAATGGACACAAAATTGCATTTTGTAGACATAACAGCCCTACATATGGTGTGTACAATGTATATATGCTTACAGGAAATACAGTAAGATCTTAATGATTCCAACATCTGGTCACTGCAGTACAAGTGATTGTCATTTTGTCCTTTATACATATTTTTGTTCTCAAATTATCTATCTGATATAATTATTTTCATATATATCAGGAGTTAGTAAACTTTTCTTAAAGGATCAGTTAGTAAATATTTTAGGTTTTGCAGGGTCTTATGGTCCTTGTCTTAAGTACTCAGTTCTGCCCTTATAGTTTAAAAGCAGCCATTGATAACATGTAAATGATAGTGTGACTATATTGAGTTAAAAATGAGTTAGCAAAGGGTGCTGTAGAGCATTAGGCCAGGAGCCTACAGACAGCTTTTCATCCTAGGTTTAACAAATGCAATGTCATGACCCTGGGAGATTGCTGTTTCATCATGTGGATAATGAGAGGGTTAAGTGGGATGTGGCTTAGTTCCCTTCCCCAGCTAGCATTCTATGGATCTATAAATGGCTTAGTCAATTTTTAAAGCTCACTGAGCTCATTGCCTGAAAAATGCCTGGTCATAAACTCCACCTGTTAACAGCACTTTGAAACAATAGATTTGAAAAATAAAATATCTAGATCCTGCAAAAACCATTTCCAAATTCATACCAAGATGTGCTGAATGTAAAAACAAAGCCATTTACTCTTCTTTGCCTCTAAAATGAAATTTCAAGGATAAGAGTTCTAAAAATCAAGAAAAAAAATACTACCACAAAGTTTAGTGTTTTTATAAAAATAGTGCTTCAATTACATTATTCCGTAGAGATAAATGAACACTTGGAAGAGAAAGAGGTCAGGATTACAGATGACTTTTTCCTAGCTTAGATTTGATCTTTCTTTCACCGAATTCCTACTCTCCCCCACTACTCTCACACTTACAGCTACAATTTGGGTTTAGATTTGTTTTATTACTCTTGCCATAATCCCTGAACCGTCTTTATATACCTGAAATGGTTCATTCAATGCTTTTTCCAAGAAACTAAAAAGCATCCTAGGTTAGCATGATAAATGCCATTTAATGCAGAGCATGATGTAGACCCCTAGAGTGAAGGGACTGACCTCTGCCTTCTTGCCTAATCTCCCCACACACAGCCAACCCCATGAGAAGCTAGTCTCACTATTCCACAGCTTAAGGCATGCGAGAAACCTGGATCCCAGTGTCCAGTGTGGTCTCTATCCCAGGCATGATCTACCTGCTAACCATGTGCATCAAGCCAGGCCATTTACTTTGCCTGGTCATAGGAGCTTGTGGGTCTTGAACAGATGGCAAGTCTGAACTGTATAATGTCCCTTCACATAACTGTTCACTGATATCCATGTGGACTATTAGGTTAAAAAAGTGTTTCCTCCTCTGAGGAGGCTCTGGTGCTGGCACCCCTGGTGGCCAGTTTCATGCCAAGCTGGAGCAACACCCAGGGATGCTTCTGAGGATGACACACCAAAAGGGCAAACTGGGTAGGCACCAGAACCATGCTAAAGTGAATCTTGTTTTGTAGAGCCAGCTTCTCACCGGCCAGTTCTCACAACCAACCATCCCAAGGGTCAGTCTTCCCACTGACATGCAGACAATAACCAAAGCTCAAGTACAGCAGGAAGGCACACACAACCCATACAAGGGATACACGTGAAGCACCTGGCTCAAGTGACCAAGGAAGACTGCACCACTGGGCCCCACAGGATGGCTACTACATAAGGCTACCCTCCTAACACCAGTAGACATAGCAGTCCTACATAATACATAGAAATAAACACAAGAAAGTGGCCAAAATGGTGAGACAATAAAACATTTCCCAATTGAAAGAAAGAACAAAGCTCCAGAAAAAGAACTAAAGAAAATGGAGAAAAGCAATCTATCAGATGCATAGCTCAAAACTCTGATTATAAGGATGCTCAATGAACGTGAGAGAAGAGTAGAGGAACTCAGTGGGAACTTTAAGAAAGAAATACAAAACATAAAAATGGAGATAGAAAACATTAAAAAAATAGTCAGAAATGAAGAATACTGAAATGAAGAATATATTAGAGGAAATCAACACTAGATTAGATGAAGTAGAAAACCAAATCAGTGATTTAGAGGATAAGATAGAAGAAAACACTCAACCAGAACAGGCACAAAAAAAGAAAATCTATAAAATGAGGATAGTTATGAGGCCTCTGGGACAACATCAAATGTATTAACATTTGCATCATAGGAGTGCCAGAAGGAAAGAGAGAGAGCAAGAAATTGAAAACCTATTTGAACAAATAATGATGGAAAACTTCCCTAACCTGGCAAAACAAATAGACATACAAGCCCAAGAAGCAAAGAAAGTTCCAAACAAGATGAACTCAAAGAGGCTCACACCAAGACACACCATAATTAAAATGCTAAAGCTTAAAGACGGAGAGAATCTTTTAAAAAGCAAGAGGAAAGCATTTAGTTACACACAAGGGAGCTTCCATAAGACTGTCAGCTGATTTCTCAACAGAAACTTTGCAGGCCAGGAGAGATTGGCATGAAATATTCAAAGTGATGAAAAGTAAGACCTATGAAGATTACTCTGCCCAGCAAAGCTAACATTTAGTATGGAAGGACAGATAAGGAGCTTCCTAGAAAAGAAAAATCTAAAGGAGTTTATCACCACTAAACCAGTGTTACAAAAATGTTAAAAGGACTTCTTTAAGAAGAAGAAAAACAAAGATCAAAAATATGAATAATACAATGGCAATAACTACATATCTATCAATAATTACTTCAAATGAAAACGCTCCAATCAAAAGATAGGGTGGTTGAATGGATAAGAAAACAAGACCCTTATATATGCTGCCTACCAGAGACTCACTTCAAATCAAAAGACACACACGGACTGAAAATAAAGAGACAGAAAAAGATATTTCATGAAAATAAAAATTTTAAAAAAAATTGGGAGCAGCAATACTTATATCAGACAAAATAAACTTTAAAAGAAATGTTGTCACATGAGACAAAGACATAGTAATCCTACTTCTGGGCATTTATCCAAACAAACCCAAAACACTACTTTGAAGGGATATGTGAATCTATATGTTAATTGCAGCATTGTTTACAATAGCCTAGCTATGTTGGAAACCTGGGTGTCCCTCAATAGATGAGTAGAAAAAGAAGAGGTGGTACATATATATACAATGGAGTATCATTCAGCCAAAAGAAGAAGAAAGAGAAGA
>NW_006494608.1:5091213-5100932 GCF_000325575.1 Pteropus alecto | reverse complement strand
AGAAGAAGAAGAAGAAGAAGAAGAAGAAGAAGAAGAAGACGAAGAATGATATCTTGCCATCTGGAACAACAGGGATGGACCTAGAGATATTGTGCTGAGTGAGTAAATCAAACAGAGAAAGACAAATACATATGATTTCACTTATATATGGAATCTAAATAACAGAATAAACAAACAAAACAAAAACAAACTCATAGATAAAGAGAACATTTTGATAGTTGCCAGATGGGAAGGTTGTTGGGGAGTTGGTGAAAAAGGGGGAGGGATTAAGAAGTACAAATTGGTAGTTACAAAATAGTCATAGGGTTATAAGGTACAGCATAAGGAATATAGTTAATAATAATGTAATAACTATGTAAGGTGTCAGAGGGGTACTAGATTTATTGGAGTGATCACTTCATAAGTTATATAAATGTCTTATCACTATGCTGTACACCTGAAACTAATATAATATTGTACACCAACTATAATTGATATTTTTAAAGTTATTTTTTAAAAAGTGCTTCCTGCTTCAGAAGATTCTCTGGACCACTCAGGAAAAAAAGATTTGTGGCAAAACTTCAAGTCCTGAGGGTATATGTTCATATAGCAGTGGGCTCTCAAGGTGCTTAAGATCAATGATAGGACCATTTGATTTTGGAGAAATTAAATTTAATCTAAATATATCATAATGATTTCTAAGTCCCTCACAGGGTGATGTTCTATTTAATGACTAAACTATGAGTAGCTTCCCTGGAAGCAATATCCTAAATTAGAGGACCTCTCTGTGAAGACAAGGAATGTGGTTGTCTCCATTTATCATGGGAACCCAATTCCCAACCCAGTGTCTGGTACATAATAGATGCTCCATTAATAGCAAGAAAAATAAAATAATCATTGTTAAAGGACACAACTTTTTTCAATTTGCCTTTTCAAACTAGATGTTTCTCCTCCAGGAATTTAATTCTGCTGTATCTTTTGCACATTTTCACATTAAATTATAAGTAGATTTTTGTCTAGATTGAAAAATCCCACAAACAAACCAATACATGACACATAATAGAAGTTCAAAAAATGTCTTCTAAGTGAATAACTGAAAAATTATTTAACAATAATTAACCAGAATTAATATATATTTATACATCACATACATGTGTATATATATATATTATATATTTGCATATAAATATATGCATATATACACACATATAATGCATTTTTATTTTGGTTTGTATTCTGAGTCCCTTGGTCAAATTTCTTTTTAGAAGTTTTAAGCCTTCTTAACACTCATTATACATATAATGATATTTTCCCTCTCTCCAGGGAAAACAATGAAAATAACAAATTGTGACTTTCTGTTATTTTTCTCAAGGCTGTCACATCACAATCTGAGTGTATGTTTCTAAAAAATAATAAATTTTACTTGATTGCAGCAAAAGGATGGAGAATGCTTTCAAAGTTCCTATGAGAGATACCTCATCAAAAATTGTACTAACTTAACTGTGGTACATATATACAATGGAATATTATTCAGCTATAAGAAGAGATGAAATACTGCCATTTGTGACAACATGGATGGAACCCGAGATAATCATGCTAAGTGAAATAAACCAGATAGAAAAAGTTGAAAATCACATGATATCACTTATACATGAGATATAAACCTAAAGAGAAAAAATGAGCAGGACAAACAAACAGACTTATGGACATGGACTAAAGGCTAGTGGTTACCAGAGGACTATAGAGTAATGATTGGGGTGGAGGAGGAGGGGGGAGGTAAAGGGGGTCAAATATAGGGGGTTTGAGGGAGGGTGAAGTGGGTAAAGGGGATTAGATATATGGTAGCTGAAGGAAACTGGACTTTGGGTGGTGAACACACAATAGAACATACAAATGTCAAATAATAATGTACACCTGAAAATTTTATGATTGTATTAACCAATGTTACCCCAATAAACTTAATTTTTAAAAAAATTGTGCTAACTTGCTATTGAAAATTGTTAGTACAGATGAAGATCAGCATTGCCAAAAACAAATCCTATTGAAATTATGACTGGATGACTTCGCTGTGAATTGTTCTGCCCATAGAAAAGTTCTAAGAAAAACTGACAACCTCATCCTTTCAGGTAGACACCAGGTTTAAGCAAAGTCTCCGAGCACAGCTCACCAAAGCCAAGGGTCAAATCTGCTCAGTCATTTGCAAAATGATGAACCACGAAAGCAGAAGGAGAACCAGTGTGGGAATACATAAATGCTGTTACCTATCATACTGTCTCTGAGTCCTTTAAAATTCTGAAATTTCTACTTTGTTGCTTCTTTCAGAAGATTAAAAAGTTAGGCTTCTCCTGAAGAAGGAAGTCATTCAGATATTAGTAAAAAAATGACACTGGTGAGCATCACCTTGGAAAAGATTATGGGGCATTCTTCGTTCAGGTCTGACACTATTCATGGCAGAGCTGGAAAGCAGGGAGAAGATGGATTCCACGTCTAACTGTGTGATCTCAGGAATATCTCACCAGTCCCTTTAATGAGAGGTTTTTTTATTTATATATTAATGACATTAGAAATTTAAGATATTGTCAGGCTATAAACTTCATTCAGTCTTTAAATAGTCACTGAATTCTATTACTGAGCACTGTTCTTAGCACTCAGGAGAATCAACTAACAAAGAAAGTAGAAATTCCCTTCCTTGTGGAGCTCGCCTTTTCCAACTTTCTACTTACCCTTATGATACATATTTCATCGATAAATACATTGTGCATAATGCCATTTTAAAATCTTAAAATACAGATCTTCTCAACTCTTAAGTTGTTCCTTGGGCCACCTATTCACTTAATATTCAGAGAAGTATCTGTGGTGGCAGACACTGGGACAAGTGTTTTCAGGATACTAAGATAAATGTGACACAGCTCTTAACCTTGGGGAGCCAGTTCATCATCTAGTAGGAAAGTTGAAAAGTGAGAGAGTTAGTAAGGACATACAATGATACCTACCACAGGAAATTCAGTAGTGGGGAAAATCATATCCTACTGGGAAACTGAGTGATTTCTGTCAGGAGGTGAGATTTAAGCTGGATCTTTAAAATGGGTAAACTTATAGTGGGGTGGGGTAGGGAACCTAAGAGTAGAAAACAGCAGAAGAAAAAAATACATAAGTATAAGCAAGCATAGAGCATATTTGGGGAAATGGGTGAGTGCAGGGGAGATCCTTTTGGCAGAGGCAGAGATCAATGGGGCATACTGGGGACATGACTTCCAGGTCAGCCTAGGGAGTTGTTTCTTTATTGTGTAGACTTTAGTGGCTCCCAAGGGTTTTGAACACAGGAATGATATGCTCGCATTCAAGATGACAAAGTCAATTTGTCCCAGAAAGGTAGAGACTGGTGGGCAGAGAACAGTTTTATCAAGTCCTGAGAATAATAACAAGTAAGTGATTCAATTTAACGATAATTGAGTGATGGACTACTACTTGCTGGGTGCTGCAGAAGAAGCAAAGACAAGCTTCAGCTTTAACTGTTAGAGAATGAAGCCAGAATAAATAAGAGATTTGATACCAACAAGATGTCCAGACAGTAATGAAGACTCTCGACTCCCACCTTTAAGAGTGGGAGAAATAGTTTATGGAAAAGAAAAGAGTATTCTCAGAGGAGCTGGAGACCTAAAGATATCATCTAAACTCTAATCCAGCAGATTCTAAAGGGACTCGATCTCAGAAAGTATGTCTATTATGTTCCAGGCACTGTTCCAGGCTCTGAGAAAATAAACAGGTCCCTGCTCTAATGAGTTTACAAGTTAGAAGGGGAGACAGACAACAGACACATAAGCAAGAAAATATATAACAAATCAGATGGTGCTAAGTGGTATCAGGAAAAAAATCAAGTAGACAGGAGAGTCTTTCTAAAGGTGTGATATTTCATTAATCAAGGGAGCAAGCTTGCAGGTAGCTTGGAAATATCACCTACATCAAAGGAACAGCATGTGAGATGAGAGTCTGCCTGGAATGTGGGAAGAGCAATGAGATTGGGGTGAGCAGGGTGAGGAAAATGGTAAGGCAGGAGCTGGAGGCCCAATTATGCAGAGCCTTGTAGTCCAAATGTGGACTTGATTTCATTATGAGCAGGATGGAACCATAGCGGATTGTGGGGAGAAAAAAAAACAGGGATTTGTGGCTGTTGTGTGCTGTTTATGCTCCACCTAAAATAATGCCTGACATGTAGCAGATATTTAGTCAATATTTGTCAAATAAATGATCATCTGGGATGCTGTATAGAGAATAGATTGCAGATGGCAAGGAAAGCAGGAAACTGGCTAGGAATCAAGCGCAAGTCAAGAGATCATGGTAGCTTAGATAGGAGTAGTCATGCTGGATAGAGGGGGTGAGAGGAAAGAAGAGCAATTTGCTGAAACTTAGATTTGGATGAGAAAGAGAGAAATCAGGGAACTCAAAGGCATTTGGCCTGAGCAACTAGAATGACAGAGATGGAGGACACTAGAAGAGAAGCAGGTTTGGAGAACGAAAATTGGCAAGGTGTTGCACATATAAATTTAAAAGATGCATTTAAGGGAAGATGTCATCAGTGGCATATTCAAGTCTGATGTTCTGGGAATGAGTCAATACTGGTTACGTCAACTTGGGATCATCAGCATGAAGGCAGTATGAGACCAAACACATGGATATAGATAAGAGATCTGAAAGCAAAGCCCTTCAGAATTCCATCATTTAGAGGTCAAAATTCAGTAAAGGTCCATAGGGGCCATCAAGAGAGCCTAGGAAAGAAAATCTGGGAAGTAGCAGGAACACAAGGCGATTCTGGTATCCTAGAAGCCAGGAGCTTGAGAAGAGGAAATGGTGTGCAATGTAAAGTGTTGCTGAGGACAGAAAAACTGACCTTGTACTCAACAAGACAGAGACCACTGGTGATCATCATAGGAACAATGGAAAAGAGGGGTAGGAACAGGAGCCTTAGTGGGGTGTTCTCAGGCAGAAGGAGAGATGAGGCAGGAGCACAAAGGGACCTTAAAATGAACCGATGCTATTCTGAACTCAGGCTGCATGGCAGGTATTTTTTATTTATTTATTTTTTCATAATTGGCATATATGTAAACATATTCTTTGTCTAAATCAAACATTACATGATAAAAAGTGTCTTTATAAGCTGAGATGAAAAGAGTGGTGAAAGCCAGCGTAAAAAAGTTTTCGAGGTATGTTCCATAAAAGAAAACAAAACATCGATGCCATGGCAGGTGTGGAGTCAGGGTATCTGTAAAGAGTAATATAGCTCATTTGCATGCCAACAGTTTCCCTCTCGTTGTCTCATTTACACACAGTTCCTGTGCCTATTCAAGGACAGAGGCAACACCAGAAGAGAGGAGAGAAAATGTGAGCAAAACTCTCAAAACTATTTTTTTCTCATCTTCAAAAAGTTCATTTTCACAAAAATAACTTGTGCTCAAACAAGAGGAAAAAAAATTGTTAAGTAGTTTTAAGTTTTGATTGTAAAAGGAATTATGAATAACAGTAAAGAAAAAGAGAAATCCTTTGAAAGATAAAAATCTATTGATATGTCCTGTAGTTTAGTTTTTTCAGCTGGTCAGTGTATTACAGAAAGGAAGATGACAAATGGCTGATGGTTTCCATTAGCTCCCATACTGACAGCAGGCAAGCAAGGTCAACCACTTAATTCTAGTCTCCCTACCTTTTTTTTACTCTCTTAACCTGAATATCTAAATTTCAATAAGCTGCAGGACTCAGATTTTTGTTTCTCAAACCGCTGTGACTTTAACCCCAAAAGCAAATGCAGAAATCATTTGTGCAAGTTAAGTGGGTATCAATTTAAGGATGACATGATTAAATTACGATCCTTGGCCATGAATGTAAATTTTGGTCTTTTTTCCCCTCCTTTACATACATGATATTTCCCTGACATCTGTGCAACACAAATAGAACTAGAAAGTGTGGAAAGGAAAATCTGTTTCACTAAATATATAAAAGGGACCCTAAATGAAGTCTCCATGATAGCATTCTTCATCATGAGCGCAGATGGAATCCTTTTCCAGCTCTCTCCACCTCCCCCTACCCCAAAACCACTTTAAGTTCTAGCCACTGATTTCTCCCAAAAATATTGCAGTGCAGTAGATGCCTGATAACACCAGAATATCCTATCTGTACACTACATCATTATTTTCCAGTCCTCTATGAACTTTGGGCCAATAAATCAGGAAAAGTGTGGTTCTGAACTAATAATGTGAACATCACACATGACTTGTTGCTATGGAAAGCCAGAAGTTTTTCCCAGCAACCTGGGAGCTTAATGGTCTTTATGATATTTTGCCAATAAGCAATGATATCCTGCTCCTACCACTTATTTTCACTACAGTGCTCATGTCACAGAACATGACAACAACTTACCAATACCCACACATCCAAACATTATGATATGGGATAATAAATCATCTATATGCCGCTCTGTTACCTCAAGTATTTAAAGAGATTTTAAGACACAAATGTCTGGTGGTCAGAAAGTCTATGAGAAATACATGTCTACTATAAACAGAATCATCAGATGAACCATTCTGCCTGTAAACTTCATATCTAAACTTGAGAAGCAATGTTCATGAAGAAAATAGAAAAGGTTGAGACAAGTAGGAAGGTTATGACTCCTGCATTTGCATTTGGTGGGGTAGGGTGGTGATGGATGGGTAGTCATATTAGTGACGTATGTTTTATGGATGTGACAGGAGGTCGACAGAGATAAGGAAGGGGAAAAGAAGAGGAAAGTGAGGAAGCAGAAAGAAATGGAAAGGGACATTTTTGGATAAATTTCAGGGAACACTTTTGACTTCAAGTTATTCAGCTTTGAAACATATTCATGGTGAGAATGAAACACACTCATGGTGAGAAGAAAAGCTTTACTTGGAAACTTGACTATCAAACCCTAAAATCCTAAATATTTTATATAGGAGTTGGGAATTGTATACTTTTTGGAACAGGAAATGCCACATACCTTTTCCTTTAACATAGTAAATCTAGTTTTACAAATAACAAAAAATTATTGTATTTATAGAGAATAGTATTAACAGAGACTCAAAGAAATAATTAGATAACCCAGGAGTGGCAGCTGACACACAGAGCCTTAAGTAGTTAAATAGCCAAGTTAAATTATCACTACTATTTTTTGTCCTCCAGTTGGTTCAGTTGAATAAATCAATAAAAACAATCACAGAATCATGGTGTTAGAAGTGACCTTTGGGATTACCTGGTTCAACTTGCTACTTATAAAGAAGAAACTAAATCTCAGAGAGGAAGAGTGACTCGAAAAAAAGCCACATTGAAACTTTCACTCTATTTTCTATAAAAGGCCATGAACATCAAACATGCCCAGGGATGCATTACAGAAAGGATACTTGGGTATTGAACTTCATGGTTTCCTAATGGTCACCTGCCCTACATTTTTAATATGGAAAGGAAGGAGATGAGGGCAGAGAAGCAAGGGTCGCTCTGTCTGTACGTCATGCCTGTTAAAACAACTGTTGGGCAACTCTGTCAGAGTGGGCTGACCAGGAATGATGGCTGTCTCTGGTCGAATTATCGGGTTGTTTCAGAAGCACTTAAAGAGGAGAAGGGCAGAAGAGAGTTCACTCTTTCTGCCTAATTGCAGGTTAGAGGACAGAGTGCTTGGGCCAAACAAATTTCCTTCTAAGGCCACAGCAAGACAGAGCAGTTTTGTCAAATCAATTTTGTCAAAATGGACAATATAAGTTATTCAGGTTAAAAATAAAGGACCCAAATCTGCGGCATTTCAACTTGCAGTCTACCTCATTTTCTACTGAGGGTGGGGTGTAGCCTCTCTTGGAGACAGTGAAGTAGAAGGCCTGGATTTGAGTCATGGCTTGCCAGTGCTCCTCAGCATCTTACATAACCTCTCTGATTTACCCATATGACTAACAAGAGAAGAATTCTCATCCATCTCCTGCCTGAACAAGTAGATGGTATTTTTTATGACCTGAAATCCACTCAATCGACATTCCTGAGAAAATACGCCATGAATTGGGCAAAGTGCTGGAGAGATGAGAGATAAATTTAATGGTGTCCTTGTCCTCAAGACACTCATACCATGTGTAAGACAAGGGGCTGTGGCCCATTCGCCACTTCTATAATTGCAATATGATAAGTGCTGTCTTAATGGTATAGATTAAAGGGCTGTGGGAAAGCAAGAGAGGGAGTGATTCATTATTCCTGGCAGGATGTTATTTTGATTGTAACTTTAAAAAAAACTAGAACACTATTATGAAAAAGTATGTGGATAAGCATAAACCAACGATCAAATATTTCAACTATCCCTAAATTGTACAAATGACTATAAACATATGAAAACACTTTACTTGCTTGTTTAGAATAATTGTTGCCTCAGTCATTTTTATAACAAGTAACAGTGCTAGCAAGTTTTATAAGCAATACTAAATTCTATCAGGGAAAGTAAGTCAGACACTATTGTCAACTGCTGTGTAGGACGAAACAGCTACCTAGAGACCTTCATTCAAAACAAAACAAAAATCATTGGAAATGAGTTACATTCTCGATTATTCACAAAAGACAGGATTAGAATATATAACTAATCCCCAGTTAAAGAGATAACCTGTTATCCTATTAATTACAGCATTCTTCTCTCTTCCCCAAATCTGACAAAATATTTTGCTATATTGGATCAAAAAAAACAACCTGTTTGAGGTGTTGGTTAATTTAATTTATGGAAAAAAAAATGCAGATACTGGGACAAAAAAAAAAAAAACTATGGATATAAAAATAAACTATAAATTCTGGACTCGATCCCTGGTTTATTTATATAGGTTGCTTATATAATCATTTGCTTTTCTAAACTGTGTAACTTTTCCTACTCTTTAATCATTATCGTACAATTTTGAAACTTGAAGAAACTACAGAAATCAACAGTTCAACTTATTCATTTTACAAGTAAGTAAGGGATGGCAAGTGGTAGCTTGTCTTCCCATTATCGCATTTGGTCTTTTAGCATTTCCTATATCCAGCCAATCATAACCAACGCAATCATCATAAAAGGTAAAGCTTAAAGTTATTTTTAAAACATTCGTCTTGAAAAGCCAGAGGTGTAAACAAAATCAAATGATGCTACACAAACAGATTACAGCAGCTCTGTACTGATTCATTGATAGGTGGTTCTGGATAAGGATATAATATTCCTACCAAGTCAATAATGTCACGATCTAAACAAACTTAGGCAATTTGCCTTCATGAAATAACTACCCCAGACAAAAACGGAACTGTCATTACATAAAGCTGTCAACTGCACTAGATTGGGATTCCAGAATTAGTCAGAACATGGTTTATTAAATTAAACGCTTCGAAGTCCTATAGATCTAGGAGTTAAAATAGTACTATATTTTTCCAATGCCACATTGCAGAGGAGGTAGCAAACAGAAAGAAGGGGCACCAGGGCATTCTATCACACTTTATTTGCCTACCACACATCTACCACACACCAGTGTAGACATGTTGACTGTAATCCCTTCTTAGTGGACAACACATTTTCAAAATGAATCCCGGATCTAGAATGAATTACCCAAACAGCCAAAGCTGGAGCTAGTCCACTGATGAGAAACACAGATCTGGCCACCTGCTTTGAACAAGACACTGCTGTGTTTTTAAAGGCCGGCCTTTTCAGGTAGGGCATCTGCCCTCCTAAATTACGCTTAAACCAGGGAAAG
>NW_006494608.1:5080056-5091201 GCF_000325575.1 Pteropus alecto | reverse complement strand
TGCCTCTCTTAGTCTTTGAACTAGGCCTATCTTCTATATTTATTTCTGCTGAAGACAGCCTTGTTTTATTTTCAAAGAGAAAAAATAAAAACATAGAGAAAATTGCATCACTGGAGTTCCCAAGAAAAGTAAGCAAAACTAAAGCAAAGTCAAATAATATCTTCAGCAACTAGGAAAATATCCACATGCTATCTGGTGTGGGCCCAATGTAGACTGGTGCACGCTGTGCCGGGAACCACAGGAAGCTGGGCATTTCTATAGCCTGTGTCCCTGCCAGCTTCCCTCAAGTGCTGACATTCGGCAGGGAAGTCATGGTGCCTAGCCTCTGAATGCAAGACAGACAGACCACACTTTGCACATGGGCCAAGGTAACTGGGACGTCAAAGCCGCAGAGCAATCAAAAGGCACTGGAGAAGGGTGGAACGGAAGGATCACATTGTTTGAGCCCCCAGATTTTGCTGTATTGTAACAGCCTGGGAATGTGGGAGGAGGAGAAAGCTCATCTCCTGCCAAAAAGGGACCAGACTCGTTTTCCCCTGAGACTTCCTCCCCGCCTGTGTACAGCTCGCAAGTGACAGGACGGGCTGCTCCTGCTAAAACTTAGGTGGCAGGCTCGATTGAGCGTCGCAGCCGCCCTGGGGCAGAGAGGCTCTAGAGGAGCACACACGCAGCATATCTCTGCTCCTGTCACTACCCAGGGGACCAAGGGCCGGATCCGCCACGCACCTGCTGAGCAAACGCCCACGAGCTCGTGCTCGGCCTGTGAGCTCTCGCTCCGCTAGCCGTGGGCATTGCTTGGGACATAATTGTCTAAAAAGGAGCCCAAAGCAAAACCTAGATCTACCGCTTTGGTTCATAAGGGGTGGGTGTGGGCTGGGAAGGGGGATTACGTAGGTCTCTCCGCCCCCTCCCCTGATGCCTCTTCGTCACTGGGAGGGCGCTGGGGTGGGGGAGGCGCTACGAACTCTCTAGGGGGGTTCTTTGTTTCTCTCCGAGCCTCACAGAAGGGCCGGATATGCTTGATGAAACCGAGCCGGAGTCACCACCCGGGGATGCTTGCCGGCCTGGGCGGCGGCGCGCCCCAGGCTGACAATTGAACCTCTCGGGAGGAGTGAGAGGGTCGGGAGGAGGGTGAATCATGGGCCCCGGGGAGAAAGGGCGCTGCCCGGCCACCGGAGAAGCCGGGAAGCCGCCCAGAGAAGGGAGAAGGAAGGGACAGCAGGTAGAGTTCCCGCACGGCGCCCGCTTACCTTGTCAGCCCCTGCCTGGGCACAGATCATGCTCCCGTCAGCACGCAGATTAGAGCCGGGGGCGCAAGTGCCCTGCAGGGCGCGCCGGGAGCAGGGGACCTGCCGGGGGTATTCGGGTGTCCAGCCGTTCTTGCCGCACTCCAGGTGCCCGGGGCGAGCGGTGGCTCGCGGATCCGTGACTATGTGAGCGAGAAGGCCGGTTGAGTCAGAGACGCACCGTATTGCAGCTCCAACAACAGCGCCTGATGCACTGTAACGCAGCACACTTCATCGCTTTATCCTCCTACCCGCATCCCCTCCCTCCTAACCTGCTCCTCTGTGGGTACCAGACTCCGGAACCAACCACAAGCCGGGCTCGCTCTCTTTAGCGCTGCCCCGCCCTGCAGCTTCTCCTCACCCCACTCCCCGCCCCCACCGTAAATATATATTGATTCTTGTTACCGCCGGCCCCATCCTTCCGACACCCAGCACTAGTACTGGGCATATCCAGCACCAGCGCCGGCCTATCGGCCCTTTTGTGTATGTGCTAACAGTGTATTCAGAAAGGATGTGGTACAGACACCCCAGTAGGTACTCTATGGCAGGTGTTCTTGGCCTCTGTTGTATACACTTTACCTGTCTATCTTACATACAGTTATGAACACTCACAGACACGCTTCCAGGAACCGCCCAGTATTTGTACCGCAAACACATAAAACAGACATCGTAATTAGATATGCAAAAGTTGAAAATCTGCCCAGAAAATCTATCGTTTGGCAAGCATAGCTTTCAAGCCGGGTTTTACATTGAACTGCATACAGTATCAGAATGCTGGAACTGGAAAGAAGTAAAATCTAAACCGCCCCCTTGTGCAGCCAACCGAGATGAAAAGATAACTGAAATGCTGATCACTGATGGTTGCCTGCTACTCCATATATGTAAATCTAAGTGCATTTGGCCTATACTTGGCCTGTATGTGTTCAAATAATATGCAGTGGTTTTGAGCACATCACCATAGTCTGTGATTTCATGACCTAATTGCATTCTTTACAATTCTTATTTATTTCTTCCCATTCTTCTGCCCAGCATCTCCTATATAAGACATTTTTCACGCCCTAATAAGTCTTTTCCATACCCCAAATGCAGTCCTCCTCTAGAAAAAAAAGAAAGGGTTGGCCTTGACTCCAGACTCCTTATTGAAGACCAGAGCACATACCTCCCAAAATCATGTCTCCTTCTTCCCTTCAACCCCCCAAACACTGTAAGGTGGGCTGCTTTTCAGTGGATCTTATTTCACTGACCAGCCTCTTAGCAATGATTTCTCTCTCACAACCAGAACTTACCAGAAGTGGAAAACTTGGAATATGTGTAGGCAGCTTCACCAGCAGCACCCTTTTCTCCCAGGAGGCAGGGGAGGCACACAACATCAGGGCTTTCCTATTCCTCATTCCACAGGGGGTATAGGTGCCCAGGCCTCCACTTTTCCTGACAGGACACCTCCTTGCTGATGCCTTTAGCTCTCCAGGTCAGAGCTCAAAGGGGACCACTTTTCAAACCTTGGCTAAGGATCCATGCAGAAAGCTGGGCACATGTTTCTCTGAACATTTTAAACTCCAATTAGTATTCCCTCCTAAATGAGGAAAACCTTCCAAGAACAGACTAGGGAAGGCAGCAACTATAAACAGCAACTGTAAACATCAACCAACACGTGAGGTTTCTGACCAGAAATTTGAACAAAACAAACCTCTGTGACAAACCAGCATCCATAATTTCTAAATTAGCATAATATCACAAGACCACAGTAAAGGATCATTCTTTCCTTCAATTCATTGCCAAAATGTTCACCTCATTATTTTCATAATCCAGCATCAACTCGACTTAAAGATATTTCTCTTTGTTCTATCATGGTGATAACTTGACAAATGAACATCTCTCATAAAGATTATTGATTTAAGAATCGTGAGATGGGCTTTATTTTCCCCTGGAGTGTGTCTCTTTTTAATTCTGAAGACAAAAGATATGAAAGCAGAAGTACACAAAGTTTTACATTTTAACGTGTTAAGTAGATTAAGAAACTCTTAGCAACTTCTACGAGACCAAGTGCAGTGGCAACATACACACCAGCTTGTTTATTCCTCACATTCACATTGTCTTATATATTCCTCTCAGTCCCACTACAGTCTGAGTAGCATCATCTGATTTTTATAGAGGAGAAAACCAAGATACATAGGATTCTATAATTTTCTTAAGGTCTCATTGCCAGCAGAAGACTTCATGTACAGAGGTAATTGACTTCAGCTGCCCTAACCTTGAAATGAAATATATTTGGTGGAGAAATAAAAAGACTTGTCATGAATTTTAAAGCCATCTATCTATGAATCATATTTATCAAGTTCCAAATATACTCCAAATACCATTATAAATACAATAGTAATAAGTCACAGTCTCAATGCCTTCAAAAATACTAATCTTATATAATGGCATAAGATATTGAAAGCATTTTGAAAAGTATATACAGATACTAGGTATTAACATGATGCTGATGCAACCTTTGTTTCCACTTTTTGTGAATCAGGGTTTGGTGGGACACAAGGAGGGACTGGCATGCAGGCCACATACACATAAAGACAATCAGAGCACCATTCTCAAGCAGTGCCTACAATGCTGAGAAAGCTATGACTTGGATTGACCAGGGACTTCACCTTCAGGAGGAGACCTTCACCATGGTGTTAGAAATGAATGCCTTTTAGCTCAGGACAGAGCTGTTGTAGTCTCAGCTTAGTCCTTAGCTAAAAGGCATTCACAACGTCAATTTCTTACACAGTCTCTCTCCTCAGGACAAATTGTAGCCAGTGATAAAAAAATTATCATTTGAGGACACCTTAGGTCCTAAGGCTTAGAATACTAACTTGGAGGCCAGGGCGTCTAACTTCGGTGAGCTGATCAAGTTACCTAGAGAAACCAGGACTTCCTCTGATGAAAGAAAAGGATTTTAATTTTGAAGGGTCAGTATACCTCAAGCAGAGGCTGAGCTTACATGAAAAGCTCATGGGACTTTTCTATGTGAATGTATTCACTCATTCAATATATTTTTCAATGTGCTAATTTCTGGAGATGTAACCTTGAAGAATACAGTCTCTGACTTCATGGAGATTAAAGTTGAGAGTACTAAAACCTCTAATTAAACAAGTTAGCACTATATATTTGATAGATGAGGTGGTAGGTAAAAATGGAGTGCCCATCATCACATATTACAAAGGTCCTAATTCAGACCTAGGTTGAGAGAGTGAGGGTCGGGGTCCAAGGGCAGACTGTTTTGTCATCGATGGTGGCCAGGTTGAGAATTAAAAGATCAATAAGAGTTGCAGATGAAGGAAGTGAAGGAAAAGCATTCCAGATTAAAGTGACATGGTCAGAAGATAGGCAGAGAAGTATATAATACATACAAGAAAATGTCAGTCTGATTGAAATGCAGACAAATGCATAGGTGTATAGCAGTGTCTTATTGTGGGTTTGAATTTGCATTTTCCTAATGACTAGAAAAAAATGAGCTTATTTTCCATTTTTAATGAAGTATTTATTCAAAGATTTAGTCCATTTTTAAATGGGTTGTTTCTTTTAATATTGTTAAGTATTGAAAGTTAGTATGTTCTAGATACAAGTTCTTTGTAACACATGTGATTTCTAAATATTTCCCCTCAGTCTATGGCTTGTCTTTTCATTCTCTTGGTAGTTTCTTTCACAGGGCAAAGTTTCTAAAGTTGATAGAGTTCAGTTTTACAAACTTTATTTTATGAATCACGCTTTTAATATCTTATCTAAGAACTATTTCACTAACCCAAAGTTACAAAGAGTTTTTTTGTTTGTTTGGGGTTTTTTTTGATGACTTTTATAGTTTTACATCTCACACTTAGGTCTTTGGTCCATTTGAAATGATTATTATTTTATAGCTGTAAAGTATGGATCATAGATTTTGTTTCTGCATATGAATATTCATATTCAATTATTCTAGCAATATATATTAAAAAGATGATTGAATTACCTTGCAACTTTCCAGAAGTAAATTGACCACATAGGTCTCTTTCTGGATTCTTGATTCTTTACTAATAATCTGTTTATCATTCCTTTTGCCAATATTACACTATTTTAATCACATATATTTATATTTGGGTTATTTTCATTTCTTTGCCTTTCCACATGAACTTAAAAATTAGTTTACCCATATCTACAAAAAGTTTCCGTTAGGGTTTTGATTTCAATTGCGCTAAATTTATACCTCAATTTCAGAAGAACTGACATTTTAACAATCTTCCTACTTCTTACAGTGATCCAATCTATACATATGTTATATCTTTGCATTTATTTAGATTTTCTTTGATTTGTTTCGTCGGTATTTGTGGGTTTTAGCATACAGATTCTACACATATACTGTGAGATGTAAACTGAAAATTTTCATTTTTTTGGTACTACTGTAAAAGATATTGATTTTAATTTTGAATTTCACTTGTATTAAAATGTACCTGGAATTTGTTTTAATCAGTTATGGACATGCAGGCATACAACGCAGAAATGATTATCATGACAGAAGAAATTCAGAGATCCTTAGAAACAGAAAGCATGACATGCCACACAATGCCCCATGGAGAAGCACCTGGGTCAGTCAGGAGGCAGTAGGGGCAAAGGGAGAACATGGCCCAGAGCCTCTATTTTGTTCTCTGCAGGAAGTAATGGGGGGTGCAGGACATGCAAGAGCGGACAAATTTAGGATTAGATAGTTTGAATAATTTTAGTAGACTCTGGGCTATAGGGGTAGTCTAGATTTGTTCTGTGCTTGGCCCTAGGATGAGTTAGAGGAGAAAAAATATTGGCTTAGTGTGTGAGAGTTAGATAAAAGAAGTAGTTGCAGGTATAAAATCAGAATTAGTAGTTTATATATAAAAGCTGTGCTTATAAGGAGGTTTTTTGCTATCTCTAGGAATTATCTAGTCCTAGGAGGGGCAATCATTTTCCAGACAGTGAGGCCCCTAAGATTTCAAAACATCTTAAAATACAGAAAATTTAAAAAACAAACAAACAAAACATAATTAATACAAACTCAGTCATTGCTAGAACAGAAAAAAAAAATGAAGATCTCTTTTTTTTTATATTTACCTTGTCTCCTGTGATCTTGCTAAACTCATTTATTAGTTCTAGAAGCTTTTGAGTAAACTTCTTGAATTTTTCAATGTAGACATTTATGTCTGTTATTAGAGTTTTTTCCTTCTTTTCAACCTGTATTTCCTTTGTTTGTTTTTTCTTTTGTATTATGTCACTAGCTATCTTTTCTATTTCTTGCATATATTTTAATTCTATTAATTCAATAATTTATCTGTTGAGCTTCAGTGTAAAGGTTAATAATACTTAAAGAGCATATAAACTTGTGATCAAACTAAATATATAAGTACAATATGATGTAAGTGCTAAGATAAGTTGGCAGTGTGACAGGAATGAGTATGCTAATTATGCTTGGGGAAGCTAGAGAAGCCTCCAGTAGTAGGGCTTTAAGGAAGAAAAAGAGTTTATTGAATGACCAAGAGGGGAATACATTTTAAAAAGAAAGAACAGCATATATAAAAGGGCAGAAAGACTGAATGAATAAAATGTACTTTGGAAATTGTGAAGACTTCTATTTAACTGGAACAAAGAGAGAGAGGAGCATCAAAGATAAGTAAAAAGAAATGTGTGGGACACATTATGGTGAGCCAAACATGCCCTGTTCCAAATTTTAGAATTAATTCTGCAAGTAATAGAAAATATAAAGATTTTTAAAGCTAGGAAGTAAAACAACAGGATTTGTCATTTAAATATATAGCAAGCAAAGTTTACAATGTGACTGAAAATTTATTACAATCTTAGACTATTTAGGTATGTTGATAACAGAAGTGTCAGGTTAGAATGGCAGCTGACTCATTTGCCCTCACCCACTTTTCCATCAAAATATGTTTTAGTCTACAGCTATGCCACCCTGAACAAGCCCAATCCTGTCTGATCTTGGAAGCTAAGCAGGGTCGGGCCTGGTTAGTACTTGGATGGGAGACCAAGTAAAAAGACCAGGTGCTGTAGGCATAAAAAATAAAAAGATAAGAGATCATAAGCTGACAAGGTCCTTGCAATTTCTGAGGTCAATCAAGTGTTGCCTCACCTAAAAAAATATATATATACACTTTTTAAAGAGCATTAGACAAAGAAAAGTGCCAGACCATTATTGATTATGTATGTTTATCAACAATTTATCACAGTCCAGAAGGATTTTTCACTAATCGAAGCCTCATTTAGGCTTTGAAACACAGCCAGACATATATATATATATAAAAAAAAAAGCAGAAGAAACAAATATCATTAGTTCCCTTTCCACATAAATGCAAAGCCTTCATTTAAGCGAAGCAGTAGAAGATAGGGGTGAGAGTATGGACTCAAGTCAATGACCTGGGTTTAAAAACGTAGCTCTACCATTTACTTTTTCTGTGTTCTTAAAAAATATTGCTTAAATTCAATTTTCTTCTGTATAAAGTTGATTTATTAATATTAATAATTTTACCATAAAAATTGTTGAGGTTTAAGTGGGATAACAAATGCAAAGTACATAGCATTGCGCATGGTAGCATCTAGTATTCCTTACTTTGTGCCATCATTAATGTTCCTTCTATAAATCCACTTGGAAATTCCAACATGCTGTAATGTGAGACTAAATTTAAGTATTGGACAAAAGTTAGATATTCAGGAGACCAAAAAATATGGCATAGATGATAGAGGCTCTGTTCATCCCTCTGGCGACCAAATCAAAGTTGTGATGGAAACAAGTTGCAGCAGCAAAAAAAAATCACCTGGGATCTAGATGAAGGCATACAACTAGGGAGAAATACAAGAAATTACTCTGCAATGGCAGAAGGTAGGACGGGGTGAGAACACGGAGCTGCCGAGTCTCGAGCAGCTGAGTGAGACGGAAGCTGCGGCAGTGGCAGTGGCAGAAGCCTCTTAAAGGGGCCATGTCCACGAGCGGATTTTCATGGTGACAGAACTGCTTGCTCTGAGCACAAGTGCCGATTCGGCTGCGTGCAGGAGGTACCAGGGACTTACAGGGAGACTTTGTTGGAGTGAGGGCCGAGGTGAGACATGCTCTGTACAGAAGTGCAGGCAGTATCCATTGTTCTCTGTTGAGCCCTACCCCATACCAGGGAACCGGACACAGGGCCACCATAGATGTAAAGTCATCAAACTGGATAACAGAGGCTGCTCCGCCCAGAGGATTCCCTGAAGTGTCCACTTCCCCCAACTTGCAGCCCCACCCAAGCCACACCCAGGTATAGCCTCAGCAAGTCAGGTGCTCCATGCTGAGCAGCACTTAGACTCACACTGGAGGCAGCTGGCCTAGGTTTCTGGTGCGCTCTTTTAAGGAAACTATAAGCACAGTATCTGTGTATTGTTTACTGAATCTTAACAGTTGGCCCCAGAGGGGTAGAGTCTTGGCCTAAGTTTGGCCTACAGCTGAATCTCTCTCAGGCCAGTGCCACTAGACTGACACCTACTTCACAAATCCACAGTAATAAGACTGGGAGACTTAAGAGCTTTGCTTTGTACATAGAAATAGACACAAAAAGACAGACAAAATGGGAAGACAAAGAAGCAGAAATCTCATGAGAGAACAGAACAGAGATCCAGATATAATGGAGTCAAGTAATCTAACAGATGCAGAGTTCAAAACACTTGTTATAAAGATGCTCAATGAACTTTTGGTTAAATTCAGTGAGAACTTCAACAAAGAGATTAAAAAAAAAAAACATAAAAATGGAAATGGAATTTGTAAAAGGGAACCAGTCTGAAATGAAGAACACGTTATCCAAGATGAGAAGTATATCAAATGGAATAAACAAAGGAATAAACAAAATGAATAAAGAAGAAAGTCAAATGTTCTATCTAGAGGACAGGAAAGCCAAGGACACACAAGCAGAATGGCAAGAGATAAGATGCCAAGACTATAAAAATAATTTAAGGAGCATATGGGACACTATTAAGGGTCCAAATGTCTGTTCGTTTGGCGTACCTGAAGAAAATCAAGATGTTGAACAGCTATTTGAAGAAATAATGATGGAAAAATTCCCTAACCTGGTAAAGGAAGTGGAAATAAAACCCAAGGAAGCTTGGAGAATTCCAAAAATCAGAGATCCAAAGAGGCCTACACCAAGACATCTCATAATTAAAAGGCCAAAGTTTCAATGCAAAAAAAAAAAAAAAAAGAATATGAAAAGCAGCAAGAGAAAAACAGAAAATTACTTATAAGAAAACGCTCATAAGACTGGCAGTTGATTTCTCAAAAGAAACTATGCAGGACAGAAGGATCTGACAAAAAATTCCACAGGATGAAGACCCAGGATCTACAACCAAGGGTAATTTATCCAGAAAAGAAATCATTTAGAGTTGAAAAACAGATAAAGAGCTTCCTAGACAAAAATAAGCTCATGGAATTTATCACCACCAAGCCAGTATTACAGGAAATGTTGGAGGGACTTCTGTAAGAAGAAAAAATACAAAAGACTCTCTTCAACTTAAAAGACACACACAGACTAAAAGGAAGGGGACAGAAAAAGATATTGCTTTGATGGACCTAGAAGGAATTTAAGTCAGACAGAGAAAGATAAACACTATATGACTTCACTTATGTGTGGAATCTGAGTAATAAAAAGGGTGACAAGGCATCTCAGAAAAAAAATATATATATATATCCAGAAAATAAGCTTGCAAGCATAGAAATATGTGACTTAAATGACAAAGAATTCAGGATGGTACCAATGAAAAAACTCAGTGAATTCTGAAACGAGTCATACAACAGATACAGGAATTGAAAAAACAACTATATGAGCAGAATGAGTTCTTTAGCAAGGAGATTGAAAACCTCAAAAAGAAGAGAATAGACCTTCTGAAGATAAAAAACACACAGCAATAGTTGAAAAATGAAATAGCAAGCTTGGGAAATAGAGTTCACCAAATGGAGGAAAAGATCAGTGATATCGAAGACAGAAATCTAGAAATAAATCAGAAGGAAGAACAGAGAAACAGAAGAATGAAAAACAATGAAAGAGAAATACAAGAACTAGCTGATACCACCAGGAGAGGAAACATAAGAATAATGGGCATTATCGAAGGCAAAGAAAAGAGCAGAGATTAGAAAGCATTTTCAGACAAATAGTGGACAAGAATTGCCCAAATGAAAGGAATGAGCTGGAGCTTAGAATTCAAGAAGTTAACAGAACACTCAATTATCTCAACCCAAAAAAGCCTTCACCAAGACACATCATATTAAAATTATCAAAAAACAATGAAAAAGAAGACCGTAAACTATAAAGGAAAACTCGTTAGATTATCACTGGACTTCTCAGCACAAACCTTACAAGCCAGAAATGAAGGGAATCAAATATTCAAAATATTAAGTGAAAGGAACTACCAGCCTAGAATAATGTATCCAGCTAAGCTCTTCTTTAGATATGAAGGAGAAATAAAAACCTTTTCAGACGTACAAAAATTGAGGGAATTCTACACAATAAGACCTGTACTACAGGAAATAATGAAAGGGGTCAGCTCATCTAAAACAAATGACAAAAAAAAAAAAAAAATACAAAATGAGGAGTAAGGGGAGTATAAGACAAAAAGTGATAGAGGAGTTCAACCCTTACTAAGAACAAGGCATTGTAAGCTTAAACAATAAGAAGAGAACTAATATAGAAAGACAGTAATAAACTTTTAGCATACATGGGAACAAATCGAGATGACAATGACTAAATAGAGAAGGATTCAAAGATCTAAATTTGCAAAGAAGAATGGAGATAAGACATGAGCAGAAGAAAATGAATGGCTATATATATATATATATAATGGATGACTA
>NW_006494608.1:5069131-5079791 GCF_000325575.1 Pteropus alecto | reverse complement strand
GTAAAGAAAGATACGGAAGGTCACGTCATAATGATAAAGGGAATCATGCATCAAGACATAACACTTATGAATGCGCCCAATCAGGGAGCCCCAACACATATAAAGCAATTACTAACAGAACAAACCACTATCGTAGTAGAGGATCTAAATATCCACTGTTGGAAATGGACAGATCATCCAAACAGAAAATCAGTAAGGAAATAACATCCTTAAATGACACATTAGACCAGCTGGACATAATTGACATTTACATAGCCTTGCATCCCCAAACAGCTGCTTATACATTCTTCTCTAGTGCACATGGAACATTCTCAAAAATTGACCACATACTGGGACACGGAGATAGCCTCAGCAAATAGAGAGTTGAAATCATATCAACCATATTCTCTGATCATAACGCTTTGAAACTAGAGATCAACTGTAAAAAGAAAGCGGGAAGAACCACAAATATATGGAGATTAAACAACATGCTACTGAAGAATAACTGGGTCAGGGAAGAAATAAAAAGAGAAATCAAGAGATACACAGAAACAAATGATAATGATAGTACAATATATCAAAAATTTGAGGACATGGAAAAAGCTATCATAATAGGAAAGTTCATATCATTACAGGCCTATCTCCAAAAACAAGATCAAGCCCCAATAAACAACGCTTCATCTTAATAAATTAGAAAAGGAAGAACAAATGAGGCCTAAAGTCAGCAGATAGAAGGAAATAATCAAAATTAGAGCAGAAATAAATGGAATTGAAAACAAACAAACAAAAAAAACAAAAGAAAAAATAAGTGCAAAAAAGAGCTGGTCCTTTGAGAAGTTCAATAAAATTGACAAACCCCTGGCTAGACTCACTAAAGAAAAAAGAGAAAAAACACAAAAAAATCAGAATCAGTGATGAAAGTGGGGAAATTATGATTGACACCACAGAAATACAAAAGATCATACAAGAATACTATGAAAAATTATATAACACCCAATTTAATAACCTAAAAGAAATGGACCAGTACTTAGAAAAATAGAACCTTCCTAGACTGAATCTAGAAGAACTGGAAAATCTAAATAGACTGATCAGCAGGATGGAAATTGAAACAATCATCAAAAACCTACCAAAAAGTAAAAGTCCAGGGAGATAGCTTCACCAGTGAATTCTACCAAACATTCAGATTTAATACCTATTCTCCTCAAACTCTATCAAAAAATTGAAGAGGAGGCATTATTTCCCAATTCATTTTATCAGGCCAATATTACTGTGATACCAAACCCTGGTAAAGAAAACACAAAAAAAGAAAACTACAGACCAATATCTCTCATGAACACACATGCAAAAATCCTAAGTAAAGTACTAGTGAACCGAATACAGCAACATATTAAAAAGATTATACACCACAATCAAGTGAGCTTCATCCCAGAAGCACAAGGATGGTTCAATATATGCAAATCGATTAATGTGATACACCACCATAAACAAATTAAAAATAAGAATCATATGATCATATCAATAGGTGCAGAAAAAGCCTTTGACAAGATACAGCATCCATTTATGATCAAAACTCTAAACAAAATCGGTACAGAAGGGGAGATTCTGGGAAACATGGAGGAGTGAGAGAAGTTGTCAGACCTCTCCCCTTGAAACAACAATAAACTGAACATCTAAAACTGAACAAAAACACCCATACTGCAAACAAGCACATCTGAGTGTAGGATCTGTGCATAAGAGCTATCACAGGTCGAACCCCGTGTGTCAGGCTGTGGACTGGGAGAAATAAAGAAGCTTCCTCTCGCAGCCTCCTGAGCTCCCTGCAGGAGGAGGAGGAGGGGAGAAGGAGCAACGAGTTCCCTGAACAGCCCTGATGGCAAAGCTGTGAGCTCCATGCAGCCAACTGGCGGCAGGGCCCAGTTCAGGGCAAAAGGAAGAGAAGCGGGATGGCAGAAAAACAACAGTTGATTTTTACCAGCCTCGGTTGCAAAACCAAAGCTGAGCCTCAGTCCCCAATTCTCAACCCAGAGGGCCTCTTCCCTCATATCCTCCGAGAATGAACACCGCGGAACCCCAGGGAAATCTGAGCAAACACTACCGAGACTGTCACTGACACTGACAGTGACTGAAACTGAGGGTAGTGAGTGTGATTAAATATCTACAAGAAAATTGAAAAGGCATTATTAGTTAGACTTTATATAAAGCAGGGATCCAGGAGGCTTAGATACCACCTACTGGAAACCAAAAGAAAAGCACCTTTTTTGCAGCAGGCTAAAGAGAGACCTTTATATAATAAATCTTTCTGGAAAAACAGCACATACACTTCCATTAATTCCCAGGTGGAAAATAGTCCATTAAACTTCATGAACAACCAAGGTGACAAGGCAATTCAGAAGAAACAGAAAAATCTCCAGAAAATAAGCTTACAGACATAGAACTATGCAATTTAAATGACAGAGAATTCAGGATGGTACTTCTGAAAACACTCAGTGAATTCCAAAACGAGTCATATCAACAGTTTCAGGAATTGAAAAACAACTAGATGAGCAGAGCATGGAGATTGAAACCCTCAAAAACAATAGAATAGATCTTCTGGAGATTTAAAAAAACACACTGCAGGAGTTGAAAAATGAAATAGCAATAGTTCACCAAATGGAGGAAAAGATCAGTGATATTGAAGATAGAAATCTAGAAATAAGTCAGAAAGAAGAAGGGAGAAATAAAAAATAAAAAATAATGAAAGAGAAATACAAGAACTAGCTGATACCATCAGGAGAGGAAACATAAGAATAATAGGCATTATTGAAGGCGAGCAAAAGAAGCAGGGACTAGAAAGCATTTTTGGATAAATAGTGAACAATTTCCCAAATGAAAGGAATGAGCTGGAGCTTGGAATTCAAGAAGTCAACAGAACACTCAATTATCTCAACCTAAAAAGGCCTTCACCAAGACACATTATATTAAAGTTATCAAAAATCAACAAAAAAGACAGAAATGTCAGGTCTGCCAGGGAGAAGAAAATGGTAACTTATCAATGGTAACTTATCAATGGTAATTATCATCGAACTTCTCAACGCAGACCTTACAAGACAGAAAAGAATGGAATGAAATATTTAAACTATTAAGTGAAAGGAACTACCAGCCTAGCATAATGTATCCAGCTAAGCTCTCCGTTAGATATGAAGAAGAAATTAAGACCTTTCCAGACATATAAAAATTGAGGGAATTCTCCACTACGAGGTCAGCACTACAGAAAATTCTGAAAGGGGTTAGCACACCTAAAGCAAAATGACAAAGAAAAAATACATAATTAGGAATAAGGTGACTATCAGACATAGAAGCAGAGGAGTGCAATCCTTACTAAGAACAGGGCATTATAAACTTAAATAATTAAAAGAGAATTGCTATAGCGAGATAGTAATGAACATTCAGCATACATAGGAACAAGTTGAGATAACAATGTTTAAAAAGGGATGGATTCAAAGATCCAAATTTGCAAAGGGGAAAGGAGATAAGGCACGCCCAGAAAAAAAAATAGACGACTATATATATATTGCTATCGTTTTCATATTCATAATGGTAACCACACACCAAAGATTCAGAATTAAAGTATATAACACAAAATAAGAAGAACCAGAGGCAAAACCCACAAAAGTCAACCAAAATAAAGAAAACAGAAACACAAGGATAAGAAAACAATGGAAACACCGAGCTACCAGAAAGCAAAAAATAAAATGGCTATAAGAAGACCTCATACTTCAATAATCACCCTAAATGTAAATGGAATGAACTCACCAATAAAAAGGCACAGAGTTGCAGAATGAATCAAAAAACAAAACCCAACCATCTGCTGCCTCCAGGAGACATATCTCAGCTGCAAAGACAACTATAGATTCAAAATGAAAAGGTGGAAAATGACATTTCAAGCAAATGGCACTCAGAGAAAAGCTGAAGTAGCAGTACTAATATCAGACGAAATAGACTTCAAAATAAAAAAGGTAAAGAAAGATACTGAGGGACACTTTATAATGATAAAGGGAATCATGTACCAAGAAGACATAACGCTTATTAATATCTATGCTCCTAATCAGGGAGCCTCGAAATATGTACAACAATTACCAATAGAACTAAAGGGAGAAACAGACCAAAACACTATCGTACTAGAGGACCTAAATACCCCACTATCGGATATGGTGAGATCATCCAAACAGAAAATCAATAATAAACTTAAATGACACATTAGATCAACTGGGCATAATTGACATTTACAGAGCTTTCCATCCCAAAACAGCTGCTTATACATTCTTCTTTAGTGAACAAGGACCACATACTGGGACAGCGAGATAGTCTCAACAAATACAAGAGGGTTGAAATCATACCAACCATAGTCTCTGATCATAATGCTTTGAAACTAGAGATCAACTGCAGAAAAAAATCAGAAAGAACCATAAATACATGCAGATTAAAACAACATACTACTGAAGAATAACTGGGTCAGAAAAGAAATAAAAAGAGATCAAGAGATACACAGAAACGAATGACAATGATAGTACGTCATATCAAAACTTTTAGGACATGACAAAAGCGGTCATAAGAGGAAAGTTTATATCATTACAGGCTTTTCTCCAAAAACAAGAATGAGCACAAAATAACAACCTAATGCTTCATCTTAAAAAACTAGAAAAGGAAGAACTAATGAGGCCTAAAGTCAGCAGAAGAAAAAAAATAATCAAAATTAGAGCAGAAATAAATGAAATCGAAAACAAACAAACAAAAAATAAATGCAACAAATCTGGTTCTTTGAGAAGGTTAATAAAATTGACAAACCTCTGGCTAGTCTCACCTAAAAAAAGAAAGGCTACAAATACACGAAATCAGGGATGAAAGAGGGGAAATGACAACAGACATCGTAAAAATACAAAGGATCATGCAAGAATACTATGAAAATTTATGTAACACCAAATTTATAAACCTAGAGAAATGGACTAATATCTGAAAAAATACAATCTTCCTAGACTGAATCAAGAAGATCTGAAAATCTAAATAAGATACTAGCGAATCAAATGCAGTAACATATTAAAAGCTTATACTCCAAGTACAAGTGGGCTTCATCCCAGAAGCACAGGGATGGTTCAGCATATGCAAATTGATTAATGTGATACAGCACATATGATCATATTAATAGATGCAGAAAAAGTCTTGGACGAGATACAGCATATGTTTATGATCAAAACACTTAACAAAATTGGTATAGAAGGAAAATATCTTAATATAATAAAGGCCATATATGGCAAGCCCTCAACCAACATTATACTTAATAGTGAAAAACTAAAAACTTTCCCTCCAAAATCAAGAATAAGGCAAGGCTGTCCACTATCAACACTGTTATTCAATATAACATTGGAGGTCCTAGCAAAGTGCAATCAGGCAAGAGAAAGATACAAAAGGCATCCAAATAGAAAACAAAGAAGTTAAACTGTTGCTATTTGCTAATGACATGATTCTCTATATAGAAAACCCTTTTGCAATTGCAACAAAAGGAATAAAATACCTAGGAATAAATCTAATGAAACATGTGAAGAACCTATATATGAAAACTACAAGACCTTATTAAAAGAAATCGAAGATAATACAAAGAAATGGAATGATATTCCATGTTCTTGGATTAGAAGAGTCAACATAGTTAAAATGATCTTATTACCTAAAGCATTATACAGATTTGATGCAATCCCCATCAAAATCCTATCGGCAATTCAAAAAAAAAAAATAGAACAGGTAATTATGAGATTTGTATAGCCATACTGAATTGCCAAAGCCATCCTCAGACAAAAAGAACAAGGTTGGAGGAATAACTCTGCCCGACTTCGAATTATACTACAAAGCGACAGTAATCAAAATGGCATGGTATTGGCAGCAAAACAGATAAACTATTGTTGTCTATCACCACACACCAAAATTAACTCAAAATGGATTAAGGACCTGAATATAAGACCCGAAACAATAAAATGCATAGAAGAAAACATAGAAACTAAGTTCAAGGACCTTAGATTTAAAGAGGATTTTATGAATTTGACCTCAAAGACAAGGAAAGTAAAAGCTAAAATACATGAATAAGACTATATCAAACTAAAAAGCTTCTGCTCAGCAATAGAAATCATCAACAAGGTAAAGAGACAACCATCTCGATAGGAAAATAAATTTGCAAGCAACACCTCTGATAAGGGCCTGATATCCAAAATATACAAAGAACTCATATGGCTCAATAACAACAACAACAACAACAAAAACGATCCAATCAAAAAATAGGCAGAGGACCTGCACAGACACTTCTCCCTAGAGGACATACAAATGTCCTACAAACATGAAAAAATGTTCAACATCACTAGCTATTAGGGAAATGCAAATCAAAACCACAATGAGATACCATCTCACGCCTGTTAGAATAGCTATAATCAACAGGACAAGTAATAACAAATGTTGGAGCAGATGCAGAGTAAAAGGAACTCTCATACACTGCTGGTGGGACTGCAAATTGGTACAGCCACTATGGAAAACAGTATGGAGTTTCTTTAAAAAAAACAAGAATTGATCTACCATATGATCCAGCGATCCCTCTACTGGGTATTTACCCCAAAGACTTGAAAACTCACATCTAAAAAGATATTTGCTCACCGATGTTTATAGCAGCATTGTTCACAGTTGCCACCCCTGGTAGCAACCAAAGTGTCCTAGGATAGATGATTGGCTAAAGAAGCTGTGGTACATACATAAAATGGAATATTACTCAGCCACAAGAAGAGATGAAATACTGTCATTTGCCACAACATGGATGGACCTCAAGATAATCATGCTAAGCGAAATAAGCCAGACAGAAAAAGTTGAAAATTACATGATATCACTTATATGTGGGATATAAACCTGACAGCAACAAATGAACAGGGCAAAGAAACTGAGACTCATGGACATGAACAATGTACTAGTTGTTACCAGAGGGTGTGGAGGACAGAGCAGGTAGATAGGATAAAGGGGGTAAAATATGTGGTGACAGAAAGAAATCTAACTATGGGCAATGAACACACAATTCAAAATATTTATAAATTGCTGTAGCATTGTAAAAAATTAAAATAATAAAATAAAACAAAATAAAATTAAGACGAGAGAGAGAGAGATACCCCATGTTTAGATATCTTATTAGTGAGTATATTAATTCTTGGACTTCTTTATATGGTATAAATATTATTTCCAAGTTTATTATTTGTATGCATGTCTTTATACAAAATTAAAATTTTTGTATATAATTCTACAAATCATTTTATTTCATCTTCCCCCAAGTTTATATATTCTTTTTCTTTTCAGATTTTAAATTGTCCCACTTTAAGTTTAATAATTTAATTTATTGAAATTCATTTTACCATATTGTATTAAAGTGTATCTAATCTTTTCCTCTAGAACTTAAGCAGATACTATAATCTGTTAACAAGTTGCTTTTTCTTTCTTTAATTTTCATTTTCTAATAAAGTATATGACAAAGCAAAAATATTAATAAAAACACCTCAACAGCTCCAGAAATAGAACATTGTCAGCACCTGGGACACTCTCCAACATGCATTTTCTCAGTCATTATGCTTCTTCCTTCCCAAAGTTTGTTGCTATAAATGGACTCGCACAATATGCATTCTTTTGTTATGTATCTTCTTTCACTTCAAATTATGCTTGTGAAATTCATCTATATTGTTGTGCTAACATCTATTTTTGTTGCATAGTGTTCCGTTATATGAAAATACCAAAATTTATTTATTCATTCTACCATTGGTGAACATTTGGATTGTTTCCAACTTTGAGCTAGCTTGCTACTTATAAACATTCTTTTTTATAAATGCATATATGTTCAAGTTTCTTTGGTGCATATATGTACAAGTTTCTGTTACATATGTATGAATGGAATTGCTGGATCCTGTAGTAAAATTTTGCCAGCCAGTTCTCAAAGAGTTTGTACCAAATTCCATTACCATCAGCATGATAATTCCAGATATTGAACATCCTCACCAATATTTTGTATTGTCAGACTTTTAATCTTAGTTCTTTTGGTAAGTATATAGATAAGTTTTATTAAAGTTTTAATTTTCACTTCCCTTATCATTAATGAAGTTGAGAACATTTTCATATGTTTAATGGCCGCTGGATGTCATCTTTTGTGAAGTATGTTTAAATCTATTGCCCACTTTTCTGTTGGATTTATGTCTTTTTTTATTAGTTTATAGGAGGTTTTATGCATCTACAAAACAAACCATTTGTATTTATGTATATATGTGTTGCAAAATCTTAGTTTAGCCTATAACAGCTTTTTCACTCTTTACATTAGTTTCTTAGGATAGTTATAACAAATTACCAGAATCTTCATGGCTTAAAACAATAAACATTTATTTTTTCACAGTTCTGGAGCCCAGAAGTCCAAAATCAAAGTATAGATAAGGTGGGCTCCTTCTGGAAGTTCTGAAGGAGAATCCATCCCATGCCTCTGTTGGCTTCAGGTGTTCTTTGGTATTCCTTGACTAATAGACACAACACTTCGAAACCTCACCGTATCTTCACACGATCCTTTGTGTCACTGTGTCTTTAAATAATGGTCTCATCTTTGCTTCTGTGTCTGTTTCTCTTATTCTCTGTCTTCCATAAAGACATTCCATTATGGGACTTAGGGCACACCCTAATCCAAGATTATCCTATTCTGAGGTCTTTAATTCAATCATTTTTTGCTATGTAAGGTAGTAGTTATAGGTCCCAGGTGGCATGAATTTGGAGAAACAGCATTTAACCCACTACATCCTTGTGACTATATTTTTCCCCTCATGTTTGATGATTTTTATATCCTTTTAAGAACTCTTTTCCTGCCTACCTCCACCTAATATCATGAAGATTATTTTTCTATGTTATCTTCTATAGAAGATACTCTATCCATCAAGAGCTTATAGTTATGTGTGCTAATGAGAAAAGGGTCAAATTTCATTTTATTCCCAATTGATATCTAACTGACTGAGGACCATTTTATTAAGCAGACTATTCTTTTTGCACTACTCTACATGGTCACTTATGTTATAAATTAAGTGTCTATAGATGTGTGGATCTGTTTCTGGGATCCTCAGAGAAATTCATTCATTTCCATACTCCCTTAGATCATTTCCATACTCCTTTAATTAAATTCATCCATTGGTAAGTCCTTAGATCATTTCCATACTCTCTTAATTGCTGCAGGTTTATAATTCCTGATATCCAATAGTAAAAGATCTCTTTCTTCTCTTTTTTCAGGATTGACATGACTATTCATGAGTCTTTCCATCGCCATGTAAATTACAGAATTCTATTAATTTGCTTTCCTCAAATGCTTGAATTTTGATTGGGATCACATTGAATCTTGCATCAATTTTAGGGAACACTGAAATGTTTACCATATTGAACGTGTATATTCTTCCTTTTAAGTCTTTATTTCCCTCAGCAATATTTTAGATTCTGTGAGAGTTTTACTTATCTTTTGTTATGTTTATTCCTATGTATCAGATGTTTTTGATATTATTTTAAATGGTATACTGAAATTTTTTTCAGTTTCTAATTGCTTGTTGATGCTATGTAGAAAGAAATACAACAGGTTTTTTTTTTTAATTACGTGGGGTAACATTGGTTAATACAATTATATAATTTTCAGGTGTACAATATCATTTGACATCTGTATATTCTATTGTGTGTTTACCACCCAAAGTCCAGTTTCCTTCAGCTACTATATATTCGACCCCCTTTACCCACTTCACCCTCTCCCTAAACTCTATATTTGACCCCCTTGACTCCATCTACCTCCCCACTTCTCCTCCACCCCACTGGTAACCACTAGTCTATAGCCCTCTGGTAACCACTAGTCTATAGTCCATGTCTTTGAATCTCTGTTTGTCCCGCTCATTTTTTCCTTTTAGGTTTATATTCCACATATAAGTGATATCATGTGATTTTCTACTTTTACTGTCTGGCTTACTTTGCTTAGCATGATTATCTTGAGGTCCATCCATGTTATCACAAATGGCAGTATTTCATCTCTTTTTATGGCTGAGTAATATTCCATTCTATATAGGTACCATAGCTTCTTTAGCCAATCATCTATCATAGGACACTTCGGTTGCTTCCATGTCCTGGCCACTGTGAATAATGCTGCTATGAACATTGGTGGGCTGGTATCTTTTTGGATATAGGTTTTCAAGTCTTTGGGGTAAATATACAGTAGAGGGATTGCTGGATCATATGGTAGATCAATTCTTAGTTTTTTGAGGAACCGCCATACTGTTTTCCATAGTGGCTGTACCAATTGACAGTCCCACCAGCAGTGTATAAGGGTTCCTTTTTCTCTGCATCCTCTCCAACATTACAACAGATATTTTTAACCTGGTTTCCACACACCTAGCTAATTTATTTATTAATTATAATCATATCATCTGAGAATAGTGAGAGTTTTACTTCTATCTTTTTAATTCTTTACCTTTTATTTCTTTTTTTTCTTAGTAAACTGTCTAGGACCTCCAGTACAATATTGAGTAAAAGTAAAGTGAGTAGAAATCTTTATCTGCTTCCCAGTTTCAGAAAGCTTCCAACATTTTACATTTTACCATTCAGAGATCTGCTATAGAGTTTTTGCAGATACCTT
>NW_006494608.1:5057311-5069075 GCF_000325575.1 Pteropus alecto | reverse complement strand
CAAAGAGAAGATGAACTTTATCAATACTTTCTCCACCTTTATTGAGATTATTATATAAATTTTTCTTTTTTGCTAATTTTCTTATTTATATTATGTCAATATAATGATTTTTTAAAATGTTTTTAATGTTAAATTGGCTTTACTTTCCCAGAATAATCCACATGTTAGTGATGTGGTATCTTTTCTATATATCATTTTTTATACTAAGATTTTATTTTTTATCAGGTTACAGTAATAAAGTTTGACTGGCTTTATAATGTAAATTGGACAGTGCTGTCTTTACATTATTTTCTTTTTATCATTTTCATTTATTCAAGATACATGAAGATTTCCTTTATTTCATTCCTGATGTAAGTGAACATCATTTGTTCTTTGGTTCTTGATCAGCTTGGCAGAGGTATACCAATTTTAGTAATATTTTCAAAGAACCAACTTTTGGAGTTATTGATATTCTCCATTTTATTATTATTTTTAATGTTATTAATTTTGTCATTAACTTTTATATTTAGCTATATCATTTTATTTTTTTCTGCCTTTGAGTTTAACTTGTTGTTCTTTTACTAATTTCTTTAGGTGAAGACTTTTATCATTATTTTTAGTCTTTCTTCTTTTCTAACATGCACATTTAAGATTATAAATTTCATATGATTATGGCTTTAGCTGCATTTGATATATTGGTCTAAAAGCAAAAACCATTTTTTTATACTACTTTTTAATTGCCACATCTAACATACACTTAACTCTGTTTCTGGACTTCCTTTTCTATTCTATTATTTTTCTGTTTATTCCAGCAATAATCCCACCTTGCTTTACTTTTCCTCACTTCATAAGATGCTTTGCTAATTCACAGAGTAATAAGGCCCTCTTCAAAGCAGTAATTGTAGATAATTCTCTTATCTCTCATTGTACATTCATTCATAGGTATGAACTTTAAAATAGTTTTGTCAGGCTCTCAAAAAAACTTATTAGACATATGTTTTGAGTGGAATTAAAAATATAAATCAGTTAAGGAAGAAGTGACATGTTTAAAATATTAAGTTTTTACATTCAGGAACAGGATATTCCTCTTCATTTAGTCAATAAATTTATTGATAAATAATTATCAATAATTATAGTTTTTCTCAATAAGTGTTTATAGATTTAATATAAATATTATATATTCTTATCAACCTTATTCTTAGGAATTATTTCTAGACATTATTCTTTCAGTCCAGCACTAACTAGTCACTGCTGATATATAGAAAAATTCATTGACTTCTTAATATTTACTTTTTAATTGGCTAATGCACTTAACTATCTGCTTGGTCTATTTTTTTTTTAAGTTCATTCTGCTAAATTCTCCAGATAAAAAATCATATCATCTGTAAATAATGATACTTTTCTTCTCCTTTTCACTTTTTACATTATTCCCCCTCCATTTTCTTGTTGCATTGTTGAGAACTGTAGTGATGGCAGGCATGGTCTTTGTCTTGATTTCAATAGGAATATTTTTAGTATTTCCTATTAAGTACAATATAGGTATTAGGTACCTATTGTATCGTGTAAGCCACTTCTCATTTTTAATTTTTTTAAGTTTGTTTTTATTTGTTTATTTTAAAATTATGACGGGTAATTTTACAAATACTTTTTCAGCCCTGTTACTTTGGGATCTCAGTTCCAAGTAAAATAACTGAATCTGGCTGATCCTGGGTACCCAGATCATGCCCAGGGGAGATAGGAAACCAGGCTTATAAGGTCCTCAGGAAGGGTGAGGCATTGCCAGTATGACTCCCAAATCCATGAACCAGAGAAGTGAGATCACTTCTGAACTCCAGATGACCTGAATGCTTCCGTTGGCACAGCTGTCCTGACACCAGAGCCTGAGCAAGACCACTGCCACTGCCCCTAATTCCTTGCTTACCTATTCAATTTTTATTTGAATGCAATGTCAGTATGGTAGGCCAATCATAGGATGTGTACTTATACCTTGGATGTAAGAGAAGCTGGGAGAACAGGTCTGTCCTATTTTTGTCTTCTGCCTCACAACAGTATTCACAAGATAGGAGATTCTCCAAACATGAAGATCATTCTGATTATGAACAGTCACCCACACACAATCAAAAAGATAGCTTCTCCACTTTAATTGAAATGACTGAATGGGTTGTCTGCTTTAACCTATTAATGTGAAAAAAAAATATTAACAGTCTAATGCTGCATATCTGGAAAGTTAATTCTCCTTGGCTATATTGCATTTTTCTTTTAATATAGTCCTAGTTTCAACTTATTTATGCTTACCTATATCTATCATCAAGAGTGGCCTGTATATTTTGTTTATTTGTTTGTTTGTTTTTCTATGTTAACTCTGTCAAGGTTTTTAGAGCTATTCCAAACCTGTTAAGAAGATTTCCAATTTTATCTAGGTTCTTGAGCAATTCATGTAATAGAAGCATCATCTGTTCTTGAAGGGATTGATCTAAATGACCAATAAAACAACCTGGTCTAGTATATTTTGGGAGTTCTTTGGCAATATTCCCAAATTTTCTCATAAACATTCTGTCCTAATAATGTTAAAGGGAGAAATAATTAGGTATGTGTGGAGAAAGATGGAACTCTGACCAGCATCATACTCAGTTCACTGTCAGTGATAATGGAAAGGATATAGGTGGAAAAATTGTTAATGAGTCTTCCCACCACCTCAAGAATGGCCTAAAATGCATCAAAGCAGTCTACTAGATCATCCCCAGCACTGGGAGGAGTGTGAAGAGATGGAATAGTGTAGTATCTGCTCTATCAAGAACCTTTACTGTGGATTTAGCAAATTATTTATGGATTATTCATAAATTATTCACATTTCCCCACCCTACAACTATCTCAGATCCACCAGTTTTTATTCTTCGGTTCTTAATAGTTTTACCTTTTTTATTCTAAACTCTTGGTTCTTTGTTCTGCATAGGATCTGGACACTTACAGTTTTCATTGCTCTCTCTGGTTCCTCTCCAGCTTTTGAAATCAGCACTAGAGTATTCGAACTCATGCTGTCTCAGGGGAGGCTCTGGTTTCTGCTACCCCAGAGCCTCTTGTCAATTTTCCCATTGGAGTTATAAGGTTTAGATAGGCAGCAGGTAAAGAAGTTTGCCAATTGAAAGTTTAAAAACAGAATTGTTGAATCAAGACAATTTTAGACAAGATAAAGTAAGATGTATTAACTTTTGCAACTGTGACAAACAACCCCAATAAAGCTGGGTGGCTTACAATGGCAACAAAAGTATTTTTTTGCATAAGTTACATGGAGACTGTAGATATGCTTCAGTTATGTTGGCACTAATGAACTCTTCTGAGCCCTACTCAGTACTGGCACCCAAGTCAAAGGCCCAGTTTCTATATGAGACCTGTTTTTCTCAGGGTTAAGGGCATGAAGGCAAGATAGCCGGGCCAACCATGTAAGTAAAGTTTCTAGTTAAATAAAGCTAATGTCATGGACATTTGCAACCCATTGGCCAAAGCGTAACTGACCCAAGTCCATATCACATATCACATATCCTTCTTCCCTGAGAGGTGGGACAGATCACTTAACACAAAGTGGGGATGCATAAACTTATATCAGAGAAAGAGCAAATATTTAGAACCAATATTATAGGGAATATAGGTTAGGGAAAGGGAGAGGGAGAAAGGACCCAGTTACCAGAATGAAGTATAAACCAGGATTTTGTCCACAAGGAATGTGCAATAAGTCAATTACTAATTTTCAGGCTATAATTGTTTTGCTTATAAGTAATAGACACCTATCTCAAAATAGTTTAAATGAAAAAGGGATTCACATAACTAAAATCCCAGACAAAGATGAGCCATGCCAGCTCTATGCTCACAAATAATGTCTCAGGAATCACTTTCTATTTCAGACAGCCTCTTTTATACAATTTTAAAACGGCTTCCAGAAGCTCCAGGCTTACAGTTTATCAACTTAACAACCCCAGTAGAAATAAAAATGCCCTCGTACCAATAGATCTAGAACTATCCTGAGGTTGAAATTCACTGGTTCTGATTGCTGGCTTGTTTCACATTATTAAAACTAATTCACATGTCAAGAGGAATGAGAAAGTTACCTAGGTCCTAGGTTTGGGTCACACCAAATAATTTCTTTCTTTTTTACTAATGTTAATGACTCTTCTCCCCTAAACAGACTCGTAAATGGGTTTTATAAAATTTGAAAAGTTCTCATTAATTCCCATGAGTTCAGAAAAATTCTCAATTTCAATGTTTTGTGTTGTACCATCTAATTTTTGTCTGATGAAAAAAATCATTTTTTTCTTCTCTGACTACTAGAGAATCTTAACACAGGAGGTTAAGGAATAGGACTCAGGGCATCCCTGTGAGGTAGAAAGGATCTTGACAATCACCACCTTGAGAGAACAGCTTCTCAAAGGTGTACCCTCCTGTGCAGAATCTTGGACTTCACTTTTAAGTCCCTTTGTTCCTAAATTGTTCCTTTCCCCCCATGCTTTTGGAAAACAATCAACAGTTAATGTAACGGGCTAATGGAAAAAAGATTGAGACTCTTTTCCTCATTATTCCAATATCTCTCCTGAGGGGGTCTCATGCGAGGCAATCACATGCCTTGATTGTTGACAGTGATGATCTGGTGATTCCACCAGAAAGGCCAATCCAGAACTAAAAACATTCTTCAAAAGAGGGATACATTTTTAAGAGGTATTTTCCTGGTGTTTGATGATAGGATTATGTATGTGTGGGTAAATTAGGTTTAAATTTGCAAAACTAAAAATAAGGAAAAAATGTAGCAAATACTACTTCACAGTTCTCATCTTTGAATATAGCACCCATTGTAATGGTTCTGTTTTCAGTCTGCTGCACTCAGCATAGTAAGTTAAACCAGCAAATAAATTGTGTATATTATATTCTGTTAATGTGTACATGGTTTGCATCTGTTCATTTTTTAATAAGGGAACAATAAGAAGCTTAATTCCTCTCCTGTGCACTGTGTGCAGCATGTCCTGCATGGAGAGGAGAATCGGAAATAACTTTTTCTTTCCTCATCCACAACTGACCAAAAAATCATATGTCTTTCCACTGTCATCATCAATAAGACTCACTGGCTGTTTTTCAAAGCTAAAAGTTGAATGGGCATTTGTTGAAAAAATTAAGATTACTGATTTTATTTTTCAACAAAAAATTGAAGTGTTGATGTTGGAAAGCAAGACACATATCTGTTTTGGAGTATCATTAGGATACTCTTTTTGTCTTGTGCCCTTTCAACAGATATCTACTACACTTCTAACCTTCATGATTGTGCACATATAAGTTTGAAGATGCATGGGAGTCCCAATTGCCTAGCCTCTGCTGGCCAAAGGAAATATGAAACAAAAAGGGTAAATTAATGAAAATAATAAACTTACTATGTACTAGATACATTTTATATATTATAAATACTTCATAATAAATCCACAGTAAATGTCAAAAACTACTGTGATTCGCTATGGGTAGGATTAAGAAAGATTTCCAAGAATGATTTGGAAAATATTGAAGTTGACCAAAAGGGAGCCAAACTTGCTTCTTTTCTTCCATTCCAGGTAGAAAGGTAAGGATGCCTGAAAGCGAGTGGTTGTGTCATTGAGTCACAAGAAGAAATAACCATTGCTCTCATCCTAAACATTCTTTGCCTCAACTTAAGTCTCACTAGCAAGGAAGCCACCACCCTCTAAATAACTAATCAAAATATGGGCAAGGGCTTTCTTCTTTAAGTGTGGGTCTCCTCTTCTGTTGAATGAACAAGTCCTCCCAGTTGATCTCAAAAGCCCTTTCTAGTTCTAAAATTTGATTATTCTTTTTATCTAGGGACTTGCCCTCTGAAATTATTATCTTTAATACCACAGGAGAAATGAAGGTCAATTATTTTTAACCTTTGTTGAGAGTGATTAAAGAAAGAAGGAAAACTAATTTTATACTTTACACATAATAACATAACGTTAATGAAATAACCGGAAATAGAATACAAATCCACAAATGACTTCAGGTCAGTTTACCATCCAATTTTAGCACAGTGCATCTATAAAAGGCAAGAATAGACTTTAGAGTCAAGCAAACATGAATCTGAATTACAATTCCATCTTCACGTGACCCCCTTACTTTCCATTTTGTTTAGAAAGTGGGAGACTCTGCACAACTCATAGAGTTGTTGCAGGACTGAAATGATTAAGCTAATGTGATGTTTGGTGTTCAGTAGTCCACAATAAATCTTTGTTTCTTCCATAACCATCCTCTATTCTTTTTGCCTATCTCCATTTTATTAACATTTCTAGAGACCTATCTGGGAAAACCTTTGAACCACAATTGTGTTGTAATGGCCCTTGGCCATTATTATATTTTGATTATATGCCTGACACTATGCTAAATTCTTTACCTGCATTTTCTCTTTTAACATTTACAAAAATCTATGAGGAGAGCATTATTCTTATTGCCCACATGTTCTAAATAAAAATCCTTTGTGTTTAGAGATGTGTAATTCCACAACATCACACAACTAATGGGGCCTAGTTTTTTAACAAAGCTCAGTTAAGTAGTAAAGACCATGCAATCAGCCACCAGTCTATAATTTTCTCTTTTCTATCTTGAGAGGCATAGAATAAGAGTAAAAATTATCATATTAATACTCAATAAACTGCACTAACAGCCTTGGCTTTGTAACCTAAAACCAAGAAGGCAGAGTTTAGACAATGGTCCTCATGAATGAAAAACATCCAGATAATCTCCTGGCTCTTGACTTTTAGATAATATTTCTAGGGGCTGCTGTCACTGGACAAACTACATGCATTCCAAAGGCTGTTACTGTTTTGTCTCCTGAGATCATATAGACTAAAAGAAATATGTGCTGAAAAGAGAAAGAGATAAAAAGAGGTTACAATATAATTACCTATCATGTAAGATGTAGACTCTTTGAAAATGGGATAAATATTGAATTTAGCAAGTAAATATGTATTTCTGTTATTGCTATCGTTTTGAGTGCTAAATTCTTACATGCAGCAATGAAGATGTACAACACATGTGAGTTGAAAGATTTCTTCTGAAGTATACATTATTACTTGAGAACTTGAGTAAGTTTCCTTTTTCACCAGAAAAAAAATAAAACATTTTGATTTTGCCTAAAACCGTCTATAGTAAATTAATAGAGAAATTTTCTTTAAATTCAATTACTGATTAATTAGAAGACAAGGTGTTTTATAAAGTTAAGCATATCATGGTGTAGCATGAGAGCATATGCTTCGGAATCAGACAGACTTGTGTGCCAAATACAACCTCACAACCTCACTCCCTTCTAACTGAGTGACCATGCAATTTTATAAATAAAATTAATGTAATTATTCTTAGTGTTGCTGAGAGGACTAAATGGGCTTTAGGTTAAACCTGGGAGCTTAAACACAAATTAATACCATTACTCTGTTCTACAACACCATCAAAATGGGAGCAACAGAGTGAAAGTATATAAACTCTTAAAGAAAATAGAATAAAAAATAAAAAGATAATAGATGAGGGATATCATCCTATTTTTTGGAAGATGAAAAGTAGGAAAAAAAAAAAAAAGGCAACTTACCTAGCAGAGAAAGTTCTATGTGTTTAAAGAAGGAGTGATTAACGAGAAGCAAGCTGACTATGTCACAGAAATTCTGAAAGACCCAGAAATTGTATGTTTATATATATACATACACTCTTAAAATGCAATAAAAAAGTCAACTAAATCCAAAATATAATAAACTACTTGAGTAGACATTTCACTAAAAAAGACATCCAAATGGCCAATATGCACATAAAAAGATACTCAACTTCAGTAAACATTAGAGAAATGCAAATGAAAACCATGATGAGATATTATTTTACACTCATTAGGTTGCCTATTATTTAAAAAAAAAAAAAAGCAAAAACAAAAACAGAAAATAAGTGCTGGGAGGATGTAGAGAAATCGGAACTCTTGTGCATTATTGCTGGAAATGGAAAATGGTGTAGCTGCTGTGAAACACAATATGATGACTTAACAAAAATTTAGCAAAAAACTGCTATAATTCAGCTTTACTGAATTAATTTTACTTCTGGTAATATATTGAAAAGAATTGAAAACAGGATTTCAAAGAAATATTTACATGTTTATAATATCATTAATCATAATAACCAAAGGTACAAGTAATTTAATGTCCATTGATGGACAACCGAATAAACAAAATGAGCATATACATGCAATGGAATATTATTTGGGTTGGAAAAAAATGAAATTCTGATACATGCAACAACATAAATGAACACTGAAGACATGCTAAGTGAAATAAGTCAGAACTAAAATGACAAATATTGTACGATTTCACTTATATGTAGTACCAAGAATAGTCACATTCATAAAGATAGAAAATAGACTGGTATATGGCGAGGAAACATGGCGGAGTAAGAGACGTCCTAGATCTCTCCCCTTTAAACAACAATAAAGTGAACATCTAAAAGTCAACAAAAAACACCCAAACTGCACACCACCACGTCTGAGCATGGGGTCTGCGCATAAGAGCTACCACGGATCAGAACCACGGATCAGAACCCCAGGTGTCGGGTGCTGGACTCGGAGAAATAAAGAAGCTGCCTCTCGCAGCCGCCACAGCTCCTTGCAGGAGGAGGGGGAGAGGTGAAGGTGCGGGGACTTCCCTGATCAGCCTGCCTGAAGTTTCTGAACTTCTAGCAGCAGACAGCAGGGCCCAGTCATCAGTACTGAAAGCAGAGAAGCAGGACGGGACTGCAGAGAAACAATAGTTGATTTTTACTGGCTCTGGTTGCAAAACTGAGGCTGAACTGCAGCCCCCACCCTCCAAATCAGATGGGCCCTACCCTCATACCCTCCAAGACCGAACACCATGAAGACCCAGAGGAATCTGAGCAAGCGCTACCGAAACTGTTGCTAACACTGACAGGGACTACAACTGAGAGTAGCAAGTGTGATTAAATATCTACAAGAATATTTAGAAACATATTTAGGCTTTATATAAAGCAGAAAGACAAGAGACTTAGCCACTACCTACTGGAAACCCAAAGAAAAGTGCTTTCTTTGCAAAAGGCTAAAGAGAGACCTTTATATAATATATCTTCTTTCTGGAAAAACAACAGATTTTACTTCCATTAATGCCCAGGCAGAGAAATAGTCCCTGAAACACCATGAACAGCCAAGGAGACAAGGCATCTCAGAAAGAAAGAGAAAAATCTCCAGAAAATAAGCTTACAAACATAGAAATATGCAACCTAAATGACAGAGAATTCAGGATGGTACTTCTGAAAAAACTCAGTGAGATCCCAAACAACTTAAATCAACAATTTCAGGAACTGAAAAAACAACTAGATGAGCAGAGCAAGGAAATTAAAACACTCAAAAGGAACCAAATAAAACTTCTGGAGATGAAGAGTACACTGCGAGAGTTGAAAAATGAAATAGCAAGCTTGTGAGATAGAGTCGATCAAATGGAGGAATCAGTGATATCGAAGACAGAAATCTACAAATAAATCAGAAGGAAGAAGAGAGAAACAGAAAATAAAAAATAATGAATGAGAAATACAAGAACTAGCTGATACCATCAGGAGAAGAAATGTAAGAATAATGGGCATTATCAAAGACAAGCAAAAGGAGCAGGGACTAGAAAGCATTTTCAGACAAATAGTGGACAACAATTTCCCAAATCTAAGAAATGAGCTGGAAATTGGAATTCAAGAAGTCAACAGGACACTGAATTGTCTCAATTCAAAAAGGCCTTCACCAAGACACACTGTATTAAAGTTATCAAATATCAATGACAAAGAGAATTTTCAGGGCACCCAGGGAAAAGAAGACAGTAACTTATAAAGGTAAACCCATTAGATTATCCTCAGACTTCCCAGTGCAAACCTTACAAGCCAGAAAAGAATGGAATCAAATATTTAAAATATTAATTGAAAGGAACTACCAGCCTAAAATAATGTATCCAGCTAAGCTCCTCTTTAGATATGATGAAAAAATTAAGACCTTTCTAGACACACAAAAATTGAGAGAATTCTCCACTACGAGGCCCGAATTACAGGACATACTGAAAGGATTCAACTTATCTAGAATAAAATAACAAAACAAAACAAAAACATACATAATTAGGAGTAAAGTGACTATCAGGCAAATAGAAGCAAAAGAGTACAACCCTTACTAAGAACAGGGCATTATAAGCTTCAATAATAAGAAGAGAATTGCTATAGCAAGATAGTAATGAAAGTTCAGCACACATAGGAACAAATTAAGAAAACAATGACTGAAAAGGAGAGGATTCAAAGATCCAAATTTACAAAGGGGAAAAGATATGGCACAAGCAGAAGAAAATGGACAACTATATATATATAATTATCCTTTTCATATTCGTAATACTAGCCATACACCAATGATTCTGAAGTATACAATATAAAACAAAAGAACCAGAGGCAAAACCCCAAAAAGCCAACCAAAATAAAGAAAAACAACACAAGGAAGCAATGAAAACACCAGGCTACCAGAAAACAAAAGATAAAATAGCTATAAGAAGACCTCATATTTCAATAATTACCCTAAGTGTAAATGGACTAAACTCATCAATAAAAAGGCGCAGAGTGGCAGAATGGATCAAAAAACAAAACCCAACCATATGCAGCCTCCAGGAGACACATCTCAGCTCCAAAGACAAATATAGACTCAAAGTGAAAGGATGGAAAATGATATTTCAAGCAAATGGCATTCAGAGAAAAGCGAGAGTAATGGCACTAATATCGGATGAAATAGACTTCAAAATAAAAACAGTAAAGAAAGATACGGAGGGACACTTCATAATGATAAAGAAAATTATGCATCAAGAAGACATAACACTTATTAATATCTATGCTTCCAATCAGAGAGCCAAAAATATGTAAAGCAATTACTAACAGAACTAAAGAGAGAAACAGACAAAAAACATTATCGGAGTAGGGGACTTAAATACCACACTATCGGATATGGACAGATCATCCAAACAGAAAATCAATAAAGATATAACAACCTTAAATGACACGTTAGACTGACTGTACATAACTGACATATACAGAGCCTTCCATCCCAAAACAGCTGCTTATACATTCTTCTATACTGGACATAGAAAATTCTCAAGAATCAGTCACATACTGGGACACAGAAATAGCCTCAACAAATATGAGGGTTGAAATCATACCAACCATATTCTCTGATTATAATACTTTGAAACTAGAAATCAACTGCAAAAAAAAGCAGGAAGAACCACAAATACATTGAGATTAAACAACATGCTACTGAAGAATAACTGGGTCAGGGAAGAAATAAAAAAAGAGATCAAGTGATACATAGGAATGAATGATAATGATAATACAATATATCAAAACTTTTGGGACATGGCAAAAGTGGTCATAAGAAGAAAGCACATATCATTACAGTCCTATCTCCAAAACTAAGAACAAGCCCAATTAAACAACTTAATACTTCATCTTAAAAAAACTAGAAAAGGAAGAACAAATGAAGCCTAAAGTCAGCAGAAGGAAAGAAATAATCAAAATTAGAGAGAAATAAATGAAAGTGAAAAAAAATGATAGAAAAAATAAATGCAACAGAGAGCTGGTTCTTTGAGAAGGTTAATAAAATTGACAAACTCCTGGCTAGCCTCCCTAAAGAAAAAAGAGAAAGGACACAAACAAAATCAGAAATACAAAGAATATTATGAAAAAGTATATGACACCAAATTGAATAAACTAG
>NW_006494608.1:5021437-5054830 GCF_000325575.1 Pteropus alecto | reverse complement strand
GATGCAGAGAAAAAGGAACCCTCTTACACTGCTAGTGGGACTGCAAATTGGTACAGCCACTATGGAAAACAGAATGGAGGTTCCTCAAAATCCAAGAATTGAGTTTTTTGATCCAGCAATCCCTCTACTGGCTATTTACTCCAAAGACTCGAAAAACCATATCCAAAAAGATATTTGCACACCGATTTTCATAGCAGCATTATTCACAGCTGCTAGGACATGGTAGCAATCGAAGTGTCCTACAATAGATGACTGGCTAAAGAAGCTGTAGTACTTATATACAAAGGAATATTACTCAGCCATAAGAAGAGATGAAATACTGCCATTTGCCACAATATGGATGGACCTCGAGATAATCATGCTTAGCGAAATAAGTCAGACAGAAAAAGTAGAAAATCACATGATACCACTTATATGTGAGATATAAACCTAAAAGCAACAAATGAGCAGGACAAACAAACAGAGCCTCTAGGACATGGATAATGGACTAGTGATTACCAGAGGATAGGTGGTGGGGAAGGAAGAGAAAGATAGGGTAAAGGGGGTCAAATATCGGGGGATAGGGGAAAGGTGATTTCAGTAAAGAGGATCAAATATATGCCAGCTGAAAGAAACTGGTCTCTGGGTGGTAATCACACAATAGAATATGTAGATGTCAAATTATAATGTACACCGAAAATTATATAATTGTATCAACCAATATTACCCCAGAAAACTTTTTTAAAAATAAAAAATAGAATAAAAATGTTAAAAGAACAAAATATAATTATAAAAATCTCATAACTAAAATTAAGAACTCAGTGTTAGGATTTACAAAAGATTAGAAAATATTTAGAGAGAAAATTAGTGAAATAGATAAAAGATCAGATGAAAAATATTCAGAAGAAATCATAAAATACAAGGATGGAAAACAGACGAGAGGATAAGAAACATAGGGGAAACAGTTACAAGTGCTAACATACATAACGCTTTTGAACTTTCCAAAAAGCATCAATTTACAGATTCAAGAATTCCGAGGAAAACCTAAGCCAGAAAAATAAAAATAAATTTACATTTAAAAATATCACAGTAAAGCTGGGGGCAGGATTGGGCTAGGGTGGGAGGAGGGGGAATAAACGGCAAGAAGAAAATCATAAAGTCAGAAAGATTACTTATAAAAGAACAACAAAGCCTAAAGTTAATGGGATAATATCTTCAATGTTCTGAATTCCATTTTACAGCAAATAATGTACTTCTAAAATGACAGTGAATTAAATATATCTTCAGATAAACAAAAGCTGAAATAATTCATCACTAGCAGACATGACCTACAGGGAAAACTAAAGGATATTCTTCAGGCAGAAGAAAACTTATCCCAGATAGCAAGTTTGAGATGCAGAAGGAATAACAATGATAGATATGTAGATTAATCAAAAAAATATTGACCATATACTATTATTTTTATAAGATTTATATTGTAGGCAGAATTAAAGTTACATAACAGGAAGACATGAAACTGAATTAAAGTGTTCTAATGTCCTTGCATTACCCAGGAAGAAGGTAAAAATACAAAGTGATTTTCAACTCCAATGAATTGTAGAATGCAGGCTGTGATCTCAGGAACAACTGCTAAAAGCTTCATAAGAGTACATATCTTTCAAACTACCAAAAACTGAAATAATATTTTAGATCCGAAAAGTTTTAAAAAAGAGTGATAAGAAAATATAGAATAAGAAAAGTAGAAATTGTATAGTTATGGAGTTATGTTCAAATGCAAAAAAATATTATATTCAATATAAAAGTATAGAAAATATTTAAACACAAACCAAAATAATAATGAAATAGCAATATTAATATCAAAGTAGATTTTAAGGCAAAAAAATTACTAGATAGGAAGAGAAGCACCTCAAAATGATAAAAGATTTGATTTGCCCAGAGTATACAACAATTCTGAATGTGTATTAATCTAATAACACAGCATAATATATACAAGAAAAAGTGAGAGACAATAAAGTTTTAGATGTGAAAAACATAATCAGCAAACTAGAATACTGCATCCAACAGCTGCACAATAACCATTATTTTCAAGGCCAAACAGACCACTTACAAATATCGATCATATATTGAGTCATAAAACAAGTCTCTACAAATTATAAGAGTAAAAGCATACTTTATATTTTCTGACCCAAATACAATTAAAGTAGAATTTTAAAAGATAGTTATTAAAACATCATACGTTTTGAAATTAAGGAAATGTGTATAAACAATTTAAAGTAAAAAAAAAAAAGAAATGCAGAGGAAAAAAAATCATAAAAATAGAAAATATTTTAAACTAAATGTTAATAAAATATTCCATATCAAAGTCATGTGGGGAAAGCTGTGCACAAAAGGAAGTTTTTAGTTCTAAATGCTAAAAAATATAATTACCTCAATAAATCAGAAAAAGAACTACAAAATACACAAAATAAAGTGGGAAAAGTGAGTAATAGACAAGAAAAAATTAACAACATAGGAAGTAAATATACAAATACAATCAACATACCAAAAGTTGGTTTTCAAGTAGATTTTTATTGAACAATATTATAGATACAGAAAAGTTCACACACCATTAAATATATAGCTCAATAAAATTTTCACACAGTTAACTTTCTTGTAAGCAACACCCAGATCAAGAGAGTACTACTAGCACCATTGATGCCCCATTATGTTCCTTACCATTACTATTTCTTTAAGAGAAACTACTATCTTGACCTCTAATTGCTTTACCTTGTTTGCTGTTTATATTCATGGACAGCAATTCATTTCTTCCAGATGAATAAAATTGATATATCCTTGAGAAAGGCTTATCAATTTTTTTAAAAGTACAAAAATAGCCAATGTCAAGAATAAGAAAGGCAGCAACAGATAAAGGTAATAAGAGAATATTATTAAAATCTTAAATGTAATGAGGAATTTTTTTTTTAAGTTCCATCTTAATCTTCATACACCGCTGGTGGAGATGTAAATTAGTGTAGCCACTATAGAAAACACTAAGGAGGCTCCTCTAAAAATTAAGAATAGGGCTACCATATGATCCAATAATTCCTCTTCTGTATACCCCCAAAATTGAAAACATTTATCCATAAATATATATGCACCCTGATGTTCACTGCAGTTTTATATGTGGTGGCCAAGACATGGAAACAACCAAAGTGTCCTTCAATGGATGATTGAATAAAGAAAATGTGATACATATATACAATGGAAAATTACTCATCCATTAGAAAGCTTGAAATACTGCCATTTTTGACAACATGGGTGGATCCTGAGTGCATTATGCTAAGAGAAATAGGTCAGAGAAAAAAAGACAAGAACCATATGATTTCACTTATATGTGGGATATAAAACAGAAAGGAACATATATACAAACAAAAACTCATAGACACAGACAGCAGAAGGGTGGTTACCAGAGGGGAAGGGCAATTGGGGGAAGATGAAGAGGGTAAAGGGGGTCAAATTTATGGTGACAGAGGAAGACTGGACTTTGAGTGGTGGGCACACAATGCAATATACAGATGATATATTACATAAGTATACATTTGAAACACAAAATGTTATTAACCAACGTCACCTCGATAAACTTTATAAATAAATAAAATTTCCCATCTTAAAAGAACAAAAACAAGAAGACATAGAAATCTGAATAATTCTGCAATTATTAATGAAATTAAATATGAAATTAAAAACTTTGACAAATCACAAGGGTCATATGACTTCAAAGAGAATTATTCCAAACATTTATGGATGGGATAATTCCAATCTTGTATAAACTCTTTCCACATAGAAAAAAAGAAAATAGTCTCTTATTCATTTTATAAAGTAAACATATTTATGTTATTAAAACTTGACAAAGATAGTATGAGAAAGGAAAATTATAAGCTAATTTTACTTATAGTTATTAATTCAAAAACCCTAAATATAATAATAGCAAACCAAATTTAGTGAAATATAAAAATGAGAATACATCAAAACTAACCTTGGTTTGTCCAAGAATACAAAGGTAATTGAACATTAGAAAAATCAACTGATGTAATTTGTCATATTAGCAAAATAAAAGGAAAAAATCATGTAATAATCTCAATAAATAAATATAGTAGATTGATTTATTGATCTCAAACCTTTATTTTACTATAGCAACCAGTATACATCTACATTCTTGCCTTTGCCACATTGTGGACTGGCCCTTGTGACTTGCTTTGGTATTAGTAGATGTGACACAAGAAAAGACTTAAAATGTGCTTGAACAGTTGGGTTTGCCCTTCTGCATTTTTGCCATCATCATGCTAAGAATATGCCCTCAGTTAGCTTGCTGTTTCCAAAGAATGAAAAACATGGCCATAAGACTTGAGTCCAGCTCATGGTCTCAATCTATCAGAGTCCAGTCTAGATCAGCGTTTCAGTTGTCACAAGTCACAGAGTTTTGTTGTGGTTTGTTAAAAAGCACTATTATTGCAATGGCTGATTAATATAACACATGAAAAAGATTTTATAAAATTGAACATTTTGTTATAATAAAAACTCAGCACGCTAAAGTAGAAGAAAACATAATTTAATAAAGAATATCTACAAACACCTAGAGCTAATAGTGTATTTCATGACATGATTGAATATGTAGAAAGTCTAAAATCATCTATAGAAAAATTATTAGAATCAATAATGAGTTTAGGAGTGATGTCAGCATAGTGGAGTGAGAGATATGTCCCTAGATCTCTCCGTTTGAAATAACAATAAGCAAAACATCAAAAACTCAACAAATAACACCCAACCTGCACACAAGCACATGAGCGAGTGATCGACACATATGAGCTTCCAGAAGTCAGAACTGGGGGTGTCACGCAGTGGATTGAGAGAAACAAAGATGCTACCTCCCACAACTGGAGCTCCCTGCAGGAGGAGGGGTAGGAGAGAAGGTGCAGCAGGTTCCCTAAACAGCCTTACCTGAGAGATCTGTGAGCTCTGAGTAGAAGCAGAGCCTAGGAATCAGGGCAGAAAGCAAAGGGGGGACGGCAGAGAAGCAACAGCTGATTACTACCAGCCTAGGTTGAAAAACATGAAGCTGAACTACAACTACCTCCATCCTCCAACCCAGAAGGCAGCCGCCCCACCCACCACCCTCCACCCTGCCATGTCCTCTAAGAACAAACACCATAGAATGGAGCCCCAGGTGTATTTGAGCAAATGAGTAGAGGCAGACTATCGCTAACACAGACAGGGACTGAGACTGAGGATAGCGATCATGATTGAATATTTACAAGGAAAAAAAAGAGGTGGGGAACCAGGCAAAAAGGCGCAGATGATAGAATCTTCAGTTCATTGCCTCTTGTGACCACATCAAAGTTGAGACAGAAACACAGAGCAAACAGCAAGCAGAGTCACTAGTGGGTCTAGATGAACAAAAATCCTATAACTAGGGAAAAAGATAAGGTATCACCCTGCAATAGCTGGATGTTGGAGGCAGCGAAGATGTGAGGCTCCTCCATCCCCAGTGGTTGAGTGGAACATAGGCTGCGGTTGCAGACAGGTGCAGACACCTTTTAAAGGGGACGCTTTGGGGGGCTGATATTCGGGGTGACTGACTTGCTCACCCTGAGCACCACCTCCAGGTCAGCTGCATAGGGGCACCAAAGACTTACAGGGGGACACCGAGTGGTCAGAGTGAGGGCCAGAGGCTAGGATCTCTCCCAGACAGAAATGCCAACAGTATCCATTATTCTTCTACTAAAACCACACCTTTCCCAGTGTGGGGACTCAGCACCACCATAATTGAGATGTCATTAAACTGCATAACAGATGTCACTCTGCCCAGAGGATTCTCTGAAACTCTGCCTCCCCCAACTCATAGCCCCACCCAGCCACATTCAATTGTGTTCTCAGTGAGTCCTGTGCCACTTGCTGAGCAGCGCCAAGACTCACACTGGTGGCAGCTAGCATGGCTTCTTAAGGCAACTATAAGCACAGCATCTGTGGATTGCTCACTGAATCTTAACAGGTGGTCCCAGAGGGGCACAAGCTGGGGCTAAGAATGGCCTGCAGCTGAACCCCTCTCAAGACTGTGCCATTGGACACCTACTGCACAAAGCCACACTAATGACACTGAGAGACTTAGGAGCTTTGATTAGTACATAGAAACAGACACAGAAAGGCAGGCAAAATGGGAAGACAAAGAAGCAGAAACCATATGAGAGAACAGAACAGAGATCCAGGAATAATAGAGTCAAGCAATCTAACAGATGCAGAGTTCAAAACACTGGTTATAAAGATGCTCAATGAACTTATGGGAAATGTAGATGAATTCAGTGAGAACTTTAACAAACAGATTTAAAAAAAATAACGTAAAAATGGAAATGGAAGTTATAAAAGAGAACCAGTCAGAAATGAAGAACACATTATCTGAGATAAAGAATATATTAGTGAGAATCAACAGAGTGGAAGAAGAAGAGGATTGAAATACTGATATGGAGGATGGAGAAGCCAAGGACACTCAATCAGAATAGCAAGAAAAAAAGTAACAAGAATATAACAATAATTTAAGAAGCCTACAGGACAAAATTAAGGGTAACAACATCTGTTTTATAAGGGTACCTGAAGAGGGAGAACAAAAAGTTGAAAACCTATTCTACACCTGAAAAACTTTCCTTACCAGGTGAAGGAAATAGACATACAACCACAGGAAGCTCAGAGAATCCTCCAAAATATGAGCCCAAAGAGGCCCTAACTAACACGTCAAAACTAAAATGCCAAAGGTTAAATACAAAGAAAGAATCTTTTAAAAAGCAAGAGAAAAAGCAGCCGATTTCTCAAAAGAAACTTTGCAGGAATGAAGGGCTTGACATAAAATATTCAAAGTGTTGAAAACGCAGGATCTACAACCAAAAATACTTTATCTAGCAAAGCTATCATTTAGTCAAAGGACATAAAAAGGTTCCCAGAAAAGAAAAAAGAAAAAAAAATTAAGGAATTCATCAACACTAAGCCATTATTACGGGAATTGTTGGAGAGACTCCATTAAAAAGAAAAAACATGTATCAAAATCATGAATAAAGAATGGTAATGACAACATATTTATTAATGAATACCTGAAATGGAAAAGATTTAAGTGTTCCAACCGAAGGATAAGAAAGCTGAATGGATAAGAAATCAAGGCCTCTACATATGTTGCCTACAAGAGACTCACAGAAACTAAAAAGGAAAGAGATGGAAAAAGATATTGCTTTGATGGACCCACTGGGTATTACACTGAATGAAGTCAGATAAAGGCTGAAATTATACCACATAATTTCATACACATGAGAAATCTAAAGAGCAAAATAAACAACCTAACAATAAAAACAGAAACAAACTCATAGATACAGAGAATATTTTGAGGGCTACTAAATGGAAGGGGGGTTGGGGAGACCCTGAAAAGGGGCAAAGAGATTAAAAAGCACAAATGGGTAATACAAAATAGTCATGGAGATATAAACTGTAGCATAAGCAAAATAGTCAACAATGTTGTAAAAAAATTGTAAGGGAGGAGAGAGGTACTTGACTTACTGGGGTGACCACTTTGTGAGCTATATAGATCTCTAATCACTATTCTGTAACTGAAAGGAATAGATTATTGTATGCTAACTATAATTTTTAAAAAATCATTGAATTATATACTGTGAATACGAGCAACTAATTGTCTATTATACTTCGATAAAAGTTGTGGGGGGAGATTTTTAGAAATTAAGAGTATTGGTGAATAAAATATGTTATACCATGATTGATTAAATATTATAAAGTCATTTAAATGGTATTTGTAAAGAGTATTTTAAATATGAAAAAGGTTTCTGTTATAATGCTAAGTAAAAGTATAAAATCAGGATAGAAAAAAAAAGACGTTATTAAGGCTGGAAGCAGGGATCCAAGAGGCTTAGACGCCACTTATTGGAAACCAAAAGAAAAACTTCTTCTTAGTAACAGGCTAAAAAGAGATCTTTATGTAATAAATCTTCTTTGTGGAAAAAAATTAGAATATACTTCCATTAATGCTCAGGCAGAAAAATAATCCACTAAACACCATGAACAACCAAGTTGACAAAGCATCTCAGAAAAAAAGAGAAAAATCTCCATAAAGTAAGCTTAAAGACAGAAATACGCAACTTAAATGACAGAGAGTTCAAGACAATACTTCTGAAAAAACTCAATGAGATCCAAAATAATTATATCGAAATAAGAATCATATGATTATATCAATAAATGCAGAAAAAGCCTTCGACAAGATAAAACATTCATTTATTATCAAAAACACTTAACAAAATTAGTATAGAAAGAAAGTACTTTAACATAATAAAGGCCATGTATGACAAGCTTTTGGCCAACATTATACTTAATGACGAAAAACTAAAAACCTTCCCTCTAAAATCAGGAACAAGGCAAGGCTGTCCACTATTGCCATTGTTACTCAATATAACATTGGAGATCCTAGTGAGTGCAATCAGACAAGAGAAAGATATAAAAGGCATTTAAATAGGAAACGAAGAAGACAAACTGTCACTATTTGTGGATGACATGATTCTCCATATAGAAAACCCTGAAGACTCCACAAGAACACTACTAGAAACAATAAACAAATATAGTAAAGTCTCTGGATACAAAATCAATGTTCAAAAATCCATAGTGTTCCTATACTCTAACAATGTGTCAGAAAAAGAAGTGGAAAAAATCATTCCTTTTGCAATTGCAACAAAAAGAATAAAATACCTAGGAATAAATCTTACAAAACATGTGAAGGATCTATATAATGAAAACTATAAGACCCTATTAAAAGAAATTGAAGAAGATACAAAGAAATGGAAAGATATTTCGTGTAACCAATAAAATGCATAGAAGAAAATATAGGAACTAAACTCAAAAACCTTGACCTTAAAGAGGATTTTATGAATTTGACCTCAAAAGCAAGGGAAGTCAAAGCTAAAATAAATAAATGAGACTACATCAAACTAAAAAGCTTCTGCTCAGCAAAAGAAATCATCAACGAGGTAAAGAGACAGTCATCTGAATGAGAAAATATATTTGCAAGCAACACTTCCGATAAGGGCCTAATATCAAAAATATACAAAGAACTCATATTACTCAATAAAAAGAAAAAAACAAACAATCCAATCAAAAAATGGGCAGAGGACCTGAACAGACACTTCTCACTAGAGGACAGACAAATGGCCAACAAATATACGAAAAGATGCTCAACATCGCTAGCTATTAGGGAAATGTAAATCAAAACCACAATGAGATAACATCACACACCTGTTAGAATGGCTATAATGAACAGAACAAGTAATAACAAATGTCAGAGAGGATGTGGAGAAATAGGAACCCTCATACACTGCTGGTGGAACTGCAAATTGGTACGGCCACAATGGAAAGTGGTATGGAAGTTCCTCAAAAAACTAAGAATTGACTTACCATATGATCCAACAATCCCTCTACTGGATTTTTACCCCAAAGACTTGAAAACTCATATTCAAAAAGATCTTTGCACACTGATATTCATAACAGCATTATTCACTGTGGCCAGGACATGGAAGCAATCGAAGTGTCCTACGATAGATGATTGGCTAAAGATGCAGTGGTACATATATACAAAGGAATATTACCATAAAATAAAAAGAGATGAAATACTGCCACTTATGACAACATGAATGGACCTCGAGATAATCATGCTAAGGAAAATAATCCAGACAGAAAAAGTATCACATGATAAACTAGAGATCAACTAGTTTCTATAGTTGACAAACAGAGACTCATGGACATGGACAGTAGACTAGTGGTTACCAGAGGACTATAGACTAATGGTTACTAGTAGCAAAAGGAGGAGGGGAGAGGTAAATGAAGTAAAGGGAGTCAAATATAGTGGGACAGGGGGAGGGTGAAATGGGTAGGGGGGATCAAATATATGGTAGCTGAAGGACACTGGACTTTGAGTGGTAAACACACAATAGAATTTATAGATGTCCAATGATAATGTACACCTGAAAATTATATAATTGTCTTAACCTATGTTACCCCAATACTTAATTTAAGTTACCCCAATAAACTTAATTTAAAAAAAATAAAATGATTCATATCGAAAATTCCAGGAATTGAAAAAAAAAAAAAACGAGATCAGCAGAAAACGTTTTATAGCAAGGAAATTGTAACCCTCAAAAAAAGAACCAAATAGAACTTCTGGAGATAAAGAACACACTGAAAGAGATGAAAAATGAAATAGCAAACTTGGTAAATGGAGTCAACCAACTGGAGGAAAGAATCAGTGATATCAAAGACAGAATTCTAGAAATAAATCAGAAGAATATAGAGACCAAAGAATCAAAAATAATGAAAGTGAAATACAAGACCTAGCTGATACCATCAGGAAAGAAAATATAAGAATAACGGGCATTCTAGAAGGACAGGCAAAGGAGTAAGGATCAGAAAGCATTTTCAGATAAATAGTTGATGAGAATTTCCCAAATCTAAGGAATGAACTGAAGCTTGGAATTCAAGAAGTCAACAGAACATCCAATTATCTCAATCTAAAAAGGCCTTCTCCAAGACACATTGCATTAAAATTATCACAAAATAAAGACAAAAAAAGAATTCTCAGGACAGCCTGGGGGAAAAAAGATGGTAACCTATAAAAGAAAACCCATTAGATTATTGTCAAACTTCTCAGCACAAACCTTACAAGCAAAAAAAGGGTGGAATTGAATATTCAAACTATTAAATGACAGGAACTACCAGCCAAGAATAATGTATCCAGCAAAGCTCTCCTTTACAGATGAAAAATAAAGACTTTCTAGACATACAAAAATTGAAGGAATTCACTACAAGGCCTGCATTACAGGAAATACTGAAAGGGGTCAGCTCACCATAAACGAAATGACAAAAAAGGTACAAAGCTATAGGTAAGGCAACTAGCAGGCAGATAGAAACAGAGCAGTTAAAACCTTATTAAGATCAGGGCATTATAAGTTTAAAGAATAAGAAGAGATTTACTATTGCAAGATAGTAATGAACATTCAGCATATATAGAAACAAATTGAGAAAACAATGACAGAAAAGAGGATTCAAAGATCCTAATTCACAAAGAGGAGTGAAGATAAGGCATACGCAGAAAATAATGGACTACTATATATATATATATATGTGTGTGTATATATATATATATGTATATGTATGTGTATATATATACACACAAATATATGTGTGTATATATATGTATATGTATGTGTATATACATATACACATATATATATATACAGAGAGAGAGAATATCCTTTATCTATTCATAGCAGTATCCATAGGCCAAAGCTTTAAAACTGAAGTATATAACATAAAATAAGAAGAACCAAAGGGGAAATTCACAAAACCCAACCAAATTAAAAAAATAGAAACACAATGATGAGGAAGCAATGGAAATATCAGCTACCAGAAAGCAAAAGATAAAATGGCTATAAGAAGACCTCATATTTCAATAATCACCCTAAATGTAAATGGACTGAACTCACCAATAAAAAGGCACAGAGTTGCAGATTGATTCAATAAAGAAAACTCAACCATATGCTGCCTCCAGGAGATACATCTCAGCTCCAAAGACAAATATAGACTCAAAATGAAAGAGTGGAAAATTATATTTCGAGCAAATAATATTCAGAGAAAAACGAGACTAGTAGTACTAATATAGGACGAAATAGACTTCAAAAAAAATGGTAAAGGAAGATACAGAGGGACACTTCATAATGATAAAGGGAATCATACACCAAGAAGACATAACACTTATTAATATCTCTGCTCCCAATCAGGAAGCCCTGAAATATATAAAGCAATTACAAACAGAACTAAAAGAAGAAATAGACCCAAACACCATCATATTAGGAGACCTAAATACACCTCTGTCGGATATGGACAGATCATCCAAACAGAAAATCAATAAGGAAATAACATCCTTAAATGACACATTAGACCAACTGGACATGATTGACATTTACAGAGCCTTTCATCCCAAAACAGATACTTATACATTCTTCTCTAGTGCACATGAAACATTCTGAAGAGTTGATCATATACTGGGACATGGAGATAGCCTCAACAAATATAAGAGGGCTGAAATCATACCAACCATATTCTCTTATCATAATGCTTTGAAGTTGGAGAAGGCGGGAAGAACCACAACTACATGGAGATTAAACAACATGCTACTGAAGAATGGCTGGATCAGTGAAGAAACAAAAAGAGAGATCAAGATATACATAGAAGTGAATGATAATGATAGTACAACATATCAAACCTTTTGGGACACGGCAAAAGAGGTAATAAGAGGAAAATTCATATCATTACAGACCTATCTTCATAAACGAGAACGAGCCCAAATAAACAACCTAACACTACATCTTACAAAACTAGAAAAAGAAGAACAAATGAAGCCTAAAGTTAGCAGACGGAAAGAAATCATCAAAACTAGAGCAGAAATAAATGAAACTGAGTACAAAACAAAACAAAACAAAAAAACAATACAAAAAATAAATGCAAAAAAGAGCTGTTTCTTTGAGACGGTTAATAAAATTGACAAAACCCTGGCTAGACTCACTAAACAAAAAAGAGAAAGGACACAAATAAAATCAGGGATGAAAGAGGGGAAATACAACAGACACCGCAGAAATACAAAGGATTATGCAAGAATACTATGAAAAAGTATATGACATCAAATTTAATAACCTAGAAGAAATGGACCAGTATTTAGAAAAATAGAACTTTCCTAGACTGAATCAAGAACTGGAAAATCTAAATAGACTGATCACCAGTATGGAAATCAAACAATCATCAAAAACCTACCAAAAGTAAAAGTCCAGGACCAGATGGCTTTGCCAGTGAATTCTACCATCAGTCAAAGAAGATTTAATACCTATTCTCCTCAAACTCTTTCAAAAATTCGAAGAGAAGGCAACACTTCTTAACTCTACTTTATGAGGCCAAATTACCCTGATACCAATACCTGGTAAAGATAACACACAAAAAATAAAAACTACAAACCAATATCTCTCATGAACACAGATGCAAAAATTCTAAATAAGATACAAGTGAACCAAATACAGCAACATATTAATAAGATTATATACCATGATCAAGTGGGTTTCATCTCAAAGGCACAAGGATGGTTCAACATATGCAAATTGATTAATGTGATACACCACATAAAGAAATAAAAAAATAAGAATCATGTGATCATATTAATAGATGAAGAAAAAGCCTTCGACAAGATACAGCATCCATTTATCATCAAAACACTTAATAAAATCAGTATAGAAGGAAAGTAACTTAACATAATAAAGGCCATCTATGACAAACCCTAAGCCAACATTATACTTAATGGTGAAAAACTAAAAACCTTCCCTCTAAGATCAGGAACAAAACAAAGCTGTCCACTATTGGCACTGTTATTCACTATAACATTAGAGGTCCCAGTGAGTGCAATCAGACAAGAGAAAGATATAAAAGGCATCCGAATAATAAATGAAGAAGTCAAACTGTCACTATTTCTAGATGACATGATTCTCTATGTAGAAAACTCTAAAGACTCCATAAGAACATTGCTAGAAATAATAAGCAAATACAGTACGGTTTCTGGATACAAAATCAACATTTAAAAACCTATACTGTTCCTATACTCTAATAACAAAGTGTCAAAAATGAAGTGGAAAAAATCATTCCTTTTGCAATTGCAACAAAAAGAATAAAATACCTAGGAATAAATCTAACAAAACATGTGAAAGAGCTATATAATGAAAAATGTAAGACCCTGTTAAAGGAAATTGAAGAAGATACAAAGAAATGGAAAAATATTCTGTGTTCTTGGACTGAAAGAATCAACTTAGTTTAAATGACTTTATTACCCAAAGCATTATACAGATTTAATGCAATCCCCATCAAAAACAAGGTCTTTATTAACTCCAGGAAAAAAAAAAAAAAACATATACAAGAAAGGAAATGAAAGCATAGTGGGTAATTCAATGGTAAAAGAAAAATAATTACTATAGATTTGACCATATTCTGAAATGGAAGGACAGGAAGTGAATGTAGGCATAGTAGGAAAAATTGGAGGGCTTGAAGGTCTAAATCTTTACATTTGAGTATTAGAAAGTCAATCAATAACAACTGAACTTGTAAAGTCAAGGAATAGAATAAACATGCTATTTAAATATGAAAGCTAAAGTATAAAACTTCCAATAAAAGCATAATGGAAAACCTTTGCAACTTTGAAATAAGCAAATATATCTTAGATAAGACATAGAAAGCAAAAACTATAAAATAAAAAATATTGACAAATTGGACTGTAATAGTATTGACCAATTCATACTGTTTTGATTAATATAGCTTTATAGTAACACAGGACATCTAGTAGTATAGGTCCTCCAGTTTTGTTCTTTTTCCAGGTCCTTTGCATTTCCATAGTCATTTTAAAGTCAACTTGTTAATCTCTACAAAAAAAGCCTCCTGAGATTTTGACAATTAATTCATTTTACTAAAACTATATCAAAACTTTTGATAATTAGTAAAAATAAAATCTGAGTTTCAAGTCTGAGTTCTTCTGTTGACTATTTTATGTTTTTGTGAAATGGAGCTATGGCTTTGTGGTCAGGATAGCTAGGTGGTCCAGGTCCAATTCCTGACTCTGCTATTTACTAGCTATGTGATACACGGGAGATATTTAACTCTCTATGCCTGCACTGGCTCATTTGTAAAAAAAGAAAAAGAAAAAGAAAAAAAAGATACCACTAGAACCTTATTCATGAAGTGGTTAAAAGGTAGATGAGTTAATATCTAGAAAATTCTTATGTCAGTGTCTGGCGTGTACTATGTAAGTGTTTACACATATATTTTTTCTTACCTCATTCCCAAATTTATTTAAGGTGGTTTATAATGATACATAAAATAAATCAATAGTTTAAATTAAAAATCAGAATGAAAACAAAAATATATAATAATAACTTGTACTAACAGATTCCAGATTTTTCATATTTTTCAAAAGTCCCCATTAAAGATGTTTTTCTCTCTCATGTGCATTCTATTCATCAGAAGTTTTACATTTCTAATTTAGGTATAGATATAAGAGAAAGTAGATCCAAGATAAACAAAAGTAGAAGCAAAGATGGCAAAGAGGCCCATAGAGAAATAAAGCTAGCCAACCATGGAGACTAAATGTATGCTGAGAGTAATGGGAAGTGAGAGGAGTACCCATGGAATGACCTTACAAACAGCTTGGAGTTTCCTCTGAAGAATTCCATTTAGGGGTTCCAAGGAAAAAGTGAAGTCTTTAGAGAAAGAAGTTTGTATTATTCAAGCGATGTTTCAAAAGATTAATCTGATTTTAGTCATTCATTTCATAATCAGATGTTTAATAGTCATCATGTCAAGATCCAAGTAAACTGTTTTAGTAAAAGGAAACAGAAATGTAAAATAAAATGAAAAGTAACAAAATAAGGTTTTTCTCTTAGCAGGGTTGACCATTTATGGCAGGCCAGCTATCATTAATTTTTAGAAACCTAAGTCTTAAATAAACATGCCCTTTGGGTAACTTATGCTGACAATCAAAAGGAAATATTTTAGGCTCTCAGAGCCCCAGATTTTTCAGTTTGTCAAATCATTTCCCATGGTACAGATAAATTTAATAGAAATAGAGGCAACCAATGTTCCTGAGAAATTGCTTCCCTTTTCACTTTTCTTTGTAATGATGGTTGAAGTAAACTGGGAGACATTTACTCTGCAAGTTTTGGTAGCCTCATGCTCTCAACTAGTCTAGTCTAGTATTCAGTAACTGGTTAAGTTCACAACTTTGCTCTAATATGATACTCAAGACCAGAACAGAAAACCCTGGGGATGGATTATTTCTCACCCTGAAGAGGGATCTGCTCTTTCTCTAGTTTCCTAGGAGTAAACAGAGAGGTGACAGTGGCTTAAACCTCAGCACAGACCAGTGATATTCCCTCATTTTTTATTTTTAAATCTTCTTTTCTATATACTTTTCCAGAATAGTAGAAATTTCAGGAGCTTAATTAGATAAACATAAAAAAAAGGCATTCCAAATCATTAATATGAAACAACAATGATATTTAAAACCTAGAAAATGTAAAACAGAAAAGAAGGAAAAATGGCATGTAATTCAGTTATAACATCTACATTGTCAAACCTCCAGAATAAGGAAAATCTAAATATAAAACTAAACAGATTTATTTATTAATTTAAAGATAGAGGAGGAAAAACATAAAGAGATAAGGTTTATTAAGAGACTTACAGGTGAATTTTATTTAAACATAAAAAGTAGTAGTTGTAAAACAGGGGACCCTGATCCAAACCATTCTTAATATTGCCATCAAAATGTCATCTTAATGTAAGGAGGAGGCAAGAGAACTAAATTATTAAATCAAGCTATATTCAGAGATCGCAATATGGTGATCAGCTAGCTCCACAGCCAGACCTCGAGGAAACCTGCTGACCAAAGGAAGATTTCTGCTGGGATTGCTAACAACCCATTTCCCAAACCTGTGAAGAGGAATTAGAAAAAACAGAGTCTTTAAGTGGCCACCCTACACAAATAAAATCATTCATTCCCTATGGCTAAAACCATGGGGAACCTATGGATTAAAGTCTGGGAACTGTAAGCAGACCTTTTCATGCTACATACTCTTATCCTTTCTCACTATATGTCCATATCAAAAGAAATGGGTAAACCAAGTCTTTAAACTGTAACTCTCAGAAATTAAATAATGGTCTATAAATTGAATTCCCAGAACACTTGTCCCTCTGATTCTCTCTTAGGCTCTTTCACTCTCTGCCTCTGAAAGGAGACCACACTCTATCTATGGAGTATTATCCCTTCTCTAATAAACTTTCTTTTTAACTCTGACTGGCATGTGCTTGAATTCTTTCTCATGCTCAGCCAAGAACTCTTTTCTCTCTCAGTCAGTGTAGGGCTTGAGTTCCCCGCAACTTGGGGGAATTTACCCATTACTGCATCAACTGTATAGCTTTCCTTTTGAAAGAAGGAGAACTTTTTTTTTTTTCTGGAAATAGCCAATATGTCTTTTTTTCTTTTAATAGAATTCCTCAGTTGAATGCCTATACTGCATTCCAGGTTTACAAGGTCAGAATCTCAAGGATAGAATAGAGGCATCCCTAAGTTGTTTTCATTACAAAGGTGATTTACGAGGATCCTTCTTATAGCATTATTCTAGGGGTTGGCTGAGTACAGCCTGAAGACCATATTCAATTTTCAGGATCTAAAGGTCTGTTTTTAGCCAATAGTTCCTCCCCACACACGTCTAAATTATAAAAAGAATCAGATTTTCTCTCTCGTATTTTATGTTGATGTTTTTCAAAAGCAAACAAACTCTGACACAAGAGAGGAGCCTGAGCACGAGAAGGTTCAATGAAAGGGTTTTGTAAGCCTAGTTAACGTTAAAGGAAATTCAAAGTAAGATTTTGGAGAAGAATAAAAACATTTCCTGTAATGGTAAAACATTGTAAGTAGATGTTTCAACACAGATCATTATATTTATATTGTATCTTTTTGTGATACTTTAAAAAAATAAAGTAATAAAGACATAAAGATGAGAAAAGCCATGTTAGTCATACCTCTCAACTCAGCCTGCTATACAATGACAGGGTGAACATTAAGGGGAAGTGCATTGAGGTTGGAAACCTATTACTAATTCAAGAGCAAATCCATTAGGAGATACACTTCGAAAGAGCAGTCCTATCGGATACTATTAAAGGGCTGCACATGAAGGTCGCCTCTTCATAATTCATAGGACTATTTCACTTTCTTTGGAGAGAGGTTTCTTGTCAATAGAAATGCGCCTTTGTGGGTGAATTGTTAGGAATACCATTTATGTGTTTGACTAATTCTACAGATAATCTTAGATAAGTCATAAAAGTATATAGCTAATCAAAATCTGCATTCAGCATCTTCTTACAGTGTAGCTTTTTCAGTAGCTCCGGTCTTGTTAAATATGGGTTGATAAAAAGAAAAGTTTATTAAAATTTTATTTTTTTGATGTTCAGAACAGATCTAGGTCCAAAAAAAATTGTTGAAGTATCAATGCTTCAGTTACTCCCTTCCCCTAAAATACTTCTAACTATGATACAAGTCAAGTAACATTTATTTTTTATTCAGTGTTTAATGTTCTTGTAACAGAGTAAACTACTCCTCTCTCTGACTCTACCTTAATTCCAGCCTGCATTTCTCCCATGGCCTTCAGGCTAATAACTTCTGCATCGATAAGCTAATTAACTAGGGAAATTCTGCTTGAGGCTGGAGCAATTTGCAAAAAACAGTCCCTTATCAGAAGGTGCCTCTCCTAATGAGGTGGGTAAACGGGTACAAAATAATAACTGTTTGTTGAAGACTTGCAGGAGCCTCAATATCTGACTCAGATCATTAGAGGGTCAATGAACGACAGAGAACTAAGAGATTTAGACATTTCACTCTCTTCCTTGGTTTCCCTGTTGGGCAACTACTTGTTTGTGGTCTTAAACTCACCTTATACCCCATCCCTCCTTCCACTGACATAGAAGAAGCCAGAATTGGGGGCTCTTTAAAGATAGATTTATGGAAGAAATAAGGCTCTCCTTCTTCTTGAGTTGATACTTTCTCAATCAATAAGCTTTTCCTTACTCCAAACTCTGATATTTTGAATATTGGCCTTTGAAGCATTGGGTACACATTCTTGGTAATATTCTCTTCTTCTTGACTTACAATAAAGAAAAAATTCCAGCTGACACTACAGATAAAAACAAATGGCTCTTATGTGTTTAGAAATGTTAAAAAAGAAAAAAAAAATTAGGGTTTAGATTGGGATTTCTTGTCCATAATGATTCTGTTTTAAAAAAAAAATTCCCGGAGAGGTGGAAAAAATGATGTAGATGATAGAGGCTTAGTTCATCCCTCTTGCGACCAAATCAGAATTGTGACAGAAACATGGAGCAAACAACAAGCAAAGTCACCTGGGATCTAGATGAACAAACACTACAACTAGGAAGAGAAATAAGAAATCATCTACAATGGTAGAAGGTAGGAGCGGGTGAGAATATGAGACTGCCCAGTTTCCAGTGGCTGAGTGAGACAAGCTGCAGCAGTGGCAGCCAGCTGCTGCAGATGTGTCTTAAAGAGGCTGTGTCTGGGAGCGGATTTTCATGGTGATGGACTTGCTCCCTCTGAGCACCAGCACCAGGTCAGCTGCACAAAGTTCACCAAAGACTCACAAGGGGACACTGAATTGTCAGAGTGAGGGCCAGAGGTGAGGCTCTCTCCCAGGAAGAAGTGCTGGCAATATCCACTGTTCCTCTGTTGAGCCCTCCTGCCTCCCAGTGTGTGGACACAGTGCCTCCATAGCTGAAACATCATCAAACAGAGGTTGCTCAACCCAGAGATTGCCCAAAATTCTGTCTCCCCCAACTCATAACCCCACCCAAGCCACATTCAGTTGTGTCCTCAGAGAGTCCTCTGCCACATGCTGAGCAGTGCCAAGACTCACACTGGTGGCAGCTGACCTCAGTTTCTAGCATGGCTTCTCAAGGCAACTATAAGCACAGCATCTGTGGATTGCTCACTGAATCTTAACAGGTGGTCCCAGGCTGGGGCTAAGAATGGCCTGAGGCTGAACCCCTCTCAAGACTGTGCCATTGGACACCTACTACACAAAGCCACACTAATGAGACTGGGAGACTTAGTAGCTTTGATTAGTACATAGAAACAGACACAGAAAGGCAGGCAAAATGGGAAGACAAAGAAGCAGAAACCATATGAGAGAACAGAACAGAGATCCAGGAATAATAGAGTCAAGCAATCTAACAGATGCAGAGTTCAAAACACTGGTTATAATGATGCTCAATAAATTTAGGGGAGGTTTAGATGAATTCAGTAAGAAAGTTAACAAAGAGATAAAAATATAAAAATGGAAATGGAAATTATAAAAGAGGACTAATCAGAAATGAAGAATATATTATCTGAGATGAAGAGTATATTAGTGGGAATCAACAGAGTGGAGGAAGAAGAGGATCGAACCACCGATATGGAGAATGGGGCAGCCAAGGACATTCAATCAGAATGGCAAGAAAAAAGAAGCCAAGACTATGACAATAATTTAAGGAGCCTATGGGACGCTATTAAATGTAAAAATATTAGCGTCATAGAGGTACCGGGGAAAAAAAAAGAAAACAAAAAAAACCCCAAGACATTGAAGAAATAATGATGGAAAACTTCCCTAACTTGGTGAAGGAAATAGACATAAAACCCTAGGAAGCGCAGAAAGTCCCAAGAAAGGGGAACTCAAGGAGGCCCACACCAAGACACATCATGATTAAAATGCCAAAGGTTAAATACAAATTGGAATCTTAAAAACAATAGAGAAAAGTAGTTAGTTCCCTACCAGGGAGCACCCATAAGACGGGCAGCTGATATCGCAAAAGAAATTATGCAGAACAGAAGGGTGTGGCATAAATATTCAACCTGATTAAAACCCAGGATCTACAACCAAGAATACTTTATCTAACAAAGCTATCATTTAGAATTGAAGGACAGATAAAGAGCTTCCCAGACAAAAATAAGCTAAAAGAATTTATCAACACCAAGCCAGTATTACAGGCAACGTTGGAGGGACTTCTTTAAGAAGAAAAAAACATGTATCAAAAACAAGAATAAAGAATGGCAATAACTACATTTCTATCAATAAGTACCTCAAATGAAGAAGAATTAAGTGTTCCAACCAAAAGATAGAGTGGCTGAAAACAAGAACCCTATATATGCTGCCTACAAGAGACTCACTTCAGCTTAAAGGACACACATAGACTAAAAGGAAGGGGATGGAAAAAGATATTGCCTTGATGGACTTTAAGGGTATTGCACTGAATGAAATGGGTCAGATAGAGAAAGACAAATATCTCATGATTTCATGTTCATATGGAATCTAAAGAACAAAATAAACAACAACAACAAAAGCAGTAATAAAGTCATAGATACAGAGAATATTTTGAGGGCTACTAGATGGAAGGGGCCTTGTGGGAAAGATAAAAAAAAAAGCAAGGGATTAAGAGGTACAAACAGATAGTTGCAGAATAGATATGCAAATGTGGAATGTATCATGGGGAAGATGGTTAATGATGTTGTAATAAATATGTAAGGGGTAGAGGGGTACTATATTTGTTGGGGTGATTGCTTTGCGAGTTATGTGGATCTCTGATCACTAGGCTGTACAAATGAAACTGGTATATTATTGTATGCCAACTATAATTGAAAAAAAAACTTATTTAATTATACAATGTAAATATGAGCAACTAATTGTCTATTATATTTTAATAAAAAAAATGAAAGCTAAAGTTTGAGGTAGGAGGTAAATGAATATAAATAAGAGGTTAAGCAAATGGTCCTGAGCTACTTTCTGGAATAATGCATTCTGGAACACTTAATTCCTCTAGCTAATATCTTCTTTAAATCTCCCTATTATTTTCTTTTTATGGCACAACTAGTAGTGTGCTTTATAATCTTTGTGGATATATTCACCTCGCCAAATCCACAGGGTCTTTAATCCTGTATCTAAATAGAGATAATAGATAAGAAAACAGGCATTTACCAAGCACCTGCTATGCAGTTCACACTAGTTGAAGAACTTTTGTACATTATTTAATTGTCCACATTTGAGATAAGGAAACTAAGGTCCATGATCACTGAATTACAAGCAAATGAGAAAGCCAGCACTCAAATCACTCCCCTTCCCCTTGCCACCTCATGGTATACTTGTCACAGCATCATCAGGCCCTGCTGACTGTAAATGAAAGTGAGTTCTATTTATGGATCTTCTCTGTTGTTGATCTTTAAACAGGAGGAGACTCCGCACCATGGCTAATCTGTGATTGCTCCAAAGTGGACTCTCCACTCTATACATTATTCTAAGGCCCTGGTTTCTTCCTTTGTCCATTCTCAGAGTCTTGATCAGTTTACTGTCACTTTAGTATGACCTTTACCCAAGGAAGCCGAGGCAGGACCCAGGAGAACTCTGCTGTGGGTTTTACTCTTCATTGGGAATGCTAGAAAAAAAATTGCAAATAGAAGTTATTTGCTTAAATTAATTTTATGAAGTAACTTTTTGACTTTGTAGGAGCTTAAACATTCTTTTTTGAAGGAGTCTATGAGATCACCTGTACTATATATTTGCCTCCAAATTCTCATTACAGATAAAAATGACATGAAATACACTTCTCTAGGATTAGAGGCTGTTGTTATAATAAATATAGAGAATATCCTGTGATTTTTTTTTACATCTGTATCATTTTAATAAAGGAAGAGGAAAAGGCCAAGTATCTAGAATGCCTTCTTTTTGGCAGCAGAACCCTGGGGGAGGTGGGTGTCGAGGGGAAGATTTTAGTAAGGAATTTGCTAAACTGGAGACTAATTCCCTCCAACTTCAGTTAAATTTCTGACCCCTCTGTCAAAACCTTTAAATGAGAAGTCATTAGGAATATTTACTCCTCTTTAAGATCCAGGAAGTGCACTCCACATAGCCTGTGCAGAAGATTTTACAGCATCATTTAGAAACTTTCTGAACTAGTCATTCCAAAACATACTTTCTCTTTGTGGCCTCTCCCAGGCTTCCAATATAATCTGACACAGGGATCTGTCTCCTTTGTAACCTCTCAGACAAGTAAAAACTACATTGTTGTCTTTGAATGCTAGGAAATATAGTGAAAAACAATGCTTTCCAGGAAGGCTTTGTTTTAATGCTTTCTTCTCTCTTCCTTTTCCTCTTCAGCGGGAAAATTAAGGCAATGCACTTATCTACTTTTATTAACTTGATTTATAACCTTAGGTTACATTTAGGAAGCAAAATGTAAAGTTATAAGATTTAAATGGTGTCAATCATGTCCTCTCCATTTCATTCTCTTCTCTGTTTTTTGTTTTTGTTTTTGTTTTTGTTTTTGTTTTGGCCAGACAAAAAATCCCTTTGATATCATCTCATTCCTCATAATGGTGTGCAAATCTGCTAATGTAGAGAAGGCATCATTGGCTCCCTTGTCTTTAGTTTATATTACACTTTTCTTCATTAACTACAGCCCACAAACTGTAATTTGTGCCATTACATGCATGGTTTGCAAACATTCAATTAGATGTACAATATACATTCCATAGCTTATTGAGTTGATTATTATAAGAGTTGTGATGAATGACATTTAGTAGCATTACTTCGTTATACAGAAATTTCTATTTTCCAGCATTGGTCAGGGAATTAATAGTTATTATACTGACCTATTATGTGATGTCATTCTCTTGCATCATTATATTCATTATGGTTCACAGTACAAAATGGTAACATTTCTTAATTTATTTATTCAAACAAGTTTAGTTAAGTGCCTTTTAAGTTCCAGATACCAGTTGAGGCATGAGGGAACAACAGTGAGATAATAGGCAAAATTCTTGCTCGCATGTGACTAACAAGGAGCAGGAAGGATAATAGACCAACGAACAGTCTATCTGTAATATATTTAGAGAGATAACACTAGGTTGGGCAAAAGGCTGTTGAGGACAGAAAAGGGAATTGAGGCTGTAGTAATCAGGGAAGGCCCCTCTAAGAAGGTAATTTGGAGCAGAGATCCATATAAAATGGAGGAGCAAGCTTTGCAGCTATGGGACAGCCTATGAAGCAGAGGGAGCAACACATGTCAAGAACCTCAGGACAGAGCAGGGTTGGCATGCTTGAGGAATAGAAAGGACACAAAATCTGGAGCACAGAGATCAATGAAGAAAGTGGCTGAGAGTAGGTAGCTAATGGATAGATTTATATAAGGCCTTGTGGGACAGAAAAAGCAGCTTAAATTTTATTCTGATAAAGTTAGGCTGCCATTGGAGGATTTTGAGCAGAAAGGACATAATTTGACCTTCGTTTTAAAAAGGTCACTCCAACTACAGTGGGGAGAATGGACTATAGGGATAAGAGTAGAAACCTGGAAACAAGTTATGAGTTATCACAACAAGCCAGTGAAGGATAATGGGAACCTGGACCAGGATGGGGGCTCTGGCAAGGAGACAGACAAGGTTAGGTCTATGCTGTACTTTAAAAGTGAAGCCAACAGGCTTTGCTTAAAGATTAGATATGTGGTAAGAGAGAGAGAGGAGGTAAGGCTAGCTCCAATACTTGGGAATGCATAGATAGATGAATAAAGTTTGTGTTTACTGAAAGAGAGAAGCCTGAAGGAAAAGAAGATCAAAGAAAGGGAAGAAAAATCAGGGTTCTATTTTAGAAATATTAATTTAGAAGTTTGATGACTATGTAGGTGGAGGTGAAGTTCAGAGTTGACGTTAATCTGAAAACATGAGCCAAGCCTCTTTTGGCATCTAAATGTCATATGAACCTTAAGTTTGAGTCTTTGTTTATTTCTGAAATTTATTTTCTCTCTTTTTTCTCTTCCTTTATTCCCACATCATTTTATTTTCCCCTCATGATTATACTTTCTGAACTTTCCTGCTCCAAACCCACATATCAAGTGTAAACTAAAGAACTCCTTTGCAATAAAAACCAAATCCCTCCTCTCTAAAGTGTTTCTTGATTACTCCTTCATGTACCTCATACACAGTATAATTAAGAGCCTTCAAATTTTGAAAAAGAAAATGTGAAAGATTCTTATCGAAAAATATAGTTGCCTATGGAATATAGGCTGAACTTGTCAGGCTAGCATTTAAGGTTGTAAGGAATTTGACTCTGTTTCACCTCTTCAAGGCCCCATATGGCTGAACTCAGGTCACAAATTTCATAGAGGGCACCTCTAGAACTCCAAGAGCTGTCTAATCTTTACTCATCAGAGTTGTGGTTGTATGTGGTCTCTGGAGTCTGTCTGCCTGGACCTGAGACCTACTCATATTAGACCTGTGATGTGGAAGAAATTAGTTAACTTCTCTTCACCTCATTTTCCATATCTACAAAACATATTTCAAGGGTTATGGTAAAGATTAAATGAAGTTATATCAATAATGTGCTTAGAATAAGGCTGTGCATAGAGTAAGTACTTAGTTAAGTGAGAGTTATTGTTATTATCATCAGTCCACTGGTACTGAGATCTGATCATCTTTGGGTTATAAAGAAAATGCAGTCTAAAGAACTAAGTGGTTTGGGGGAAACACTGACTTAGAAATTGACTCAGCGATGGTGGTGTTCTTGAGAGATTCTGCCAGTAAAATCCCACTTTCCATTTCCCTCTTTTCTTGGACTCTAGCCTAACCCCTTCAGTGCAGATCCACCCTATTTTTTCACATTTCCCCCTGAAAAATACTTCTTCATTAGTGCATTAATTATCAATTGCTATGTAACAAATTACTCCAAAATTTAGTGGCTTAAAACAATAAACATTTATTATCTTATAGGGTACAGAATCTGAGAGCACTTAACTGGGAATTTATGGCTCAGGAACTCTTATGACAGTGCAGTCAAGAAGGTGACCAGTGATCTGAAGGGCTTGGGTGGGGCTAGAAGACCTGCCTCCAAAATGGCTCACTCACACCTCTGTTGGCAGGAGTCCTTAATTCCTCACTACCACAGAGACCTCTCTACAGGGGTTACCTTATGACATGTCATCTGGTGTCCCCCACAGTGGGTGATTCAGGAGAGCAAGAAGGAAGCCTTGATGCCATTTATGACTAGTTTCAGAAGATACTCCTGCCATGTCTGCCACATTCCTTTTGATAGAAGTAAATCTCTAAGTCTTACTCATACTAAAGGAGAGAACAGAGCTCCATATTTTGAGAGGGAGATTGACAAAGAATTGTAGACATTGTAAAGTGACCAAAGTCAAAGTCAGTGACTAAAACTCAGAGCCAGTGAGTTATAATATTTAGGACAGTGCAGACTCCTCCTCCCTTGTCTTTAAATATCTTATTGGTTTATAGAACCTTGGGCAATCTACCCAAAATACTTGCTAAAAACTGAGAACCCCAAAGTTTTTGTTTTGTGGTTGACCCAAATCAGGGCCTATGAAGAACACTCACCACAGACAAGTCCCTGGAAGCACATATGACAACAGTACATATTGAACATAGTAAAGAGGGCCAGTTCAGCCCCTTTAAGCTCTTGATTACCTGATGACTATTGCTCTGTCAGCAATGTGTTTAAGTCCAGCTCTTTAATTCTCTATATTAAAGGGTTTTTCTTTTTTGTTTTTGTTTTTGTTTTCTCATCATGAGCCTGAACTCTGTAAAATAAATTTTAGTATCATTGGAGAGCTGCATCAGGATTTTTAATATCCTCATCTCCAACTGATCTCAAAAGCACGAGGTAAGTACATTGTAAGTAAATAATGGAACACACCTATCACAGAATCATCCATAGAAGTTGTGGATCTTTACTAGCATGAAAAGATGTTTATGTTTTAATATTAGAAGAGAAACAAGCAAGTTATAAAGTATAACATAGATCCCTTATTAATTTAAAATATTACTGTGGATTTATATTTGTATGTAAATCTCTATCATCAGATCTACATTTAGAAGCATATACACCAAAATATTAATGTCGGTTAATTTAACAACAGTTATTTCTGATTGATAGGATTATGAATGAGGGTGTGAAAAATGGATTCGGAGCTGCAATCCCAGAGGAACTGCCTTGCATGTCTTACTCCTCAAACCTTTGAAATGTTGGAACTGGGCAAAATAACCTTTCGACTTGGCCTAAAGCATCATTGTATTCCAAACAACTGTTTGTAAATCTAACAGGAAGGCAGACTTCCTGATTATGAGGACTAAAAATTAGAGGACATTCTTTAGAATTAGCACAACCATATATACCTAAAGAATAACTTAGTTTATTTGCATCTAAAGAGAAATTTTTTGGCTTACTAGCACCAAAAGAAATTCCTTCCTTCTATTTATGTAGTTATTTTCTTTCCCTTTCTCATAAAAACCCTTTGCTTTCACCCCATAATCAGAATATTATTTGGGTTTCTCTCAATCAGTGCTTGCCAGAATTGCAGTTTTTTTAATCTCAAATAAATATTTGCTGTTTCTCACTTTGGCTTTTTATTTTTAGGTTAACAAGGGACTTACGTTTTATTTTTTGCTTATTGATTTTCTCTAATTTCACAATATAAATACACATTGTTCATTTTATAAAGTAGTTATTTTTCAAGGAAGAAGGTTTGGGAACAGCAGAAATAACGTCAGAAAATATGGGTATTTAAGTTATTATGTTAGTGTCAAATGACAAAGCTAAAATAATTTAATAATGAGAATGAGTTTGAAGCTCTTTATTCAAGGGAACACAGTCTTTGGACTGGGGGAATACAATGTTTCACAAGCAATAGTGTACTCTTCCTGAGGGATTTTGACTAAGAGCGAGTTTTATATCTATCTATCTATCTATCTATCTATCTATCTATCTATCTATCTATCTACCTACCTACCTACCTACCTACCTATCATCTATCTATATAGTATAGAAGGTTGCCTAGAATAGACTTTTATTTAGAATTCATAATTATGTTTAGATTAAACTGTAAACCCACTTAGATCATCTTAGATTTTATAAAGTTTGTATAACAATATCTGTAATTTGCTAAGAGTTTAACAGAAAGGCTGAGACTTAATTAGTTAAACTGCCTTTTATACCTATAAATAAATTTTATATGCCATTCTTGACATTGATGATTGCTAGAGCTCTTTTTCAGAAACAAGCCCAGGATGATCTGCAGGACCAGGGGTGCTGATCAGGCTTTAACCACCTGAAGCTGGCCAAAGTGGTAACCCCATGAACTTTTCTCATTATATCCTCATTATAATACTAAAATCTCCTCCCAGGGGTGGAGATTTTCCACCATTTTGAACAAACGATGTATGTGTAGGAATGTTGTCTGCACATGCACAGGAATGTCCCCACCTACACATGCAATGAAGTTCACAATGATGCTTACTTCCTGGAATAAAGATGAACTGATCCTTCGTTGGGAATACACCACTTTGGGAAATGACCTCCAGTGTGTCCTTACTTGCCAGCTCACAATAAAATTCCTTCTCACAAAATCATCTAGGAGTTGTCTTTTGACTGACAACCACTGAGTAATTGGACCCAGTTCAATCCAATAACGAGAATGTAAAGAGATAGAGAAAGCAAGGTCTGTTTGGCCAGGAAATTAGGAATTTCCTTACAAGACTATCAGGCCTTATTTTCTAAGGTAAGTTCAGCGAGTTAAACCGAGTTGGAGGATAGTGACTTGTGTATGTTAGGTTTTTTGGACAGTGAGGCATTTTTTTATAAGCATGGGCTAACTTAGGTTTAGATTTATGACTTGGGCCAGGCAACTGAGGCAGCCTCCATTTTGGGGGTTCCAATAAACAAATTAACTTTATCATGAGGAATTTTTAAATCACTTAAACACATAATTCAAAACCTTGTTTGGATACTTATTTGAGCTAAAAGAAATGTGTGATTTGTGATTTATAAGAACTATATATTTGATCTTCTTCCCCATTTCTGGCATAGAGCTCCTAAAACCATTTTCCTAAGTGATGAAAACAATAAAGTTATGTTAATGAGGTGACTTTTGGAAGCTCCTAGGTCACCTAACGATGAGGGGCTGGTTTCCAGGGGAACCAAGCACATGACTGGAGGGTGGGACTTTCAGTCCCATTTCACCTCTGACCTCCAGGAAGGAGAACAGGGCTGGAGATCAAGTCCAATCACCAATGGCCTATGATTTAATCAATCATATTTATGTAAGGAAGCCTCCATAGAAACTTAAAAGGACAAGGATCTAAGAGCTTATAGTTGGTGAATACCTGCAGATTTGAAGAGAGTGGCACATTCAGATATGGCCCAGAAGCTTTTGTGCCTTACCCCTATGTATCTCTTCCATGTGACTGTTTCTGAGTTATATCCTTTTATAATAAACCAGTAATCTAGTGAGTAAAATTGTTTCCTGGGTTTTATGAGCCACTCCAGCAAATTAATCAAACCCAAGGAGCGGGTCATGGAAACCTCCAATCTATGGGCACTTGGTCAAAGGCACAGGTAGCAAAATTGGACTTGTAAATGGCATCTGAAGAGGAGGATGGTCTTGTGGGATTAAGCCTTTAACCTGTAAAATCTGATGCTATTTCTGGGTAAATAGTGTTAGAATTAAGGAAATTGTAAGACACCCAGCTGGTGCTACAAAATTGCTTCATGCTGTGGGAAAAACTTTTACAGGTCAGAATTGGTTTCAGAATCATTAAACAGTATAAAGACATTTTTAGTAGAACACAGCCATACTCCTTCATTTATGTATCATCTAAGGCTACTTTCTCTCCATTACAGCAGAAGTCGAATATTCACATCAAAGGCCATAGAGCTCACAAAGTCAAAAATAGTTACTATCTGGCTCTTTAAAGAAAAAGTTTGTTCATCCATGGAGGTTATTTGAAAAACATTCATAACTTTTGGAGATGCAAAATGAATAACCTTTAAAATACTTCAGCAAAGAAAAAAAGAAAAAAGGGATAGATGTGTTAAAAATAATATAAATGAAGTCACTTTAAAATGGAGTAGGAACTGCCATGCCAGAGGAACTGCCTTGCATGTCTAACGCTTTATACCTTGGACTGTTAAAACTGGGTACACTAACCTTTGAAGTGGGCTAAAACAACATTGTGTCCCAAAGAACTGTTTGCAAGGAAAATAAGAAAGCACTACTGGACTGAAAAACAAGAAAGCACTGCTGACTACTGGACTGAAAATTAAAAACATTTTATAAAATTAATGTCACTGTATTATGTTACCTGCACCAACAGAAATGCTTTCCTTCTACTAAAAGAAGGCAGATAACATCCCCTTCTTTTTCTCATGAATACCCATTGCTTTTGTTTCCTAATTGGAACATTATTTGGGCTTCTACCTGAATCAGTGCATCCTGAATAGCTATTTTTATTGATCTCAAATAAATTCTTGTTGCCTCTCACTTTAAAAGATTGCCTCTCATTTTATTTTTTATGTTAGCAGATGAGAACAAATCTTGATAACTGTCAAAGCTAAGTGAAGATTATACAGAGAATAATTATATTATTCTATGTTGATTTGAATTTGTTGTATGAGGAATACAAAACTTTATTTTGAATCAATTAATACGTGTGACAGATTGTTTGCCAAAATGGCTGCAATTACTTTCATCCAGTCCTTCAACTGGAAAATGGTTAAACAAATAAAGTACATCCATGCAATGGTATGTTATTCAGCAAAAAAAAAAAAAAATTACTCAACAACATTGATGAATCTTAAATACATATTGCTAAGTAAAAGAAGCCTGGACTCAAAAGGCTACATACTGCATGATTCTGTTTATATGGCATTTTGAAAAAGAAAGGCAAAACTAGAGATAGAGAAGAGATTAGTAGTTGTCAGGGATTAAGTGTTGGAGGAGATGCTGACTACAATGAAGACATTTTAAAGATGTATAAAAACTTTTCAGTGTCCTGACTATGGTGGCATGATTTTACACTTAGTTTTGGTGGTTTTAGTTATTATCAGTCGATCTACAGTGATCTGATTAATTCCACATCAGAAAGAACATCTAATTTCTGAGAGGCTGACACTGTAACCCTCACTCTCTATTGATGTGTTTCCCCTGAACAGTTTCTAGCACTTTACTATATTTCTTTTGTTGTGGACTCTCTTCCCCATAAAAACTGTCCATAGGAGACTTGCCTCTAATAGCATCCTTTCATTAGAATACCTTACTTCCCCATGCATTTGCCTGGTGAACTTTTGCCCCAGGAATAGAGAACTTTGTGTACAGAATCCTTGGTTGTCACTCAGGAGTGTCCTGATCAGCCCCTGAGGGACTTGAGTCTAGTTCTTAAGGAAAATGTGATTGAAATAAGCAAAATGAGTCAAGTGAAGGAGTTGTATCTCAGAGGGTGATGCCAGAAAACTAAAGCAATCTGTCCTATTTTATAGCTTAGCAACAACAACTAAAAAGTGTAATTACCCTAGAAGGTGAAGGTTGGAGTGTAGGAGAGACTACAAATGAACAATGAAGATCATGTGAGTGGAGACCAAAAAGAGGCTAGCAGGGGCCCTTCTGGATACAGTAGCTGTGATGTGTGGAACCACTGCAGGGTCTATGGAGAACATAAGGGTTACAAGAGCACAAAAGGGTGACCTTATCGACATCAAAGAAGACAAGCATGCTGGTCTGGCATCTTGCTATAAGGGAAAAAAAAGAGATAGAGAGCTGAGGGACACTCAAGAAAAGGATTCTGTTACTGTAAAAATCACCTCTAATTATATTCTGTACCACAGAATCAGAAAATATGTTCTCATGACCAACATTTTCATAGAAGTGTATAATATGATGAACAATCTCTTAGATACCATGACACTCAGGTTCATAGACTGGAATCCTCTCAGACTGAGATCATTTTTATCCTTGCTGTGAGAGGCTCAAATGCTAGCTCCACAGGGAGCAAATCCTTATTACAGACTCTGAGAAAAACGTGTGTTCCTCTGTGTCTACTCAGAGTCAGTCCCACCTTTGGCACAGAGTACAAACCTTTCTTACCATGTAATTTCTCACTTACTATTGTCTTCTCCCATAATTCTTTCTAACTCTGATCCTCCGTGTCATCCTTTCCCCATCATCTTATGAAATCCCTCATTCCATTCTAATAAACCTTCCTTCATCTTCACCCTCTTCAAAGAATATTCTTTTCATATCCATGCCTGAGCAGAGTCACGTTCTCCCAGCTTTGCACTGTTACTTTCTCTTCCTCCACAGACCTAAGCCCCTCCATCTTTGAGATCTGGCCACTTAATCCTAATTCTGTGCTGAAGACCTCCTGGTCACTTCCTTACTCACTGAGGATTTAGGAACCTAAGCCTTCCAGCTAACACCTGTTTTATCACTGGGAAATTTCAGTGTTCGTGTTCTGGTCTTCAAACACCTTAGGCCCAAACACATTTGTTCTCTGAACACTGTGTTGTCTCCATCATCATTACTCATTAGCCACCATTTCTATCACCATATTTGTATCATTAATGGCAAATGTGTGGCACCATCAACAAAATACCCTAATCCTGAGGTTCTTAAGAATTGGTTATATCTTTTTCTTTCCCTTTTTTTGTGTACGAAGACTTTTATTATTTTTTTTTTATATATATTTTATTTTTCTGCTCCCCTTTCTCACTTCCCTCTGGTAACCACTAGTCTATTGTCCATATCCATGAGTCTCTGTTTGTTTGTCCTGTTCATTTGTTGCTTTTAGTTTATATCCCACATATAAGTGATAGCATGTGATTTTCAACTTTTTCTGTCTGGCTTATTTCGCTCAGTATGATTATTTCACGGTCCACCCATGTTGTTGCAAACAACAGTATTTCATCTCTTCTAATGGCTAATATTTCATTCTGTATATGTACCACAGCTTCTTTAGCCAATCATCTATTGTAGGATACTTCGGTTGCTTCCATGTCCTGACCACTGTGAATAATGCTGCTATGAACATCAATGTGTAAACATCTTCATGGATATGAGTTTTCAAGTTTTGGGGGTAAATATCCAGTAGGGGGATTGCTGGATCATATGGTAGGTCTATTCTTAGTTTTTTGAGGAACCTCCATACTATTTTCCATAGTGGCTGTACCGATTTCCAGTCTCACCAGCAGTGTTTGAGGCTTCCTTTTTCTCCGCATCCTCTCCAACATCTGTTATTATCTGTCCTTTTGATTATAGCTATTCTAACAGGTGTGAGATAATATCTCATCGAAATTTTGATTTCCATTTCCCTAATAGCTAGCGATGTTGAGCATCTTTTCATATATTTGTTAGCCATTTGTATGTCCTCTAGGGAGAAGTGTCTGTTCAGGTCCTCTGTCCATTTTTTGATTGGATCATTTGTTTTTTGTTGTTATTGAGAAGTATGAGTTCTTTGTATATTTTGGATACTAAGCCCTTATTGGAGGCATTGCTTGCAAATATATTTTCTTATTCGGATGGTTGTCTCTTTACCTTGTTGATGATTTCTTTAGCTGAGCAGAAGCTTTTTAGTTTGATGTAGTCCCATTAATTTATTTTAGCTTTACTTCCCTTGCTTTTGAGGCCAAATTCATAAAATCCTCTTTAACTCCAAGGTCTTGGAGTTTAGTTCCTATGTTTTCTTCTATGCATTTTATTGTTTTGGGTCTTAAATTTAGGTCTTTAATCGATTTTGAGTTAATTTTGGTGTCGTGATAGACAACAGTCTAGTTTCATTCTTTTGCAGAAAGCCTTTCAATTTTCCCGGCATCAATTATTGAAGAGGCTTTCCTTTCTCCACTGAATGTTTTGTGCTTTTTTTTTTTTTTTTTTTTTATTTTTTTTTTTTATACT
>NW_006494608.1:5014281-5020665 GCF_000325575.1 Pteropus alecto | reverse complement strand
CCAGTATGTGGTCAATTCTTGAGAATGTTCCATGTGCACTAGAGAAGAATGTATAAGCAGCTGTTTTGGGATGGAAGGCTCTGCCAATGTCAATTATGTCCAGTTGGTCTAATGTGTCATTTAAGGATGTTATTTCTTTACGGAATTTCTGTTTGGATGATCCGTCCATATCCGAAAGTGGGGTATTTAGGTCCCTTACTACAAAAGTGTTTTGGTCTGTTTCTCCCTTTAGTTCTGTTAGTAATTGCTTTACTTATTTCGGGGTTCCCTGATTGGGAGCATAGATAATAATAAGTGTTATGTCTTCTTCGTGCAAGTAGTGTCCCTCAGTATCTTTCTTTACCTTTTTTACTTTGAAATCTATTTCGTTCGATATTAGTGCCATTACTCCCGCTTTTCTCTGAATGCCAATAGCTCGAAATACCATTTTCCACCCTTTCACTTTGAATCTATATTTGTCTTTAGAGCTGAGATGTGTCTCTTGGAGGCAGCATACGGTTGGGTTTTGTTTTTTGAACTATTCTGCAACTCTGTGTCTTTTTATTGGTGACTTCAGTCCATTTACATTTAGGGTGATTACTGAAATATGAGGTCTTCTTATAGCCATTTTATCTTTTGTTTTCTGGTAGCTCAGTGTTTCCATTGCTTCCTTGTCCTTGTGTCTGTTTTCTTTATTTTGGTTGGCTTTTGTGGATTTTTCCTCCGGTCCTTCTTGTTTTATGCTATATACTTCGGTTCTGAATCTTTGGCCTGTGGTTACCATTACGAATATATAAGGGATAGTTATACAGATATATACTTTATCTCCATTTCTCTTTGCTAATTTGGATCCTCAAATCCTCCTCTTTTCAGTCATTGTTGTCTCAATTTGCTGAACATTCACTACCATCTCACTATAGCAAATCTCTTATTTTAAGCTTATAATGTCGTGTTCTAGTAAGGGTTGCACTCCTCTGCTTTTATCAGCCTGCTAGTCACCTTACTCCTAATTATGTGTTCTTTTTTGTCATTTTTTTTTACGTGAGCTGACCCCTTTCAATATTTTCTGTAGTGCATGCCTCATGGTGAAGAATTCCCTCAATTTTTATGTCTGGAAAGGTCTTTTTTTCTCCTTCATATCTAAAGTAGAGCTTAGCTGGATACATTATTCTAGGCTGGTAGTTCCTTTCATTTTATAGTTTAAATATTTGATTCCACTTCTTTCTGGCTTGTAAGATTTGTGCTGAGAAGTCCAATGGTAATCTAATGAGTTTTCCTTTATAGTTTACTGTCTTCTTCTCCCTGGCTGCCCTGAGAATTCTGTCTTTGTCACTGATTTTTCTTTTTTCTTTTTTCTTTTTTTTTTTTTAGGTGAGGCAACCCTTGATTGACCTCACAGATTGCCAGGACCTTGTCTGCTTACAAACTCTTATTTCTTTTTTATGCCTACAGCACCTGGTCTTCCTAGGTGGTCTCTCCTCTGAGTACTAACCAGGCCTGACCCTGCTTAGCTTCCAAGATCAGACGGGATCGGGGTTGTTCAGGGTGGCATGGCTGTAGACAGTCACTGATTTTTAATAATTTTAATACAATATGTCTTGGTGAAGACCTTTTTGGGTTGAGATTATTGGGTATCCAATTGACTTCTTGAATTCCAAGCTCCAGCTCATTCCTTAGATTTGGGAAATGCTCTGAAAATGCTTTGTCTGAAAATGCTTCCTGTCCCTGCTCCTTTCCCTCGTGTTGATAATGCCCATTATTCTTATGTTTCCTCTCCTGATGGTATCAGCTCATTCTTGTATTTCTCTTTTATTCTTTTGCATTCTTCAGTTTCTCTCTTCTTCCTTCTGATTTATTTCTAGATTTCTGTCTTCAATATCACTGATCCTTTCCTCCATTTGGTTGACTCTATTTCCCAAGCTTGCTGTTTTATTTGTCAACTCTTGCAGTGTGTTCTTTATCTCTAGAAGATCTATTCAGTTCTTTTTGAGGTTTTCAATCTCCTTGCTAAAGAACTCATTCTGCTCATCTAGTTGTTTTTTTCAATTCCTGAAATTGTTAATATGATTCGTTCCTGAACTCATTGAGTTTTTTCAGAAATACCATTCTGAATTCTCTGTCATTTAAGTTGCTTATATCTATGTCTGTAAACTTATTTTCTGGAGATTTTTCTCTTTCTTTCTTGGTTGTTCATGGTGTTGAATGGACTATTTCTCTGCCTGGACATTAATGTAAGTGTGCTTTGCTTTTCTTTTTCCAGAAAAAAAGATTTATTATATAATGGTCCCTAGCCTGTTGCAAAGAAAGTGAGGTTTGTTTTGTTTTGTTTTTAGTTTCCAGTGGTGGTGTCTAAGCCTCTTGGATCTCTGCTTTATATAAAGTCTTAATAATGTCTTTTTTTTCTTATAAATGTTTAATCATGCTCACTATCCTCATTCTCAGTTTCCGTCAGTGTTAGTGACAGTTTTGATAGCATTTGCTCAGATTCCCCTGGGGCTCTGCAGTGACAGATCTCAGAGGGTATATGAGAAGGGGGCCCTCTGGGTTGGGGTTTGGGGCTATGGCTCAGCCTCGGTTTTGCAACCCCGGCCAGTAAAAATCGTTTGTTGTTTCTCTGCCGTCCCCGCTTTCCTGCTGTCCCCGTTTCTCTGCCTTCTGCCCTGGGCACTGCCTCTGGCCGCATGGAGCTCACAGAACTTCCAAGGAGGGCTGTTAAGGGAAGTCGCCACACCTTCTCCCTTCCCACTCCTCCTACAGGGAGCTCCAGCTGCAAGAGGCAGCTTCTTTGTTTCTACAAGTCCACTGCCCTACACCCAGGATTCTGACCTGTGATAGCTCTTATGTGCAGATTTCATTGGATAATGTTTAGCTTCGGAGGGCTACAATCCATTGCATTATCTAATATATTCTTCACCCCAAGAAATATTTTTTCCCCTTTGAGAATATATATTTAAGATGAATGAAAATGAATTAAATAGACTTTAACATTATTGGAGGAGAAGGAGTGAGATTGGACATCACTTGTAAAATTCTTAATCTTTTAGCAGAAAATGAAATGCGACATCTCTTGCAGAGTTAATCTTTTTAGTAAACCTAGTTAAGTTTTCTTCCCTCCTTTCTTTGGAAAAAGGCCCTCTCCCTCAAATCCTGATTCTTGCCCTGGTGACTCAGATCCTCTGGCTATTGATAAAGGTCATCAACCATTGTTAAGTAGAAATGGTGGTAAGCCAGGCAGGGCCCTGAGAGTCTGAGGGAGAGGGGACTTTAAACCAAAGGCCTTTCTTTTTACTCTTTAAGAAATACATTAACCAAGCCTGTTTCCCTTTACTCATTTATTAGGCAAATCAATATTAGAAACTAATAGATGTATGATTTAAATAACGAGTTTGTATTTTCTTTTCCTTGTCTAGGAACTGAGGTGGCACTTCAGCAGGCACTTAAGCAGGAAACCCAAGACCCCACCCTGGCTGAGGCAGAAAGGGAAAAAGCTCCATGAAACCCCTGTAGGCAGGGACTAAGGCCATTCTCAACAGGAAGCAGATAGAGAAAAAGAGACCTCCCGTTCCTAACATCCATACTAATAAGAAGGGGGTTCATGGCTTTTAGAAAAAGAGGTAGGCAGGAAAGTTAGTTAGGGGGTTTCTGGTCTGCCTGCAAAGATACTGAGGTCATCCTATCTTAGAAAAGGCCTACCCTAATCCACCCACAATTAGGCAAGCCAGAAGACAATTTTTTTTAACTCACACAAAGAAACCAGTAGGCAGAGATTTAGGTACCAGTTTAAGCCAATCACTCGCACCTGCTCAATGAAGACCCCAACAACCTTCAACTCACCTGAGTCTCATTATACTATCATCATGATATGATGCATATGCCCAGAAGTTCATTAATATCATTATAACAGATTGAATTCTGGGAACAAACATGCGCAGAAAGCAAAATGATGAATCACAGAGTCCCGTCAATCTTAGCTGTCAATCAAGGAAGCCCACTTCTCTAAGAAAAGTAACCACCCACAGCAAAAAAAAAGGGATAAAAACCCCAAAGTCTTTGTTACTAGGCCTTTTGAGCCACGCTTCTCTTGCTCAGGCCTGCTTCCACTTCTGGAAGTGTACTTTCCCTTCTAATAAAACTTTCCTTTTTTACTGTATTTCGATGTCTTGCTCAATTCTTTGTTCGAGATATCAAGAAACTGGACAACGTGCCAGGAGAGGACCCCACTCTCCAGTAACAAGAGGACTCTAATGGGTAACATTGGGGGTTGAAATAGTTGGCTTCTGGTATCATCTCTGTCCTGTACTGGCTGTATGGTCTTAGAAGGAATCGTGTCCCTTTTATTTCCATGTTTTGAAAAATACAAAAATAACAAAAACCTGATAGCTTGGAAAAATCATTTAATTTCACCAGACTCAGTGTTCTTGAGTGTAAGTTGAAAGAGCTGGCATAGATCAGTTGCTCTCAATTCTAGCTACATTTCCTGGAACATATAAAAGATATTTGTAAATGCTTGTCTATATCCCCAGACCAATTCCACCAGTCTCTGGAGGTTATGGTCCAGCCAGTGTTTCTCAAACTTTTGAATCACACTATTATTAAACACAGATTCCTGGGCCCCATTTCCAAAGTTTCTAATTCTGTAGGTCTGGGGCGGGATCTGTAACTGCTCCTTAAATTCATTGAAAATTTCAGCACTTCATCTTCTTCTTTCTAGGATACTTGACATCCCAGTAGCCTTGTCCTTTTGTTGCAACTATCCCAATATCTCAAAACCAGGATCAAACTAACCATCAATTTTTCTATATTCTTGCCTGGTTTTGCTCAGCACAGCCAGAGTGATTTATATAATCATTCTAAAACAAAAGCATGGTCTCCAACATCAAATTGTCCTTCAAATTGTCCTTGAAAATCTTTTTGAATGGCACATTTTAAATGCCCTTCTAATATTTGGAAAATTTTTTAAATTTTTAAATTTGTATCCCTCCTTTCCTAGTCTTTTCTGCAACTGAACGACTGGTCTATGACCCAGGTATCCTCAGTTAGACTCATCTTCATAAAACCTTGATTTTGAAAATCAACAATGTAAAAGAAGAGGTTCTTTGTTTGGCATCAATTTGACAGGCAAAGGCAGTAGCAGAAGCACCCACTGTTGAAGTTGGCAGTGGCTACAAGGCTGAGGGAACAGAAGCGTCTTCCTCTATGGGCCAAGGTAGACACATGGGGGAAGTGCGAGAACATTTAGCATATGGTATTACATTAAGTTCCTTGATTGTCCATGATTTGCCTTTATAACCTCCACCCTTATGTAGTTGGCTAACAGTAGGTGCTTAATACATTTTTAGCATTGATGACTTGCCCAAGGTCACTCAATAGGTAGAGAATCCAGATGTCAAATTCATTCTTTTGACTTTAAAGCCACTAATCTTTGCCAGATATAGTTGACAGAGCTATTTTCTGTGTTTGATTCCCACCATTAAGCCTGAGATAAATAGTGATGGTTGCTTACAATAAATTACTCATGCTTTCTGGCCTTCCTGCTTTTGGCTGGGCAGCAGACATGGTGAAACAGTTGCAGAGGTCATAATGCATTCCATATTTGCTAAAGGGAGTGATTTACTATGCCTTCTAAAAGATATAGTTGAGCTCTGTCCTTGCGAGACTCAACTTTGAGGACACTAGGCACTGAGGGAAGCCTGAATGATGAGAAAGTGGCTTGGTGGCCTTTGAACACCAGAGAAAGTTTCAGGAGAAATATTCAAGGTGGAAGGAAAATGGTTCTCTTCCATCCCTAAAGGACATAATAACAGTTTGAAATGAATGCAACTACTTCTTCAGTCATTTCAAAATTATTTTTACAGTAGTGCTGCCCAAGGCTCTCTACATATGTCACACTGATATATGAAGAAGAGCAAATGCTGTGTATTGGCTTTTCCATTTCTTCTTTCTCTTAGTACTTCCCAGGTCTCTCATTTCTAAATGGTGTCATATGACTTGTCCTAGCCAATGGTATGTGAGGAAAGTGATGTAAGTACCTTTGGGCTGACCCCTGAAATCTCCTATGAGACCCTTCAATTCTCTCTTCTGTCTCTTCATGACTGGAAGTAAATATTCCGATATTTGGAACTAAGCAATAGAAGAAAACAGGATGCTCGTGTTCACCACTTAGAGAAGAAATACCCTGAAGATTCACCCCAGAGAGATGACTGACAAAACTCTCTTTTAGACTGTGACATGCATGAGATATAACCCCTTTATTGTGATATGCTGCCAACACATTGTGGATTATACTAGTGACTGGTATTAATCACCCTGACTAATATGGAGCATGACCACAATTCTTGTCTACTGATTAAAAAACAGTGGATGATACTGTTTAAAATAAAATTTACATTACAGCAATTTAGTTTG
>NW_006494608.1:4974281-5011781 GCF_000325575.1 Pteropus alecto | reverse complement strand
AAGGAGCTAGTACATTTGGGAGACACAAAGGAACAAATTGACGGGACTTAGAAACTGGCTAGACATAACAAAGAAGAATTCAAAGGATTTTAAAGGATTTTCTGGGTTTTGAGCTTGAGTGACTTGAAGGATGGTTGTGATCAAAATGAAGGTAAGACAGGAGCAAGAGCAGATTAAGAGAAGAATGAAATGTTAAATTTGCATTATCCTCAAACTGTTCTGGACAGAACATCTGGAAGACCTCATGAAACACATACATGGACTTGGGAAGATGCTTCTAGTTAGAGATAAAGTTATTGGAGTTCTTGCTAGATTTGAGAAACAGCTGGAGTCCTGGATGTAGAATAGACTATCCAAAGAATGAAGAAAGCAGAAGGCTAAGGATACAGTGCTGGAGGACACCAGCCTGTAAGGGGAGATCATATGGAACCAGGAGGTCGAGCATAACTGGGAAACTATGATGTGACTACAGCTCAATATAATTCGCCTGTCCTTCTTGAAGAAACAAGCCAAAGAAAAGAAAGAGAAACATGATAACCCCACAAGATACACTGTAACTAATAAATCTAAACCAAAAAGTCAGGAAAAAAAGCAGTCACATCCATGGGAAGGACTTTACCATTAAGTAAAAATGACCGTTGTTTGCAAAGGCAAAAAAATTATTTGGAGCAAAGGGGCAATTGTTGACATAAAGAAGAGAATGTTGTAATAATAATGTAAAACAAGAAGTTACAAATAAAATGAACGAAGATTGAATCATAGAATTAAAGATACATCCATGTTAAAGAATCAGCAAAAGTTATTGTTTTATTCTGATATATGTTTATTATCTGCTGGATGCCCTGAAAAGCAAATGGTTTTAAACTAATGGACTAAAACATGATTTCTAACATCTATGTTTCTTTAAAAGAGAAAATAAAAGAAACATAGCTACGTAAGATAGAAAACAAATTATACAGCAAAGAAGAATAAAAAGCACGAAAGATTAAAACATCAGAAACATAGCAAAATATACCAATTTGACTATAAGTGAGTCAATTAATCAAAACTATTAAAATAAAAGAATATCATATTAGGCTAAAAATACCACTTTAAAGGAACACAAAATATTATGATACAGAAAAGTTTAATAAACAGACAAAAATACACTAGAAAAAAATGTAAAATTTATACATAAGTTTATTTGTCATGACATTATTAATAATACCAAAAAAATATAAATGTCTAATGTCCGTCATTAGAACACCAGTTGGATGAACTGTGGTACACCCACACAATAAAGTACTGCATGCCCTTGGGCCTTTAACAGAACAAGAATGATCTGTCCATTCTGCTTTGGAGATGCTTCCTAGACAAATTGCTGTAGTAGTCATTTAGGTAGTCTCTCTCTCCAGACAAAGCCAGGAATGCACTTCTATGCCCACTTGAACTTTGCTTTTGCCAATAAAATGTGTGTGGAACTGATGTGCATCACCTATTTGTGGAGTTGTTAAGAGGCAGTGCATGATTCATTTTTCTTCCTTTTCCCTCTGCAGAGGCTACACATGTTCTTCCTTTTACACATTTTCTTCCTTTCTACACATTTTTCTTCCTTTTCCCTCTGCAGAGGTTTCAAATAATGGCTGCTCCTTTAGCTTGAATCTCAAAGTCAGGATGACAATGACACAAAAGAGAGCTCTTAGCTGACTGGCAAGGAGCATGTAACATAAACAAGACATAGACCTTTGTTGTATAAAGCCACAACAAACAATTCATTTTGTCGCAGCGTTTTAACACAGTATGCTGACAGATACATAAAATTTTAACCCAAAAGAAAAAAAAAAAAAAAAAAAAAAAAAAAGGGGATTTTTTAAACCCCCAAAAAAAAAAAAAAGTGGTATTCTTTTAAGACCCAGCAGTAGATGGTTTAGAAACTGAGTAGAAGCTAGAAGAATGGTGATCCATGCTATGTAGTGGTAAAACATTTAGTCACATTTGGTCAAAGACCATAATGGGAAGAGAAAGGTCTTCCAAAGGATGGAGGCGAGAGTCATAAAAACAATAGCCTCGATAGCGCCTGCACAGAGCAGAGCAGTACTAGTTAAGAAATATCCCCAGGGTAGAGTGTCTTCACAACAGCTGCCCATCGGGGTCTCATATTGTTACCGAGACTACTGTGTCCTTCCCAATCCTCCACTTTCCAAATAGGAATTTCCACTGTGATGCTCTTACTCTGTCATTGTATGTAGGGTGTATGGGGAAGGAGTAGAGGGTCAATAACTTGTCTTTTTGTTTCATAAGTCTCTAGATAAAGGAAAGCATATTAAATGTAAACAGATACAACCACTTTAGAAAACTATTTACTAGCTAAATGTGAATATAAATTACTTAAAACAAAATATATTCCTATCCTATAACCCAGCAATTTCATTCCTAGATAAAAATTCCAAGAGTGCATATAACCATCAAAAGACTTGTACAAGGATGTTCACAGCATCTTTATCCATGATAATTCAAAATAAGAAATAGTGCAATGTCCATCAAAAATATAATGAATAAATTGTAGTATTTATATAATAGAATAATACCCAACAGTATAAAGGAACAAACTCTCACTACTTAACAACATGGATCATGAATCTCACAGATTACCATGTTGAGTGAAACATAAAAGATTGTATCCTGTGTGATTCTATTTATATAAAGTTCAAGAACAGGCGAGCTAATCTATAGTAGAATAGTAGCTATCTCTGTGGTAGGGATATTGCCTGGGAATAGGCCCAAGGAAACCTTCTGGGGTGCTGAAAATGTTCTATTAAACCTTAAAATTTTTAAATGAATTAAAATATAAACAAAATGACAAAAGCCACATCTGGATCCAATGTAGAGATATACACCTGACCCCCGACCCTGTTGTAGTGGCTACCAATTACCATCCAAAGAGTCTAAACTTGGAGACTAATGCCAGAAATGGGTTAGCATCCCCAGGTTAGATTAGTGTATTTTGTATGCATGAAAGAATCAAACCAAATATTTAGCGCCAAGAAAAGTGATAGTTATCTTGGCTGTGATAGTTATTATTGCTATTCAGATGTGCTGGCTTTCTTTCTTCACAAACATATAATAAAATTGCACTTCCCTGAACACCTGAAATTAGTTATGGCCATTGTATTTTTTAATAAATTATGAAATGAAGTGTCAAAAGTGTAGTGAGTCCCTTGAAAGCCAATGGGGGCTGCCACATCCTCTTTCTTCTGCCACTATGACTGGCAATACACCAGGTATAGCTGCTCCCTTGACTCAAGACAGAAGAAGAACAACAATGGCACAGTAGAACATTGAGAAGGACATGGTCTGTAAGATAAAAAATGGATTTTTTTTTGTTTCAAACCACTGAGATTTCAATACTGTTTTAACACGGGAAGACTCTAGCCTATCTTGACAGATACAATTGTTAAGGAGAAAAGACAAGTGGAAGGAAAACTATATTTCTTATGCATTTTTACATGAAAGACGATGAAATATGATTAGATATATGTATTGGCTTACATTTTCAAAAAGAAGCAATGGAAGAATAAAGCGATGACTATTTTTTAAAATTATCCACAATGAAAGGGAAGGGAAGAAATAGAGTTAAGAGGATTATGGATGGCAGCCTGACTTCGCTGATGATATCTTAACATACAGTTCTTACTATTGAATCATGTAATTATTTTCCACATTTAAAATATAAAAGTAAATCAATAGAAAGGTCCTTGTAGTGATGAAACTGTTCGATATCTTGACTGTAATAAAATTATTTAGAGCTAAACACACACACACACGCACACACACACACAAGTATAAATAAAACTGGGAGAATCTGAATGCGATCCTTGGATTGTATAAATGTTGATATTCTGATTATAACTTTATATGGGCTTACCAGTGGAGAAAACTAAGTGTATGCATGATCTCTCTGTTATTATTTTTTATAACTGCATGCAAATCTATGAATATTTTATTAAATTTTCAATTAAAAATCTACATAAATCATGAATAAAAAGCATTTCCTAAATCTCGAAAGCAAATTGAACTAAATGATTCAATTGTATTTTGAGTTAATGACATAATTATATAAACAACACAATAATTTCAAATAATTTTAGAATACAATGTTTTGATTGAACATCTTTAATGAAATATATTAAAAGGGCAATTGAAGCTATAAAGAAATCGTAAACTTCATACAGTATTCTTACCATCATTAGCAACAATGCTATGGTTTTGAAATAAGTGTTTCTAAATTGTTAAGTTAAAGCAAATAATTAATTATTTGTTAATATTGTTAGGAATCAAGATTTTCAGCTTACAACAACAAAACTGCAATATAAAATCAAAGAAGTAAAAGTCTAGTAACATGTATTTAAATGAAAATAACAGTATAAACTCACTATTATCTACTTTTCAAAAACTACATACCTCTTAGTTTTTCCACTTAGAAATCTTAGAAGCAATGACAACCCAGAAGCAATGAGCACCCTAAGAAGGCAGACTAGTATCTTTCAATATTATTTAATCCTGTGATAGATTGTTCTCAATAATGGTCACAACAATTCTCCTTGAATTCACATGCTTATTTCCTTCATTCTCTGAGTCTATTCTTGGCCATGTGACTTGCTTTGGCCAATGAAGCATTAGCAAATGTAATGTTAGCAGCAGCTTGAAAGCATTTTCTCCTTGAGATTTATTTTCTTGCTGTTCTTGGGAACTCTGTGATTACTACCATGTGAAGAAGCCCAGGTTAACTGACTAGATAATGAGAGAAACATGACCCATTTGCTCTTGGTGCCTTAGCCAATAGCCTACCAAAGACCAGTCATGTAGCAATACCAGCTATGTAAATGATAGGGTTAGAGCAAAGTGAAATGTAGGGCCCCTTGTTCAAAAGTATTAAGAATTTCCAAATAGCAACAGCAGAGCTCTAGAGCCAAGTGTGAGGTCCTTCAGAATGTGGGGCCCTGTATAACTGAATAGCTCACAAACCTAGCCTACATATGAACAGGACCAACCTAGATCACCTGTATACCTGTATTGCATTTCACAGACATATCAGAGGATTCAGTAGAGGTGATATGAGCTGTTCCAGACAATACCCAGAATCATGAGCTAAAAAAGGGTTTTTTTTAGCCACTATGTTTTATAATGGTTAATTGCACAGCAGAAGCTATCTGACATAAGCACTAAACAGAATCAGGGATCCTAGGAAGAATGGCTGGTTCCAGGTCTAGGGCAGGAAATATACAAGGTGAGACTGAAACATCTTTTTTTGCCAGCAAACAAGGAAGATTTCAAACATGCATGTCTGAAGTACTATGAATTAATGTTTAAAGAACATAGGAAAAAGCTATAAATAAATATTAAAATCTAATTAATAATATCCACAATGAAGTATAGAAGAGGAAGTATACCAATGTCTGCAAAATACTTTGAAAATGATCAGAAAAATAATAAGGATTAATGGATCAATATAAGAATGGATAGACAGAAACATGTGACAAAGCAAGAATACTAAAATGTCAATAGAAAATCTAGTGGGTGAATATATAGGTGTTCATTATAAAATTCTTCCAGATTGTCTTTATATTTAAAAATTTTCATAATAAAGTCTTGATTAAAAAAGGATATAGGAGTCAAAAATTAATTGTAACACACATTAAGTATATAAAAACCTATGTATTCATAATGATATTCAAAAAATGATTTAAGACTAGCCACCATTTTTGATAACTAGGGCACCAAGTCTATATTCTGAAAACTGGCCAGTAAATGAAGGAATTCCAGATATATCTTGCCTTTCCTATATGACCAATATTTACCCTAGTTGATAAGGCAAAGTTTGTTTACAGGATAATCCAACTAATAAAAATGAGTGAATGATAGAATTAGAAACCCATCATTTTTCAAGTCCTAAAGAAATAATTGATTCAGGCAGAGATCACCAATAGATGATACCCTTTGATAAAAAGTTAATGGGGAGCTTGACAGTGGATGTCACAGACTGTTACTAGTTGAACCCACTGATCAGAATTGATATCACATTATGTGCCTTCTGATGTAATGTGTTAAGAAGGACACAGAAAACCACCTATGTATTTATTATGCCAAATGAAATTAATCTGAATCTAAGCAAGCTTTGGGGTTAAATTTCTGTTTACATGGAGGAGGACAGAGGAGCAAGCTAAATAATATCAAAAGTGAGTAAACATAAAAGTTCAGAATGTGAGATGTTCCACAGAACAATTGGTCAACAAACCAAGTCATGAAGAAGTTGGGGGTGAGTGCCACTTGAGATTAGCAACATGTAAGAGACCTAATGATCAGATATGTATTATATGGGCTTATTTGCTTCTTAACTCAAGAAACTCAACAATAAAAAGATATTTTTAAGACAAGCAGAGAAATTTTAATTTGGATCACATATTTGAGGATAACAAGGAATTATATGTTGTGTTAGATATGATGATAGCATTGTGGCTATTAATAAAAATATCTCTATTTGTAAGGGTAAATGATAAAATGTTTGCGATTTACCTGAAGTATTTTAAGAAAATAAAGAAAAATTTTAAAAAGATGAAATAAGTATAGCAAAATTTTTATACATGGCATATAGGGGAGTTATTATTATACTTTTTGGTTTTTCACTTTTATGTATGTTTGAAAACCTTTTTCAAAATATAAATAGTAGTCCCTAGATATCCATGTAAAAAGTAGTGTATCATCACAAGAAATTTTTAAATATTTAAATATAAGGGGAAACTTCAGAAACTTGATTGTCTGGAAAACCGTATGGAGGTTCCTCAAAAAACTAAGAATTAATCTACCATATGATCCAGCAATCTTTCTACTGGGTATTTACCCCAAAGACTTGAAAATTCATATCCAAAAAGATATTTGTACACAGATGTTCATAGCAGCATTATTCACAGTGGCCAGGACATAGGAGCAACCGAGGTGTTCTCTGATAGATGATTGGCTAAAGAAACTGTGGTACGTATATATATACTGGAATATTACTCAGCCATAAGAAGAGATGAAATACTGCCATTTGCCACAACATGGATGGACCTTGAGATAATCATGCTAAGCGAAATAAGCCAGACTGAAAAAGTTGAAAATCTCATGCTATCATTTATATGTGGGATATAAACCTAAAAGCAACAAATGAATAGGACAAATAAACAGAGACTCATGGACATGGACAATGGACTAGTCTTTACCAGAGGGTAGGGAGTGGGGCAGGATGGGGGAGGTAGATGGGGTAAAGGGGGATTAAATATAGGGGGGTTGGGATGGTGAAGTAGGTAAAGGGGATCAAATATATGGTAGCTGAAGGAAACTGGACTCTGGGTGGTAATCACACAATAGAATATATAGATGTCAAATGATAATGTACACCTGAAAATAATAAAGGCAAGACTCTGATTAATGAATTGGACAATCAAAAGAGGGTAAAGTTTATAAATAAGCACAGAAATTTCTTCTTTTAAAGAAAGCATAATAAAATAGAAACATATTTGTAAAATGTATTCAGTGTTGGTGATGTCACAGCAAAATAGATTTTTACATATAAACCTGAGGAATTGTAAATTAAGTTAATCATTTATTTAACTAATATTGTCTTATGTATAAAATAGATAAATACATGATGTTTTAACCCAGACATTTTGACACTATAGACATTTTAAAGATATTTGATAGAGTAGTGTTCAGAGTGAGCTCCATTAATTCTATTTAATTCCTTGATCATTTTTCTATGGAGCAGTGTTTGTTGTCAAACAGGCTTTCTGAGATGATGGAAATATTTTACATCTTCACTATTCAATATGATAGCCACTAGCCACACATGGCTATTGAGAACTTGAAATGTGGTTATTGAGAATGAGAAAGCAAATTGTTAATCCACTTTTATTTTAATTTATTATTATTTATTAATTATTAGCCATTATTAATTTACATTTACATAGACATATGGCTCATAGCTACCACATTAGACAGCAGTACTATAGAGCATAGCTAAACCATTGCCAATTACTTGAATATTTATTTTTATTTTACCAAAATAATTTTAATAGAAATTAATTATTTCCCATTAATATTTTAGAATAAGTATTTGATTTGTCTTTGTTTTTTTCTAACAAATTTTACTCATTGTATCTTCTGCCAGTATGTAGTATTTTTTTGCAGTCATTCTTTCTATCAGGTCCATCTTTCCCCAATAAAAAAGTTAAGATCTCTACTTTATCAAGAAGACTTAATTCTTCAATTAATTTTTATTAAAAATTTTTACAGTTTCAATTGTCAGTTTTGTTTTACAGATAATATTTAGGGTAGACATAGTTATTATGAATCGAATAAAAGACTACTTACTTGTCATTATGTTTTAGACACTAAATTTGTGAAAATTTTTGTGAGAAAGATACACATATAATAATGATATGGGAAATGTAAAGAAATCTAAGATGGCTACCTTTTCCTGGAGGAATTTTAACAACCTCCTCTCCCTGGAACATTACCTTTCCCAGGTGCGCAAAACAAAAGACCGCCAAGTATGCAGAAGTAATCAATATATAAATCTACCTGCCTGTCTTTGTTCAGGGCTCAGACTCTGGAGAGTGACTCCTCTGAGCCTGTCAGCGTAAATAAACCTCCTTTGATTCTTAGTTCACTGAGTGCCACTTGGTTCTTCCGGGTTCACAGGCCAAAATCCACAATGCTGTTTTACAGTAAACATTTTTTTAATAAATAAGAGTACACTCTAAAATAATGATAAAAGTATAGTCAATACATAAACCACAAACATGTGAGTAATGCATTGTGCTGTGACATAGGATGGCTACAACATCACTAAGTGATAGAAAATTTTCAGCTCCATTATAATCTTATGGAACCAGTCATATATGTGGTCCATTGTTGACTAAAATGTTACAGGGCACATGACTATATGTCGATGTTGATATATATAGACAGATAGAGATATAGGTGATATAGGTATATCTTTTGATATATATAGCACATAGGACATTTACCACAGACCATATAATAGACCATATCCTAGGCTCATGCATCAAGTCTCAACAAATTTTAAATTATTGAAATCATACATTATGTTCTTTCATCATCATGAAATTAAATGAATACTCAATAAAAGAAAGATAAATAGAAACTTAAAAAGCAACACACTTGGGAATATACCTAACAAAAATGAGTGCAAATGCCCTATAAAAGACATAAAACAATATTCATTACAACTTTAATTATAATAGCCAAATATTGGAAACAAATCAAATTTCCATCGGTATTAGAATGAAAATCAATTTTTCCATACAGTAGAATTCTATAAAGGAACAAAAGATAATGAACTACCTACATGCAACAATATTAATGAACATTCCAGACAAAATGTTGAGTAAAAAATTTAGAAACAAAAGAATACATAATGTATTACTTCATTTATAGTGAAAAAAGACAAGACTTATATAGTGTGCAGAGATCAGAATAATAGTTACTTCTGGGGGAACTGGTTCTGATTGGGAAGAATAATTAAATAAGCAATTGAAGATATTAAATAACATCTCATAAAACAGATAACAAGAAGGAAAGAACTGACAACTAACATAATTAGTTTAAGATACTGAGAAAAAGACAAAGCATCTCAGAAATATAGATTAAATTACTAGGTGCCTACAGCAGAATAGAACAACAAAAAAGTACTACAAGAGACATCACACATTAGAAAAGCCAAGAAATGAAAGCAGAGAGAAATGGAAACAATCTAACACAAATGTAATTAGAATACCTGAAGAAGAAAAATATAATAAAACTATAACTAACATGTAAAACTATAATTCAAGAAAACTTTTCTGAAAAAAAGGTCTTGAATCTATATATTAAAAAAATATAGCACATATATAAAAAAAATAGACTCCAAGATATATTGTAACAAGTTACTATAATTTATAGAAAATAGTCTTTTGAACTTCTAGGGAAAATGACCAGATCACTTACCAAGGGACAAAAATCAAGTTGGCATCAGATTTCTTGACAGTGATGTTTCTTATAAGAACATAATGTAGATGTCGTCGGAGGAATTTGGACTCAGACAACTTTGTTAGAGGAAGGAGAGTTTATTAGGCCGGCGGAGAATGTGAAGCAAAAGGTACAAGCTAGTTCCTGTCAGATTTCTTACAGTTTATATACCCAGCAGTTTTTCCTGTATAAGGGTCTACGTGCACTTCCTAACTCAAGATGGGAGGGAGAGTTTCAGGTTGGGGCTGCAAGGGGGAAGGGATTTCCGGACTACCAGTCCTATTGATTTACAGATCCTTTCTCCCTAGGAGTGACAAGTTTCCAGAAGGCCATTCAGAGATCTATAAGGCGTGGTTAACCTATAACCGACTGAGTCAGTCATTTCTGCAAGCCCTTTCTTTTGCATTTTTCAGATGCCTCCTCTCTTATAGGAACATCTATAAGAAAACAAGAAAAGAAAGTGTGAAGTGAGGCTTTTATATCCAAGCAAGCTTCTTTCACATATCAAAGCTAGAGAAAAACAGTTCTGAACATGCAAAAATTCAAGGTATATCGACCCATAAGCTCTTTTTGAGGAATCTGATTTCTGGGAAAACTGATAAAAAAGAAAAATTAGCAGTGAGTATTTAATATATTTAACTGAAGATTTAAGAATAAAACAAAGGTGGGGGGATAAGAGTGAAGGAAGGGTATGCAAACATTAAAATCTCTGACAAAGTAGAAACAGCACAACTTATAAAAGGAGAAAGGAAAAAGGAAAAGTATAATAAGTTTATCAATTTACTTCTAAGTAAGATGATATTATTCCTAGCTAAAACAATAAAATAAAATAACAAGAACAAAATTGTAGATGACCACTATAGGATTTGACACCAACAGCAAAAGCAACAAAAGCAAAAAAAAATAAACAAATGGGACTACAACAAACTAAATAGCTTCTGAAAGCAGAGAACACCATCAACAAAGTAAAAAGGCAACCTAGTGAATAGAAGAAAATATTTGCAAATCATATATCTGATAAGGGGTTAATATCCAAAATATATAAAGAACTCATACAATTCAAAATCTTTTTTTTTTTAAAAAGCCCAAATAATCCAATTTAAAAATGAGCAGAGGAACTAAATAGACATTTTTCCAAAGAAGACATAAAAATGGTCAACAGGTACTTGAAAAATGCTCAACATCACTAATCATTATGCAAATGCAAACCAAAACTACAGTGAGATATTATGTCACACCAGTCGGGATGGCTATCATCAAAATGACAAAAGCTAACAAGTGAGGATGTGGAAAAAAGAGAACACTTGTGAGCTGTTGGTAGGAAGGTAAATTGGTGCAGCCACTATGGAGAATAATATGGAGGGTCCTCAAAAAAAAAAAAAAAAATAGAACTACCATATGAACCAGCAATTTTATTTCTGGGAATATATCCAAAAGAAATGAAACAGAATTTCAAAGAGATATCTGCATTGCCAAGTTTATTACAGCATTATATAGCCAAGATATGGAAACAACCTAAGTGTTCATCAATAGATGAATGGATAAAGATATGGTATATATATGCAGTAGAATATTCTTCTATACTGATAAAGAAGGAAATCCTACCATTTGCAACAACTTGAATAGACCTTGAGGGCATTATGCGAAGTAAAATAACCCAGACAGAGAAAAATAAAATACTTCATGGTATTACCTATACGTGGAATCTAAATTTTTTTTAAAAAGTCAAAGTCATGGAAAGAAAATAGATAAATGGTTGCCAAGCGGTGGGGGAAATAGGGAAAGGTCAGTAAAAGGATACAAACTTTTAGCTATAAGATGAATAAGTTCTGAGGATCTAATGTAAAACATGGTGACTATAGTCAATATAGTTGATAACACTATATTTGGAAACTATATTGTATAATTGAAATTTGCTAAAAAGATAAACATATGAGGTGATAAATGTGTTAACTAGATGGGGGGAACATTCTCACAATATACACATATAACAAATCACCACAATATGCACTTTAATTATATTTTAATTTTATATGTCAATTATACTTCAATAAAGCTGAAAAAAGCCCAGTGTGGTATTGGTGGTTAAAAGTTAGACAAATACATCAGAGGAACAGAATAGAGAGCCCAGAAATTATCTTCTATAAATATAGGTAAATGATCCTTGACAAAGGAGCAAAAACAATCACAATAGAGCAGAAATAATGTTTTCAAAATGATACTAGAACTAGACATCCATATGCAAAAAAGTGAATCTAGACACAGTCCTTGCATCCTTCAGAAATATTAACACAAAATGAATCACAGACCTAAATATATAATGTGAAACTATAAAACTCCTAGAAGATAATATAGGAGGAAACCTAGATGACCTTGGGTATGGTAATGACTTTTTAGATACAACAACAAAGGCACGACTTATGAAAGAAATAATTGGTAAGCTGGATTTCATAAAAATTAATAATATCTGTTCTATAAAAGACACTACCGAGAGAATTATAAAACAAGGCATAGATTAGAAGAAAATATTTGCAAAGACATATCTGATAAAAGACTGTTATTCAAAATATACAAAGAATGATTAAAACTCAGCAATAAGAAAACAAATAACTCGATTTAAACATGGGCCTAAAACCTTACAAAGAAAGTATATGAATAGCAAGTGAAAACATGCTCCACATCATGTCATCAGGGAAATGCAAGTTAAAAAAACAGTAAGATACCACTACGCACCTATGAGAATGGCCCAAATCCAGAACACTGCTAACAACAAATACTTGTGAAAACATGAAGCAACAAAAACTCATACATTGCTGGTAGGAATGCAAAATGGGGCAATCACTTTGGAAGACAGTTTGGCAGTTTCTTACAAAACAAAACAAACTCTTACCATATAATACAGCAATCATGCTACTTAGTATTTACCTAAAATACTTGAAAACCTACGTCCACATACATGGATGTGTATAGCAGCTCTGTTTATAATGCCAAAACTTGGAAGCAACCAAGATGTCCTTCAGTTGCTAAATGAATAAATTGTGGTACATCGGGGCAAAGGAATATTATTCAGTGTTAAAAATAAATGAGCTATCAAACCATAAAAAGATATGGAGGAATCTTAACTTCATATTACTAAGTGAAAAAAGCTGATCTGAAAAGGCTGGATGATTCTAACTATATAAAATTCTGGAAAAGACAAAACGATGAAAGTAAAAAGATCAGTGGTTGCAAGGGAATGCGGGATGGGAGGGAGGAATGAATAGATGAGGCATACAAGATTTTAGAGGCAGTTAAAATAGTCTGTGATATCATAATGATGGATTCGTGTCATTATATATTTGTCCAAATCTATAATGTACATCAAGAGTGAACAGTATGTAAACTATGTACTTTGGGTGACTATGATGTGTCAATGTAGGTAGAGTCATCAAATATACCATGTGGTAACAGATATACCATGTAGGTGGGGGATGTTGATAATGGGGGAGGCTATGTATGTGGGGGCCAGAAAGTATACGGAAAATCTTTGTACTTTATTAATCTCTGTACTTTTATCCTCTCAACTTTGCTATGATAGTAAAACTGTTCTAAAAAATAATATCTTAGCAAGAAATAATAAAATAAAATGAATTATAACAAAAAGTATAATTGATTTGGGCACATTTGTATAAACAGTAATTCATGAGTATAATATGATAGTCACAAAATAAAATCTTCCTCTAAAAATTTTATTGCTTTTAGAGACAAAGAATTAAGATATATCCTACTATTTCAGAAGAAACTGTACTTCAGAGTAATCAAATGATCCTAACTCAGAGGGCCTTTTCCAGTTCCTCTTCGTTGTAGAATGATAGCTAATAAATGTAAAGAAAATTATAGAATTGGAAAAATCACCATTTTGTCACTCTTAATGAAATAATTGATTCATGTCATAATCATCATGCATGCTAAAATCATTAGGTGCAAGGGCAATGGGGAAATGAATATTCACATTGGTGTAAAAGTATTATTTCATAGTTAATTTACTAGTCCCAAAGGAAAAATCACATAACTTTACAATGGAGTCTCTTGTTCAGGGTACAATACTTAACATCACTAACAGTGGAACAACCAGCTATCATATGGCCCCTGGTGTACGGCAAAATGAAGAACACAGTATCAACTACAAAATATTCTGGTTCCAAATGTTTAATTAGAATTGCAAGAAGTCCTGAGGGAAGCATATGTCAGCCTCAAAGTTTACAAGATTCCCTTTATTCTCCATTATTCTCCATTCTGGCCCCTCACTTGAAAGTGATTCAGCTTGATTTAATTTATACTATCAGTTACGTGTCCTGTTTGATGCCCAAAATTATATTGCTCTATTTTTTAATGGCAAATATTATGAAGTTGTTGTTGACTGCCTTCTAAATAACATGCTTTTACTTTCCCCCCATCACTTCCAATTCTTAGTCTTAATTTTTACATTATATATCTTTTCATAATTTTTTGGACATTTGCTTTGTTTTAAAACTATATGATTCCTTCAACTTTTGAGTTTTTAATTAATGTTTAACTGAACATTCTTTTCTCATTTTTTAAAATTACTTCCCTCGTTTTTTTACCTTCATATTATATATGATCTTTTTTAATCAGCTAGAGCAGATCTTTGGTTATGTGTGCTTGTATGTATTTCTACAGAAGGCACTATTTCTTCACATTCCAGGGTCAAGTGCCCCCATATTTGTCCACATCTATTGTCTGCATTACTGATTGTTACAAATTGTAGTCACTGATGTCTGGAAAAAGATAACAGTGGTTGGGGGACCACAGCTGTGGCCACTTCAGAAAAATTTCTTCAAAGAGTGCTATAGCTGTACGTGTTCTAGTTAGCAAAGATTCCAAGTTCTTAAGTAACAATTCATAGTAGGCAAGAATAGAAATCTATCTTTTTTCTGCTACTCCTTTAAAGCTCAGCCCTTCATATTGTCTGGCACAATATAGGAACTCAAAAAATGTGTAATGAATGAATAAGTATAACGTCAATTCTGCCTTGAACAAATCCATGTAAACCCATGACGTTACATTCCATTATCACTGCTCTAGCCAAGGCCATTATTTTTAGTCCCATCTTTTCTTCAATTCTTTCACACTACAGGTTTTTACTGTTTTCCTGAGATCTTGTCATGGCCCACACTTGCCTAAAAATTGTCAATGGCTCTCTAATGCCAAACTCTTCAGAGAACTTCTACTTTTCAGCTTCATCTTCAGCTTTATAAACTGTCTACATGAGCCAAGACTCTGAACAGGCCCTCATACTCACTTGTTACCTTTTCAATCCCATTCACTCCCTGTACACATCTTGTAAAATCTCACACTAATAACCCTCAAATGTCACTTCCTCTCCAACTTCCTGATCCCATAGCAAGAATTACTACCTTACTGTATTTTAAAGATTAGTATTTTAAACATAATTCTTGTAGACAATTTAGTACATTATACTTCAGTTGTTTACTTCCATTTCAGACTAAGAATTCTTTAGAGCAAAAATCAATTATTTATCTTTCATACCAAACTATTATAATTATGCTCAGTACTTATAGTACTAAGTACTTAATAGTACTTTAATAGTTGCTCCAAAAGGCCTAAGTCTAATTTCTAATGCTAGACTATCTAAGTTGCAAATGCAAGTTAAATATACCTCTCTACATTAAATTGGAACCCCAATCACCTTTTCCCCTAAGAAATGTGTTCTGAATAATAGAATATCTCTGAATCACTCCATGAACTTAATTTTGCATTTAATTTCTAAATGTTCATGGACCCCAATAATCAAATTCTACCTTCCCATCAAACATTCTGGCCGTAAATTGACTTTCCCTTCTCACAAAATAGGAGTTGGCACAGTAGAAAAAGTTCAGGCCGTGGGGACACAAAATTATCTTATACTGGCTCTTACACTCAGCTTAAGCTCTAAGGCTCAATTTCCCACTTTTTAAAATGTGAATACATACCTATTTTGCTGTTTGGTTTGATAAAAATTAATAAAGCACCTAGCACAATATAGGCATAAAAATCTTTTTAATATAACTTCAGTCATTCAACAGGTATGTAATCTCCCTGCCTCTATTTCATAAGAGTGACATAATACTGATAAATCAGTTGCCACTTGCAACAAAACAAGGAAGGCAAGATTCGTAATTCAAATATTCGCAGTATGGGGACTGTACTTAAAAGTAAAATCTAAGTTCTTTTAAAATGTTTTATATAATTCTTTTCAGTTTGTTCAAAAATTTTACCTTAAATATTCTAGGCTTGCAGTAGGGAGATTGTTGGCTATCCTCTTCACAAAGGTATATCAATAGGTCCATTGATAGGAACTTGCATGATTTGTAATTCACTTTTATTCTATATTAATGTACTCTTTGTAAGCATACCCACAGACTGTACCTGACACATAGCAATCAATGTTTCTTTTCGTTAATGGTCATAACTTTAGAATCTAAAATTATAAACTATTACCTCCCGGTCTCAACCCATTATCAATTGATATATCAACATAATAAAAAACAAGCTTCAGTTTTCTCCAGATATTTAATACAAGATGCAGTATAGTAGCTATATTCCATTCCATAAAATGCAATTACTAATAGGGGGGTTGTAGCCCTACTGAATCAAATAAAAGCATTGTGATACATAGATGTACTTCTGTTGTTTTAATGTAGAATTTGATAAATAAGGTTGTCTTTTGTGCTTTTTCTACTTTAAGTAATACACTTTACAGATGAGACATACAAATCAACTCTACTGGTTTGAGTTCTAAGTTATTTTTACTATAGACCCTTTTTTCCATTTAAGATGGGAAGACCCAGCCTTTGGTATAAATAACTTATTTCCATGACAGTATTTAAAGGATATCATTAGTGTTCAGTGTCAATTGTGTACTCTTTTGGTAAGGGGGAGGCTAGAGCCTCTTTGCTCTCAGTAAGTGCTCTGGGCTGATGGATAAACACACTAAATTTAACACCCTGGTTGTTGGCAGCTCTGACAAAACCACTATTGGCAGTCATTGTGATGGCTTTGAGGGTGTCTCCAGTCCCGAAAATTGTTAATGAGCGACTATTGATTTTTGAACTGGCCACTAGTCTCAAGGCACGCTCAGAAGGCTGGTCTGGTACCACATTAATTCGCTTAACTAGCATAGTGGCCCTCTCTCTCTCCCCAGGTCCTCCTAAAGTATCTAGAATTGACTGAAAATCCTTGACAGCCGATTCACAAGCAAATAGCTCCTTGTCCTTCATAAATGCCTCTAGCTGTGGTAGAACCTGTTCTTTCCTCTCCTGCTCTGCTTGTTCTGTGAGCACTTTTTCTTTAAAGATAAAGTGGCAACCTCCATAACTAAGGGCAGATACATACGTGATTAAAGTAGTAATGTCCAGATTTACTCTTTTGCACACATCAACCTTAATTTCTGTTGGAAACGCAACACTTGCTAGTATATTTTCTCGGTCTACTCTGGTCACCTGCAAAAGTTCAGGGCCCTCTTCATCTGATTCACTCTCACTAGGCTGGAGCTCTTCAGAGTGATCTAACAGAGAGTTAACTGCTACTATGTCTCCTTTCACAGATATGCCCATTTCTTTCAGCTTCTCTGCCATGGGGCTGGAGACACTGTTGTAAAATGCAAAGATGATGTGAGGGTTGTTATACTGCACTGGCTGCTGGTGACTGGCCTGAAGGAAGTCTTCAGCTTGCTCAATGATGCTTTTGTCACCATATTGGCCCCTGCCCAGCCAAATATTATGCAGAGCTTCAGCCTTTCGGCCAATGGCTTTCACCCAAGTATGACCACCATTTGCAACAACATCCACCACAAGGGTCTGCTTTTCTCCCAAGGTATCTGTATAACCAAAAACATGAAGAACACTAACGACTTCTTCGAGGTTTTCTGCTGATTCCACTATGGCTCTTAGGTGTGTTAGATTAGTGCTCTGTAAATGAGATTCCTTAATAGCTACTTTCCCAGCTTCTACTTTCTGTAAGAATTTTAATTCAGCCTTCAATTTGCTGCATAGCTTTGCGCCACCTTCAATGCCACCCTTTCTTGCTCTAGAAAGTGATTCTGCTCTTTTGATCAGTTCCTTGGCTATGGCGATTCGTTCACAGAGCATGGAGTGTGCAGACATGCTGACAGCATTCTTTCTTTCCTGTGAAAAGAAACAAAGCAAACTGAAACAGTCCTCAAGAATTATGGCAATCAATTCCTAAGGATTACAAAATTTCAATCTACCGAAAGAATTTATAGAGTCTGAGTCTAGGAACCTGAGCTTCTGCATGTCTAATTTCGGAGTGACGCCCTCCTCTGATAGCTAAGGAAAGGATGATAGCTACACTTCTGATCTCCTTAGGTGTGCTGGATTCTGACACACTTTAGACCTCCATTTTTTCAACTTGAAAGTCATGGGTTCACAGCATGACTCGGGTCAGAGTTAAATACACGACTTCGGCAATATGCTATGTAAGGAATTCTCTATTAGCAGCCTTATTCTTTGGCTGTAGAGAAATATTAATAAAAGCTCGGAAAGTCAAGATGAAATTATTAGAATAAAAATATCCACAGACTAGCTGGTTAGCAAATTGTCCATAGCAAGGCTTTCCACTAAACTGATCACATTAAAGCTTTCTAATCTTTTCCTCCTAAACTAGTGAGTCTCTTTTAACCAGTGATTACCCAGGGGCACACGGTACACCCGCCGAGGATTCAAGACTGTCTAGTTTCTGCATTTGACGTCAACCAGAACATTTTAAAGACCGAAGGAGCCTACTAAGTTGGCTCCCGCTCCCACACTGAAGGAAAAGCCCGAAGATCAACTAAACTCCACGGTGCAGTCCGTGGCAACTTGGAGGTCGATGGGACCTTCCGGGCCGGTGTTGGGCCCTCAGGCCCTGCGCGGTCCACCTGCACTGCTGAGGCCTGCCAGGGAGGCTTGAGCTCAAATAGCTCCGGGGCCAGGACGTGTAGGCGAGAGCCGGCAGAAAGAACACGGCCCGGCGCCAGCCAACCTCCCCGCTGGGCGGGCCCAGCCCCCTCCCGGCCTCAAAAGGGCGCCCAGCTCCCTCCTCCCTTCCCGTCCCTGGCTCCTCACCCGCAGCGACTAGGACCGCGAGCGCGAGCAGCGGGCACGTGCGCGCGCTAGGCTGGGACCCGCCGAGAAACCTCACGGAGCAGCCCCCACCCCACTCAGGCCGCTGCCGCTGCTCCGCCTGCGCGAGCCCCACCGCCTCCGGCGCCTCCCGCATCACGTGCTCCCTCACCCCCGCCCAATGACACGGAACCTGCGATTCCCATGTGGCAGCGCGGGCCCCCTCCTCCAGCGCCGCTGACGCTAGTGCGACGGCCATGTTTGTTGATGGCGCCCAGCTCCAGCTACGTGATGAGTCTGGAGGCCTGCAGCTGCCCAGTGCCAAGAAGGTGTAGGGGAGGAGCTCACAGGGCTGTACCGCACTCCCACTGGGACGCTCATAGCTCCATCTTCTGGGTCCCAGGCAGGCTTACTCAACACCCTAGCACCTAATCAGCAGTTGGACTTTGCCTGGGTGGGCGGCAGTGCATTTTGGTGGAGAAAATCTCCCGACTGAGCACGACTCCCTTACTCCAACCAGCTACACCTTTTTTGCTATCAAGCTCAAACACATACCAAGTGTCAGGCAGTGGTTTTCTTAGAAAAATTTGGGGCTCATTTTGATTCAGGCCAGGGCAAATTTCCCGGGGGCAGGGGAGAACCAAGCCCAGCACTGAGAGAGAAGACCATTTATTTGGCAGAGAGTGTAAACAATTTAAACGTGTCAAAGTTAGAATCGAAAGTTTATTAGAAAAGAGGTAACACTCCAAAAACAGAGCTGTTGTCTCTCAAAGGCACTGAGAGCCTGAGAGAGATGATACAGGCCATCACTTGCAAAATTCTTAATAAACTTAGTTAAGTCTTTTCTTGCCTCCTTTCTTTGGAGAAAGACCCTCTCCCTCAAACTTAATTACCTTCAAACTTGTGACTCAGGTCCTCTGGCTATAAGGATCATTGAAACTCAGCCTTTTCCTTGGCCTATTATAAGGCCAGAATGGCTTTAGTCCAAAACAGGGCCCTTAGAGTCCAAAAAGGACTCTTTTCTTTTACGAAATGTATTAACAAAGCCAGGTCCTCTGGCTATAAGGATCATTGAAACTCAGCCCACCTATCTGTCAACATCCATACTAATAAAAAAGGGGTTCATGGCTCTTAGAAAAGGGTTAGTCAGGAAAATTAGATAGGGGATCTCGATCTGCCTGCAAAGAAGCTGAGGTCATCCTATTCTAGAAAGGGTCCGCCCCAGTCTGCCCACAATTAAGCGAGCCAGAGGGTATTTTGGGGCTAAAAGTAACTCATATAAGGAAATAAGTAAGCAGATAATTGGGTACTAGTTTCAGCCAGTCACTCGCACCTCCACAATAAAGACCCCAGTGACTTTCAATTCACCTGAGCTTCATTATACCATCATTATAATATGATGCATATGCCCAGAAGTTCATTAATATAATCAACTGACTTCTGGGAACGAACAAGCTCAGAAAGCAAACGATGAGTCACTGAGTGCTGTCAATCTTAGTTGTCAATCAAGGAAGGCCACTACTCTAAGAAAAGTAACCACCCACAGCAAATAGGGATAAAAACTCCAAAGGCATTATTACCAGACCTTTGAGCCAGCCACTCTTCTCTTGCTCAGGTCTGCTTCCATGTGGGGAAGAGTACTGTCGCGTCTAATAAAGCTATTCTTATCTGGTGTACTTTGGTGTCCTGCTTACTTCTTTGTTCAAGACATCAAGAGCCTGGACAACACGTCGAGAGGGAACTCCACTCTCCGGTAACAGAGGGACAGAGAAAATAAAGATGATAGAGTAAAGGCACTGAGAGGGACTCTGGGGAATTCAGTTTATTATTCTTTAGTACCTGCGAGTTACAGTTTAACCATTTTCCTTTGATATAGATATACAATGAGGAAGGATAAGAGTATGTAGCATGAAAAAGTAAAAATGTGTAACGTAAAAGGCCTGTTGGCAGTTCCCAGACTTTAATCCATATGTTCCCCATGGTTTTAGCCACAGGGAATAAATGATTTTATCTTGTGTAGGGTGCCTCTTAAAGACTGTTTTTCCTGTTTTCCCTTCAGGGTGTGGGGAAATGGGTTGTCAGCAACGCCAGCAGAAATCTTCTTTTGTTCTGCAGGTTTCTTCGTGGCCAGGCTGCAGACCTGATCAGCACATTGCTGTCTCTGAATGTAGGTTGATTTAACATTTTAGTTCTCTTGCCTCTTTCCTACATTAAGTTTAGCAGAAGAGGAAACAGGCTGAAGGGGCTTGTCAGAGGTTACACATCTGCTAAGTGCTGGAGCTGGGATTTCTGACTCCGAACCAAAGCACTTTGCACTTCATCGTCCTGGGCTCTCCATGAAGTGTGATATTGTAGATATGAGTTGCCTTCCTCAAAAGGACAAATGACTGGGTGGCTTCTAAGGGGCTGGGAAATTTATGTTAGCCTAGTAGAGTGCCCAAAGTCACTCAGAAATGTTAAGGCTTTGATAAAAGCTAATTTTAAAAATTAATAGAACTTCAATTAAAATTAATCCTATATATGCCTGCTCCTTCCCCAAGCATTACTTAAAAAACAGTAAAAAATTAAAAAAAAATAAACCCCCCAAAACAAAAAGAACAAGAGATGACTGCACATACTTCTTTCGGAAGATGAAATGTTGCAGGATACTCGGACAGAGACAGGACACTGAAGCAATAATCAAGAAGTAGTGTTTATGGGTGGGTGCTGCACCGGCTCAGCGGATTCACTTCCAAAGGCTGACCCCAATCGCAGCGGGGTTTCCCCTTTTATACACATCTTATACTTCCTCATGTTCTTTCTATATAAGTAAAGTGTATTTTGATTGGTTGGTGGACCATAAGGGGAATGACCGACCAGGGCAGCTGGCATGTCAGCTGTGACACTGAAAAGTCCCTTACCTATTATGGGAAGGGAAGTGAACAACCTTCAACCTTTATAGGAAAGAGTTAGCTCAGCCTCCCTACCACAAAAGGGCAGTAGCAATTATTCAATGTTACTATATGGCAGGCATTGTTCTAAGTGCTTTTCTCATATAAAATGATTCAATCTTAATAACCTAAAAGGTAGATACATTTTACAGTTAAGTCCCCCGCAGAGAGGATATTTGTACCCAGGCAGCCTCTCTGCAGGATGAATCGTTAGCAGAGTGGAGAAATCTATATCAAGTGATTCACAAAGCAAAACCTTGGAAAGGCTTTGCAACTGCAGACAAGCCTGGAAGGCAGAAGGAAAGGGAGCAGTGAGGCAGGACTGAAAATGAGCATTGCTTAAGAGTTTGTATAAGGAACTAATACAGGGAGGCAGCAAGAGAACTAGTGTTAAATCAGGCTACATTCAGAGACTGCAATATGCTGATCAGCAGCCAGGTCAGAAGGACACCTGCAGAACAAAGAAAGATTTCTGCTGGGATTGCTGACAACCCATTTCCCACACCTGTGAAGGGGAAACAGAAAAATGTCTAAGTGGCTACTCTACACAAAACAAAATCATTCATTCTCTATGGCTAAAACCATGTGGAACCTATGGATTAAAGGCTGGGACCTGCCAGCAGGCCTTTTCACACTACATACTCTTATCCTTCTCACTGTATGTCCGTATCAAAGGAAATGAGCAGTCTTTAAACTAACTCAACATAAATTAAAGAATGAAATATAAACTGAATTCCAGGAACACTCAGGGTCCTGCTCACTCTTTTCTGTGTTGTCTCTTTTAGGCTCACTCACTCTGTGCCTGAGACCATGCTCTGTCTATGGAGTGTTACCCTTCTCTAATAATTTTTCTTTTTTGACTCTAATTTTTCCTTTTGGCATGTTTTAATTCTTTCTACACTCTCCATTAAGAATTCTTCTCTCTCAGTGCAGGGCTTGGTCTCTCCTGCACTTGGGGAAGTTTGCCATCCTGCATCAGAGCAAACAACCAAGTCCTCTCTCCCATCTAGTGCAACCGGGCTGCTACCCATTCTTCTCCAGGCAGAGAACTAGAGTTTGATGATGACAATGTGACACCCTAAGTCCTTGGTGATCCTCCAGGATGGAAATAGAGATCACCACGAGAAAAGTTCAAGAAGCAAAGGTTTATTAAGCTTGTGTAGAAGAGAACCAACACTGAGAAAGGTTAGGGTGGCTCCCCAAGAGAAGTTGAGGCAGGGTATTAAAGGGAGTAAGTGGGGTAAAAGCTGTCTAGGCATGTAGAGGTTTCTTGGTGCCTAAGCAGAGCGAGTACATGCTTCTTCAGAATGTGTGGCATGTCTCATGAGCATGGTAAATCTCCCCTGGGTGTAATTTAAATTAAATCACCTTAGGGACACTCTTGGGCCTTACTGTACATGGCAGTAATAGGGCGAGTCCCTTGTTACTGGTCTGTGGATTTTTGCGGTTTGCTCCATGACGCTGACTGATGGTACTTTAGGGCAGATATTCTTGTGAAATTTATCAGGATCCAGCAGCTGAACTTTCCAACAACAGCAGGAAGTTGTCCCCCTTTCTGAAGGGATAGGGAACCAGAGGGGTTCTAGACACATAAGAATGAAAGTTTTCCTATTGAATGGTGAAATGCTATGGGTCTCTTCTCTGCCCTTCTTCCCCTCCCAGAATGCTGGCACTCCTCTCGCACTCTCCTCACCACCTCTCCCTAAAATCCTAGTTTTCTCTGGAGAACTGAGAAAATCAAAGATCATAGAGAAATGCTTTATAGATACTGATATTCAGCATTCCTCCATAAGTAGATTTGGGGCTTACGCACAAAGAGCATTTCTAAACATTTTTGTTTAGAATTTGAAGTTAATAGAAAGCCGAACAAAATGATGTTTAAAAATATTCTTTAGCATCCTCGAATAAAAGATATTTTATCCATGAATCAAGAGGATTTTTTAAAGGGGAGGTGACAGAATATAGGAAAAAGTTCTTCAAAATTAAATGATATCCCAAATCTTAAAACATCAATACAAGAGTAGGAAGAGTAGGTAAAAATCTACTAGAAAGTAGAATAAAAAGACAAGTGAAAAATATGACAACAAAAGGATCCAACAAAATTCCAATTAATAGGAATTTTAGAAACAAAAACAAAAAGAGAAAATTTCTCAATACTAGAAAATTTACCAGAACTGAAAGATACATTTCTACAGTGAAAGGGCCTGCTGATTGCTCAGCACAATCAATGTTAAGAAACCCACACAAAAGCACATCACTGCAATTTCAGAACACTGTGGATAAAGGAAATGATCCTAAGAGCTGTAGAGGAGAAAAAAGGTATAACCAAGATCTGTCATGTCATCACACATATACGATAGCATTAGGCTTTTCTCATCAGTAACACTAGAATCTAGACAGGAGTAGAGTATGCCTTTCAAACTATGGAAGGTAATTATTTCTAACCTAGAATTTTAAAACCCAGCCAACCAATGGAGAGAGGAGAATATAGTTTCAAACGCACAACTAGCTTGGATTAGAGCAGAGGACAGAGTTCCAAGAGAGAAAGTTCTTGGAATGGTGTTGGAGGTGTGGGTTTGGAGCTGGGCTAGAATTGTTAGATTACCTGAAAACTGACCAAGAGAAAACCAGTGCGTAGGGGATGGTTTTACAATCCCGTTGGTGAAAACTGGCAAGAATTAGCGACAGCTACACAGCAAACAAAGCAAACAAAAAAGTGAGGCAGTTATCACCTCCATGAAAATTATTTAGGAAATGTTACAGTATACTTACATAGCCATAATAAAAACCTCTTAAACATTGTGTTTTATTTGAAACAGAAAAGGGAAGGAAGGGTGGTATAAGAGTTTTAAATTCTCATCTTGCAGAATAGAAAATTTATATAGTGGCTAAACTTAAGGACTGAGATTCAGCTATTTTGGTCCATGAATGGAAATTGAGCAAAAGATGAAAACTCTTTTGATCAATCCTTATCAACTAATTGGTGGCCAAACAGCACCCGATAATTGTAAAGATCATTATTATTCTTCTTCCTTATTCCCCTTTTCCTTGTGAATTTTAAACATTTCCATGTGTCATTGCTAATAACTGTTTTACAAACTTAAATTCATAACTCAGTAAGGAACTGGAAAAGAGAATTAGTGAAGGCAATATTTATAAAATATAAACCAAAAATAGAGAGGGGCTATGAACATTAAGAGCATTATGATATTTAAGTGATTAAAAGCTAGAATCCACATGCTAGAAATGACCAGAGTTTTGGAACATTTAGAGATGCATGAAATGGGTTGCAAGACCAAAGAACTGGGACACAAAGAAAGGGCTTATTTTTAAGGTCAATGAAAAGAATAAACGAGAATATGGAAGAAGTGGTCCAGGAAGCTTCAGTTGAACTGAGCTTTGCATTTAATGGGGCAAGAGGCAGAGATTTGACTTTCAAAACAATTCTGCTTCAGATCATTTTCCTCCCTTTATTCTATAAGTATCTAATAAGAAACTCCATGTGCTTTCTTTTTGTCCTAACTATAAATGCCTTTACTTTTACCCTTCTTGATTTGTAGAATTTTAGTATTCCTCTGGTTTTTTAATATTGGATATCAGAGAGCGAATTCAAAGGTAGCTAAAACTTAAGAGTACTTAACTATTAATCTTGCCAGGTCTTTCACTTGCATTATCAAGTTTAGTCCTTAGAAAACCCTGAGATAATCACCTTGTGCAGTCACTTAGTCAGTAAGTAGGAGAGATGAGACCTGACTCCAAAAACCATTCCTTTTTAACCCTACTTCTCTTTTTAGTGTGCTGGATTCATGATATACCCAGAGCCCATAAAGAGAGATTATTAGACGAGGCTTTTAAAACAAACTTCTTGAAATAAAAAGTTAGCATCTCCCCTAATAATGCTTTTATCACCTATAATGAGATAGGGGTATTCTAGTGATGGTGGGTAAAACTGAGAATCCTGAAAAAAAAAAAAAAAGCTCTAAGATAAGGCTCTTTTCCTCTAAACGTGGTTAAATTTTAATCAAAATCTTTTGAGCTACATTTAAATCACAGAAATGCCTATTATCTCTTTGTTAATAAGAATGATATTCATAAACTCTCCTTATGTTCTGTGAGCCAGACCAATGACAATTTCTCTTATCCTAGGATGCCTTAAAAAAAAAAAAAAACACTACATGATGACTTCACATATAATGAAAACAGTTCAGATACAAACAATTTGCCTGCTTGAAAGAGGCTTAATTTGTAGTGACAGTTCTGATTACTCTGAGATTACATGAGGGAGTCTTAAATCATAATTTTGACACTTAAGTATTAGTATTTTATTCCAGCACTCATGTTCACCCTTGAGTCAAAAGGTCTAATAGAATCTAGGAAGCTCTTTTTAAATACAGTTACCTACTTGTAATGGAGAAATCAAGAGGAATGAGCATAACATTTATTATTTACTTATATACCTCTTATAAGACTATTTGGCTTAGTACTCTTCAAAGATCCAGTGCTATCTCAAAGAACTTCCTAGGGTTTCACTAATCTACACCTAATAGTGCCTAAAAAATATCTATGCTTCCTATCTCTTGAATCTATGAAAGTCTGCAAATTCTCTCAGCTCTAAAAGCAGTGTTTTTTATCAAAATCAGCATTTTGCTTTACTGAAGCATAGACAACCTCTGGTAGTAAAGATGGTAAAAAAATTGTCTTAACCAAAATTGCATAAAGACTAACGAGTGATTTCACCATTCTGTTTTGTAATGCAGTTTTGAGAAATCAACTGTGATAAAAAGCAGAAAACATTTTAAAATTTTACTAACTCCTAAAAAGCTGGAAGCTGAATTTAACAGTTTATTATGATTTATAAGTGTCATTTTAAAAACATCAGTCCATTAAACCACATAGAAATAAGTATGCAAAAAGTCTGCAAAACATACTTTAAACATGTTTAAGTATAGAGATTATATGAAATTCCAAATTTTCCAGTCACTTCATTATGCTATGGCAGCTAAGTAATCCTTAACTTCAGTTGGAGTAAGCCTCCTAAATCCAGCTTCATTGCAGATTCCAACTTCTATGTTATCTTCTGTCATTTGCCCTTCAAAACTTTCCTATTGAAGAGGGAGGGATAAAGGTCAATTTTTCAAGCAGTTAATTACAAAATCATTAAAAATCCAATTGTCAGATATTGAACTAACCTTTAAAGTTAATATGGCTGTATGAATGGCATCTTCAAGTTCTAGATCTTCGTTATACCTAAGAATTTTTTGGAAAACTGATTATGGCACTATTGCATTTATGATCATTTAAACGCGATAACAGCTTGACTTTTAAAAAATTTAACACACCGAAATGTTAAAAGTACTGTTACAGATTTTTTAGTCACCCCATAGAGATAGCTGTCCAGATAGGAAATTGACAATTATTTAGCGTGCATTCCCAACATCAGGAAAAGTATAACCCTAATGAGTTTTAGAAAACTTAAGTATAGTTTAATACAATCAGAGGGTGGTGGCAATGTCAGTAATTTTTAAAATAAAGTGACAAAAACAGACCTTTGCTAAAATTCCTTGTTTGTTTTTGTAACTTATAACTCCATATGGAATGTTTTGAAGACTCTCTAATAACATGTAAGGAAAAAAGGAAAAGTACATTGCTTTAAGATACTAAAATTAAATTTACCAATTAATCCTAGGTCTAAGATTTTTAATAATCTGAACATTCATATTATGTGGAAATGTACTGAGAAGTTCCATCTGTTGGCTAAAGTCAATTACAAACTATTCCCATTCAAAATGTAGGTGTTTTGGTGGACTATAATAATGTTGAGTATAGAACAAAGCTGGAAATAAATAAAAGTTTGTTGTGCTAGTAGTGATAGATTTGTACACAGTGCTCCACATTTTATCAAGTACATATGTTATATATTTAATATACCATTAATATCAAGTATATGGCTTCACAATTTCTTTTTTAATGTAAAATGTCACCACTTAAATCATTTAAAAATTTTCCTCTCTAATGTTTTCTCCAAATCCAATTAGCTTTTTTTTTTGATAAGAAAAATGAAATAAAAAATAAAAACAACATTTAGGAAACAACCGTAAGAATGTAGAAAGAGAAGTTCTCAAGAATATTATCACTTAATATATCGAAGGCTAGGGAACCAGCATGGAGTTTTTGTTTTATCTGTAACTAGACTCGATTTAACAGCATAATACAAATTTGTCTGGATTCGTTATATTATTTAAAAAGCTGAAAACCATAAAGTAAGTTTGCTAACAAATTTATGGTGAGCCTACCTTTTCTCAAGGAAAGTTTTCCCATTCACATAGTTCTTTCCCATTGCTGTGGCTTTCCAGGCAAAGTAAGCTCCCTAATCAGGAAGGAAAGAGGAAAAATCGTATTTTAAATCATTACTATAATTAATTATATCACCCTGCCATTTTTTAGCTCTATAATTTGTTTCTAATTTCTAAGGTCACAAAACAGATTAAAAAAAAAAAAAGGTTAAAGGGATAATTAACAAAAAGGAACAAAGAAACTTTTGAAAGGTATGGAGAAGTTCAGTATCTTGATTGCAGTGATGCTTTCCTAGGGTATTTACACACACTAAAACTCATCAAGCTGTATACTTTAAATATACGCAATTAACTGTACACGATTTATTAAAAAAGCCAGTTAAAGAAAACTGAGGTTAACTTAAAGTAAATAATTAAGACTAATATTTTAGCTTACAAGGATTAAAGGGCTCTAAAAAAATGTCATAAATATTTGAGAAATGGTGCTCACTCATCATGATTGGTGAATAAATTAAAAAGTGATAGCTTTGTATTAACAATATTACAAGGTTTTGATATTCTGCAACTTAATGGCAAATGAAAGCAACAGCAATGTCATGATTTTATGTGCTGAAAAAATATACTCGTATGCATGCACATACACACAAAAGTACCAACACGTATTTTAAAAGAAACAACTGCCTTTTATTTTTTTGTTTTGATTTTTTTAACAACTTTTAGATACAAAAGAAAAAAAGGCAAAGGTGAAATATGAATTCTAGTGATGGTGGCTTCTGCTGCTTGCTGGAAAAGAAGGTAAGAGCGTTTGTCACCTAGCTTCAGAAACTCAGAGAGGTGGTAAATTTCCCCAAATACTTAATTTTTCTGATTTAAGTAACAAAACAACCAAAATATTTTTCTTTTGTCTTTTCAGATTACCCGGTTAGATCATAAGATTTTAACTGAGTGAAACTGCAATTACCTAAGGATCCTTAAAATATGAAAAATCAGTTCCTAATCTTGATTTTCTTCTTCTGGTTGCACAGAAATGTGTGCAACAGAGTGGCGTAATGGCATCCTTTATGAACACTTTCTAACTCGGAGAACATTCTTTTGCTTTATAGCAGACAACTCACCCATTTTGCAAAACACTGAATTCAAGACAGTTACATCAATGTTTGCCCAGGATCGGTCACACTCAAGTCAGCCCCGAGATTAAACAGATGACAAGGAGTATAACACTGCCCTCTAAATCTATATCTTTCACTAAAATATTTCTCAAAGTAACAGAATTCAAGATTGAAAGAGATTTGATAACTATTTCAATGAACCATTCAATTATGTTAATGAATGAGAGAGGGCAGAACTACTATAGCTTCATTAGATGACTGAATAACCAACACTTAAAATGTTCAAATACACTACTTCATACTTTCTAAAGTCCAAGTGAAAAAAAAAACAATACTGCTAAATTTTAAACTTTTTATGGTTACTGTTTTTATGAGAGCACTTTAACAAATCCCTCAAATACATCTAATAATACTTACAGATGGATCTGATTGAAATAAATATGGTCGTCCTTCATTCCAACCACAAATTAGTAAAGAAACTCCAAATGGACGAACACCACTGAAGAAAGGAAAATGAAAATTACTGGCATCTTAATGGTGTTAAAGTCAATCTAAGTAAGAATTTATTAATACTCTCAAGTAAAGCAAATTATCAGGCAAACCAAATTAGACTTTTAAGTTCTTTAAAAAATATTTAACACCTTTCTGAACAAATTAATTCAAAATAAATTCTCTTTGTGGTATCAAGAACAGTAGTCAAACCATTTTGGTAAATGAAGTAACACAAATATTGAGGTTACTAAGTGCAGTAACATTTAGTACCCTAACAAAATGACAACTTTCAGCTTTTCCACTTGCTTTCCATATCGGCAACTACCTTTACATTACCTCACCCATGTTCACACCCAAAATGAAGAGAATTAAAATGAACATGGATGTGTGAAAGAACTACTGCTTTCACCATGTGCTTACGAACATTTACGATTGAGAATGTAAATTTGGAAGCAGCAAGGGCTGTTTGCCTATAAAAGTGTTTTAATCACCAGAAAAACAACTTTATTTATTACTATTTGCTTTATTATATGAACAGCAAGAAAACATTCGAAATTTTTTCCTTAACTAGTCTAGCACTAGTTAAGATGAAAATTATTCATCTTAATGATTTTCTCCACTTCTTAAGTAAATACAAGGATAGTAAGTCCTTTTTTTTTTATACACCTACTCTTCCAAAATGAATTTTTTCTAATTCATGACACATTGGAAGCAATGAAATCAACTTACCCTGACTGGGTGTATTCTTGCATCACAGAAGCTACTCTCTGTACCAGCTGAGCTGTGGGAATGGGTTCTTGGTAAACAAGATAGTACTGCTGAGCTAGTTTTCGAGCTCTGTGCACAAGCACTCTGGCAAACAAGGAAGAGATAAGATTTAATTAAAATTGAGACACTCTACTACCTAAAGTCCCATTCTCCTTCTAAAGGCATATACCTACAGCATAAGTTTTACTCTTTAATAGCAGCTGTCAACTTAAAGCCAGTCTTGCTCTTACATTATTCCAGTTAATTTCCAAGAAAATATCGGAGCATCACAGAGGAGCCAAGCCATTAGAGATGGATAAAGAAAAGGCAAAAATGAAAAAAAAATTAGGGATTAGAGTTACTAGCTGGCTTAGTAGTAACAGATTTAGTGTACATAGTGAGAGCTTTATCTCTTATGGCTTCCAGGTTGTACTCCTTATCCAAAGATAGAGCAGTCACACTGATGCTTTATATCTTAGTCCAGCACGCACACACCTGCACACATGAATACACGCACAATTTCAGGCATTTTTTTCTCACTCTGCCTCAATCTTTTCCAGACGACACTTTTAAGAGTACCCTTCAGAGATTAAGAAACAGCAAAAAACTACTTATTTAAAAAGTGTAAAATTTATTAAAAGAATATACTATATAACAAACAAACATATTAGCAAGACAAATAGGATGTAACTTCATCTGCTCATGTATTACTGATATGAACCATGCACATTATCCCCCTACATAATACTCAGGTCCTGTCCCTCTCAGCTTGTCAGTGGTAGCACACTGTAGCACCCCTTCTATCCGGCAGTAACAGGGGTGAAGCCTGTAGTGAAGCCTGATCGCATTTCAGTAACGTCGTTTTTTAACTTATTAAAGTGAAATTATGGCTCTACCTATCTTGTTCCATACAAAATCAAGAATAAAGTAATAATACTCCTTTTACTTGTTAAATGACAAAGAAAGATGTCAATCTCTTTCAGCTTACTGGTACCCCGACATAAAAGGTTACTCTCTCTCTCTCCCTGTGAAATTTAAAAGGAATGAAAAGATGAGCATCTGGATCCTGAATGGCTGCCACATTCAGCAACTTTCAGTGGCCTTTGAGAATTCTGTCCCTTTACTAAAAACAGAATGAGGTTAACTCTGGACGGTGAAGTTTTCTTTTGCTAAGTGAAGACTTATGAAAAATATAGTTTATTGTACCTATTATAACATATTTCTTTTATATTTTTAAAATGCATTAGAGAATAGCAAAGCCCTTGAAGGCCAGCCCCTGGATGGCAGAAGAGGGATTGTGGTCAGAAGGATAAAACTACTAAACAGGAGTACTATATATCTATCTCCTCTTTTATAACTAACTGGCATTCTATAGCTTCCTTAAAATAACCCTCAGTCTGTTGTGTACAGGGCAAAGTAAATTCTGCTACCAGCGATGCTGTTGTTGCTAGACAAAACAAAACAAAAAGGAAGGTGGGAGATTAAAAGAAAAACATTTCTTGATTTTCTTCCTCAAATATAGATTATGAGCAATTCATAAGATGGTGAGAAAAATAATAGTATAATATACCTGTAATCTGGGCCCATGCCACTATACACCAAGCCTATATGTTTGGTAATTGGTTCCACTTTGTGTACACTTCGCTCATCATAGAGAATGGATTTCTGTTTCTTCTCAGTTGCTAATACCACACCATTCGCAGCTTAAAAAAAAAAAAGAGAGAGACCTAAATGCTTAATCATTTAAAGACTGCTTCAACAGTTTTCTAATTATGGCTATATTTCCCCCATTTCTTCTTACATATAAAACTTTTTCTTCTGGATCTCTATGTTAAAATCACTTAAGGAACAGTAAATCAATTCTTCCCCTCACTGGTCATCCATATGTACTAAAAAAATCTCTATAGCTAAAGGTATTACACAACTTTTCTTACTGTACTCCAGGATACCTAAAAGTCCATATATTTTAAAATAATGTAATTCTGCCTATTTAGCCTACAGTTCTTATAAAAGGAAATTTAAAATCAATGATAGAGATCTTTTTCAAAAAGGTCTCTATCTTTAAATAAAGTTTTATAATTACCTTTTTCTAAATTATAGAAAAGATAAAAACCGCCAGATAATAGTGATATATAATCGATGAAAAAAATAAAAGAAAACTCAGTTATCTGAATGCAAAAGTCTAATTACAGATTATCACAACTAATAAAGGTACTATATTTATTTTGAAAAAAATTTATTCACCTTCTTAGTCTTTTACTTTCTTTAAACCTCAGAACACTGTAAATTAACATGAACTGTTAAAAATTACACTGCCATAGCTATTCATTTATAAATTAATTACTAATTACCACTATTAACAGGCACTGCAAATGAATGAAACATTTAAATACCTTTAATTCCCACTGAAGGGGCTCCTCCAGCAACAGCAGCCAAAGCATATTCAATCTGGACAAGTTTACCAGAGGGGCTTAAAAAGAAATGAATATATTTGCTAAATTCACACATTCTCAAATATTTCTTATAGGCACATCTCTGAGAAAGGGCAGCTACATAGGTCAAATCCATTAATCAAAAACCAAGAAAGAGCTTGACCTTGAAAGTTATTGTGAAGTTGTACAGAAACTAAGTTTACCAGGAGATTTGAATATATTCATAGTGAAGCACTAATCTCTTTCCTTTGGTTGTTTTTTTTTTCTTGTCTGCCACTTAAAGCAGTATCATTACTGTTGCTCTTCACCCCTTACCTCAACCTTGTGACTGTGGGCAAGTTATTTAACCTGTTTCTCAGTTTTCTCATCTGTGAAATGGGGATAATAGTACTGTGGTAGTTAACCTATTTCAAAGATTATGAAAATTTTGTTCTCGGCACAAAATTAGCAGTAAGTAAACACCATAAAAATACTGTTATTAAGAATATGTATGTGTCTGTTAAAATCAAAATATTATTTAAAGTGGGTGGAGTTATACATTTTAGAAAGTAGACATCGCTTAAAACATAAGACCTAGATATCAGTCACGACCAAGTATTTTCTATATAGTATAAAACAATTTCTAGAAGTCATGAGCCGGTTATACTAAACGCATCTGGTTCCATGGGTTTGGTAGCCAAATAAGAGCTGTCAAATGGTTTTTTAGGTCATACTTATTTCGATCTAGTTGTTGAGTTAGAATCATCATAAATCTCACAGACCAACCTTCTTATTTTATAGATAAAACCCTTGAGTGAAAGTAATTTGTCTAAAGTGACAAAGCTAGGTCTATATGTCTAGTCTACCACTGAAAAGATAATCTTGAGTTTCAAAAGTTCATCTGTTTTATCTTCATAAAATTATGGATACTCTGTCACTCAAATCTCTATTTACGCCATCCCGCCTTGCTTAAGACAGAGACTACTCTTAGAATTTAAAAACCCTTTTGACAAGCTAATCCCTCCATTGGGAATGCATTTCACCAGGTGAACTGTTTTTAGTCACCCTTTAATCCTTAGCAGAAATGCCATGTCCTGAGGGAAGCTGCTCTGACCACCCAGACTAGGCTGAATCCCATATACTTATGTCTATGGTGTCCTGTACTTCCTCTGTGACTAAGATTTATCCTACTTGAATTATTTTTTACAATATTCGTCTTCCCCAACAAAGTGTAAGTTCTGTTCGGTCAGTATTTCAACACAAAACCTAATGCCAGGAATTCATAATCATCTGGCTGCCAGAGACATATCCAGACCTATTTAAGAAATAAGCCTAGGGGCGATAGTTTAAACTCCTACATGACAAAATTAGCTGGCTTGAGCAGAGTTAACAGAAGACATTTAAATTAAAAAATTAGGCTGTGCTTGTTTTCCTTTAATGGTCACTATTTCATTAATCTTATCATGACATTCTTGGTCTATCCAGCTTTCAATTATTATTCAATACCTAGGTCATTTATCTATAGGGAACATGTTAAAAGTGCAGGTTAACTTAAGTAAACATCAAGTTACTTTTTCTCTGTTCCTACAATCATCTGTATAGACATTTATCATTGCATCTTTCTGTATAAAACTCACTAATCTGTGAGCTCACTAAACAATCATCTTTGCGTATCATGCCACTAACCCATTCCAAAATACCAGCATCTCTACCTGGGATAATTGAAATAGCCTTCTAACTAGTTTTCCTCTCTTCTACCCTTAATTCCACATCCTTAGCCAGTGTTACCTTTGTACTAGATCACTCCCCACTTAAATTCTATAACTTCTTGGTTCACTTATAATAAAAACTCCTTACTCTGGCCTAGTGGACCCCACAAAATTAGACCTGACCAATGCTTGCTCTTTGCTCACTATACTCTAGCATACTAGTATTATATTAATTCCTTTAAGAGTTGAAGCTCTTTCCCAACTTTAGGACTTTCATACCTGTTCTCCCCTCTGTCTACAACTCTCTCTACCCCTAAAATCTTCAAAATAGTTGGCTCCTTTTCATCTTCCAATCTCAAAAATCACCAAGCACTGGCCTTTCTTGACTCTGACTACCCAATCTAAAGTTATGTTCCTTCTTTCACTCTCTTTTTATAAAAATGCCTGAGTAAGGGTAAAACATTTTTCAGAATGCAACTGTAGGCACCAATTTGTTTACTCACTCACTGTCAATATCCCCATATGAATGTAATATATAAGAACACCTTTTTGTCCTATAGTACAGGCTCTTGTTACTTCTACCATTAATAATTCTAATTACAACAGGCTAGAAACAAATGTTTTTTTTTTTTTAAATCTACGCAAGAGTTGAACCATCATGTTAAAAAAATAAGTTTATTTAAAAAAATTTATTATAAAAAGATTCAGACTCTGATACATGGTTTTGTGTTTCAGCTCCACTAGGATTACACTTTTCTTAAAGATAAAAGACCGGGTTTGCTTTGCTCACAGGTAAGAACGGTGACTTCTTGGCAAATATTGTTTGTTCTCTATCACTGTACATGATGAAACCCTTTATTACTGAATTAAATTAATTTCAAAGGTTACAAAAATACACATCCTCGTTTAATTCAAATAAAAACACCTTACTTTCAAATTGAACATTGTCAAGAGCAAGGAAGGTTATTTTAGTATTTCAAGAAAATATGATATGGTAATAAAAGGTATTCATTTTGTCATCAGAAAGAACCCAGTTTGAATGTTAACTCAGCTATTCTTTGACCTTGGAAAGTATTTTATTTGCCTAAGCTGTGATTAGTTTATCTGTAAGATGCTGAGATACACCAGGTAGTGGAAAGAGATGAAGGAGGTTAAGTTGCACCCACATAGAAGTACTCAACAAGTTAGACCCTGCCTGCCTTCAACCGAAAGATAGGAATGCATTTTAACTAAACGGGGCCGTAAGAAAATGGTCAAACTGAATCCTTCCCCGCTCGATTAAATCTTTCGGTGATTGTTTTCTTACACTGATATGATGGTTCGTTTTAACGGCATTTTGAAAAATAAACTATTTTAATTCCTCGTTCTAAAATAGAAAAGTCTACAACTCTTTTTAAAGTAAAAATATCCCTTTACCCCCCAAATGGCCCCAATATACAAATGTAGCCTAGTAGTTTGGAGCTGACGAACACTAGGTGATAGAAAGCTTAACGCTTTCATTTTTAAGTCTTAAGCTTCTAATAAAGGCATCAATGAAACCGAAAGCAGGAGATTTTCAAATGGAGACTAAGAATCTGACCAAATTGTAAAGTTGAGGCTTTCCCAGAAAAAGGGATCCACATATCTGACCAAGATTCCGAGCTCCGAAAGCTCCCGAGTTAGGCCTACAAGGGTCAGGAAGGAAATCCTGAGTTCTGAACAGGACATGGACACAATTAGTGTAAAGCTGCCTTTTCCTCTTGTCTCTAAAGCGAAAGCAAATCCCTAGCTGAGGACTGTACCCTTCCCAGACTACAAGGCCGCCCGGGATCCCGCAAACTACGTTCTCACGGCCTCCCGGGACCGTTGCTACCCAAGCCGCGAGGCGGGCCCAGAAAATGACTTTGCAAAGTCGCAGTTCCACTCTCATTCCCAACTGGGCCCTCTAAGAGCACGAATACACAGACCAGGACGTAAAAAAACAAACAAAACAAAAAACAAAAAAAAACGGTTGGTGAATCTCCTGCAACCTCAGCTACGCGAAGGACTTCGGGGACTCCTTCCATACCTGAATGTAGTCAGCGAAAAGCTGTAGCCCCGCTCCGCCATCTTTACCCGGAGAGTCAAAGGACATCCACACTCCTGCGCACTGCGGCCGGCTTCTTTTCATTTTCCTCCCCGCGCCTTCCTTTCTTTCTCTGTGATTGGAGGAGACTCAGAGCCGCTCCAGGGGCGTGCTGGGCTTTGTAGTTCCAGGAGCCGGGTTTGCCCGATTCTGCGTCTGTGCGCATGCTCGAGGTAGGGGCGGGATCCAGCAGCCGAGCAGGAGCAGTCTTAGGGTGAAGAATATGGCGGCGGTCAAGCTGGTGGTGGGGGTGGTTCAGCTGTGGCCGACAGTCCAGAGGCTCCTCCGGAACGGTTGGGAGCTACTGCAGCAGAAACTTCAGCAGAGTGGGCCAGGCTCCTTCAGTCTTCCGTGGGGTACGTAAAGAAGGCCTCCGTGGGCGAGGGGGTGGATGAGGGAACCCCAGACAGCGTGGTGGACAGTCCTTTCTCGTTCCAGTGCGCGATAGGGGACGTTGTCAGGAGTATATACTTAGAAACAAGAGACAGCTGATCTTTCTGCCCTTCTCCGCAAAAAAAAAAAAAAAAAAAAAAAAC
>NW_006494608.1:4940294-4974254 GCF_000325575.1 Pteropus alecto | reverse complement strand
AAAAAAAAAAAGAATCCTCTGTCACATTAGTACACAAAATGTTACTGAAACTCTTTAGCTTCTGGCGCCTCTTATCTTTTCCTTTCCAGTCCACCACACCTTAAAGGAGTTTGTCCTCTTTTGTGGTGTTTGATTTCTGTGCAGTTGAATCCTGATCCCTCTTTTTCTCCTGGAACTAATTTTAATTGGAATTCTCTTGGATCTTAAAATTGTCATCGGCGATAATACCCAGGCGCTCTGAACAGAGAGCCCACTATGTGCCAAAGCATGCCTGTGCTACCTGAGATAACCACCACAACAATCCCATTAGGTTTCTCCACTTTTCAACTGAAGTAGTCTTAGAAAGTCCTGAGGCTGTTAACTACTGGGCTATGATTAAAAATACTTTTAGGTATATTGAAAAGGAGTACTAGTTGTTAAGTGTTACACAGCTTTGTATATTTTTAAGAGTTGCTAAATCAAAAGCAGTAGTGTAAGTCTGAGAAATAGCAAGGACAAGGTAAGAGATCTCTGATTTTATAAACAATTTGGGAAAACAAAAGTGAAACGTTGATAATCACATAAATTAATAATGTAGCCTCCAGCCCCCGGTGGAGGACCACCAGAAATCAGTGAGTTATAGGAAACACACTCTTTATTCAGCCAGCTGGGTCTGCCAGGGGTACGCAGACCCCAAATCAAGCAGCCCTGAAATGCAGAGGTAAGGGTTTTTAAGCCCACTCCTATTCTTCATCCTGTTTGAACACAAGTCTATTTTTCTTTTTACTGTCAACCCACAGGTCGGTTGTGCAAGCGAGGGGTACAGAAGCAGAAAGCTTATTGTTAGAGCGTTATGTTCCCATGGGCGATAGCCGAACAGTAATTTTCCGGCCAGCACAATAACATATAGAGCAGTGAGCTAGTTCTTTTTATTAGAGAACAGACAGGACTCAAGATTAAATATTATGGAGAACTGAATGACTTAAACTGCCTGCCAGGTTATGTGACAAAGCAGCTAATTGAGTTTGAATATAAAAAAAAAAAATGGCCAGTAGGCAGTTACCTCATTATAGGTGAGAAGTGCATTTGAGGTATCTCAAGCTTAGATTTACTTGTAAAGTAAATAGGTATACTGCCCACCAACTGGATGTGGACAGTTCAATGGGTTGGTTTGTTTGTTTTGTTTTGTTTAAATTAGGTGCCTCTCAGACTTTTATTCATGTTTACTACTAAACCCCTGAGTTCTGTTTTTCATAAGGTGAGAAACTCTTGGTAGAGTTTCACTGATTCATTTCAGCAGGTGTCTTTAAGAAAAAATTCTCTGTGTCTTCTTTAAAATTGCTTTATATGTGAACATTAGTGTATTTTAATAGCTAAGGTTTCCTATTAAGTGTCTATTAAATGAAATCTAAATTATAAAGATGTCTGTTTTCATATCATTGACTGTTAAGGAGACTGATATTTGTAAATAGTCATTTAGAAATTAGAAACTGATTCTGAATCTCCATGTTTTATTTTGTAGGACCAGCATTAACAGTCCAAGGGCCAGCTATATTTACAGAACCAGCAAATGATTCTAATGGAAGTAAGGAGACGTCCAGCCTTTTGGATAGTATCTTTTGGATGGCAGCTCCCAAAAACAGACGCAGCATTGAAGTTAACCGGTGTAGGAGAAGAAATCCTCAGAAGCTTATTAAAGTTAAGGTAACATGTTGATTTTTGTGGGTGTGTTTTTCTCATGACTACCACATGGTATGTTCATGTAACCTATGGGTAAATTATTCTCAGATCTTACTTTCTGTTTACTTTCTTTTGGTCTAAATAAAATATAATATTCTCAGTATGTATGTATGAATGTATGTATGTATGTCTACTGTCCTGTATCCCAAATAGTAGGAACACAGTCAAGTATGAACTTTGGTGTCTGCACAGAGGACTGGGTTGTGAAGAGCCTATATGACTTTAATTGTGAGCTGTGCCAGTCCTGTGCTGTGTGATTTTAAACCATATATGGGTAAAGTCTTAATTGTGGCAGAACCTAAAATTAAAGTTAGAAGCAGTAGGTACATTGGATCTTGGGTTTTACTGGCATTTACATATTTACTTTATTCTTCACTGTGAAGGAAAATTCTTAGATAAAAATAGCTAACATCTATTAAGTGCCTATGATGTATCTAAGTACTTTATGTGAATTACCTCATCAAAACCTCACAATAGCCCTCCAAAGGAAACATTGCTTTGCTCAGTTTTAGGATGAAGAAACTGAGGCAAAAAGAATTTGCCTGTGGTCACAAACTGTTAAATGGTAGAGCCAGGATTTGAGCTCTGGCAGTCTAATTCTTGAGCTCAAATTTTTCCCTTGAAACTCTTTTTGTATGTTCTTATCCTTAGACAATTCCATATATCCGCTCTCTGCATTGGATATATGGATACACTCTCTTCATTGATCTAGTAAGAAAAAGTATAGTGTTTATTGCCTTTGATCTTTTAATTTATAGCTTTAACAGCTGTGATTTGAACTACTGTTTACTCCATAGCATTCCACAGTAGCAGTGCAGTGCCCATGAAACTCCAGAAAAGAGAACTTACTTTGATAAGCTTCTACCTTCGGTATTTAACCAAATCCTGAGCTTAAACCAAGAAGTATTGTCATAGTTGGGACCAGACTTAGTATCTGGACTTGAAAAATACTTCATTAATTGAAACAACAGTAATTCATACAGTTAGATGAGATAATTTAAGGTGTTAGGAATGATCTTGTACAGGTCTATTATATGATCTCCTTGAGTGCGTTGATTCTGAGGGAAAAGAATAGCTCTTATCCTGTGCATTCATTTTCTTTATTGAGTTTTCTGCTACGTATAGTATATTATGTTGGGTGCTTTGTCAGGAAAAGAGTACCCACTGACTATGGATATCTTTTCTATTCCTCCACTTGGGCATGCAACCCAGTTTCCATTGTAGCAGAGTAAAATGAAAAATTGGTAAAGCAAGTAATTTGCAAGGTTCTTTATTCTTTTCGGACAATGAAATTGTTTTTCTCGTTTGCTTCACAAATGTATGTATATTAATCTTATGAAGTATTTCAATTTCTTTTATGCTACTGTTTACCGAAGGCAGGGGTTATTATAGGGAAAGGGCCGAATAAGAGGTGGGGAAATTTTAAGACTGCAGAGAGAAGGTTGAGTAACGGGCAAAGTTGAAATTCCAAGGCTGCATCTGGAAGGGAAGGGAGAAGGTCTCCTGGCCTTGGTTTGTTTCTCATGCTACCTGGTCAAATGAAAGTTTGGGCAGGATTTTGCTATCAGTCTTCTGGCTCCAAACAATCTGGGAACCAAATAGCTTCCTTTGATGTCTCTTCCTAGGGTTCTCAATCAAGCAAACTGTTATACATTAGTTAAGGCATTTTTATGTACATAAAATATGGGAGTGAGATTTTTAAGGAGAAAAAGGAAAAAGAAAAAAATGATTACAATCATAAGACTACAGTAAAACCACAACAATCACTGTTACATGTGGGTTTATTTTTGGACTCTCAGTTCTGTTCCATTGGTCTATGTGTCTGTTTTTCTGTCAGTAACATACTGTTTTGATATTGTAGCTTTGTAGTATAATTTGAAGTCAGGCAGTGTGATACCTTGAGCTTTTTTCTTTCCCTTTTATATTGCTTTGGCTGTTTGGGCCCTTTTGTGGTTCATACAAATTTGATGGTATTTTGTTCTATTTCTTTGAAAAATGCCACTGTGATTTTAATGGAGGTTGTGTTAAATCTGTATGTTGCTTTGGGTAATACGGCATTTTAACTCTGTCGCTTCTTCCAGTCCATTAACATAGAATAACCTTCCATTTCTTTCTTTCTTCTTCAATTTTTTTTAAAACAATGTCTTGTAATTTTCAGTATATAGGTCCTTCACATGTTTCATTAAGTTTATTTCTAGGTATTTTTTGTGTGTGTTGAAATTAAAAATGCAATTTTTTTTCCATTTTTTTTTTTTCTGAAATTTCATTGTTAGTATTAGAGGTACAGTGGATTTTTGTACATTGAGTTTGTATCCTGCAATTTAATTGCATTTGTTTATTGTTTCTAATAGTTTTTTAGTGGCATTTTTAGGGTTTCCTTTATAAAAAATAATGTCATCTGCAAAAAGTTAAAATTTTATTTCTTCATTCCCAATTTGGATGCCTTTTAATTCTTGCCTTATTGCTCTTGCTAAGACTTCCAGTACTGTGTTGAATAACAGTGGTGCCAGTGGGCACACTTGTTTCTGATCTTAGAGGAAAAGCTCGGGTTTTCACCATCAAATATGACATTAGTTGAGGATTTGTCATATAGTGTGTCTGATTATGTTGAGAACTTTTTTCTATATCCATTTTATTGAGTGTTTTAATCATAAATGGATGTTGTATCTTGTCAAATATTTTCTCTGCATCTATTGATGTGATCATATGATTTTTATCCTTTATTTTGTTAATGTGGTATATCACATTGATCTATTTGTATATGTCGAACCATCCTTGTGCCCCTTGAATGAACCCCACTTGATCGTGACATAATCTTTTTAATGTATTCAATTTGCTAGTATTTTGTTTAGGATTTTTGCATCTGCATTCATCAGAGTTATTGGTCTGTAATTTTCTTTTTTGTGTGTTATTCTTGCTGGGTTTCAATATAAAAATAATGTTGGCTTCATAAAATAAATTAGGAAGTATTGCCTCTTCTTCAGTTTTTTGAAAGAGTTTGAAAAGGAGAGGTATTAAATCATCTTTGAATATTTGGTAGAATTCATTAGTGAAGCCACCTGGTCCTGGACTGTTAGGTTTTTGATGATTGTTTCACTTTCTTTACTGTTGATCGTCTATTTAGGTTTTCCAGTTCTTCACGAGTCAGTCTAGGAAGGTTATATATTTCTAGGAACTGTTACTGTATAGTCTATACTATTCTCGTATAGTCGTTTGTGTTTCTATGGCGTCCTTTGTAACTTCAGCTCTTTTATTCCTGATGTTTATTTGAGCCTTTTCTTTTTTTTTCCCCTTAGTCTAGTCAGAGGTTTGTCAATTTTATTAATCTTTTCAAAGATCTTTGTTGCATTAATTTTTTTCTGTTGTCTTTTTCTCTATTTTGTTTTCATTCTGCTAATTTTTATCATTTCCTCCTTTCTACTGACTAGGTTTTATTTGTTCTTTTTCTAGTTCTTTTAGGTGAAATGTTAGGTCTTTTGTTTTAGATTTTTCTTGTTTCTCAAAGCAGGACTGTAATGCTGTACACTTCCCTCTTGTCACCACTTTTGTTGCATCACCCAAATTTTGATGTCATATTGTCTTTCTCATTTATCTCTGTATATCTTTTGATCTCTCCATTTATTTCTCCTTTGACCCAGTCATTCTTTAGTAGCATGTTGTTTAATCTCCACATATTTGTGATTTTTTTCCACTTTCTTTTTGCAGTTGATTTGTAATTTCAAAGCATTGTGGTCAGAGATGATGCTTGGCATAATTTCAATCTTAAATTTGTTGAGGCTAGTTTTATGTCCCAATATATGCTCTATTCTTGAGAATGTTCCATATGCACTAGAGAAGAATGTATAATTTGGTGTTCTGGGATGAAAAGCTCTGTAAATATCGATTATGTCCATTTGGTCTAATGTGTCATTTAAAGCTGATATTTCCCTGTTTTTCTGTTTAGATGATCTATCCCTAACTGTCAGTGGGTTATTTTAGTTCCCTATTATAAGTGTTTTTGTGGGTTTCTCTCTTTCGTTAAGTAGTAGTTGCTTTATATATTTTGATGTTCCCTGATTGGGTACATATATATTGATAAGTGTTATGTGTTCTTGATTTTATGTCTTCTTTCTCTTTATGAAATGTCCATATTTATTTCTTGTTACCTTTTTTATCTTGAAATCTATTTTATCTGATACAAGTATGGCTATATTCACTTTTCTCTGGATGTCATTTGGTTGGAGTATCATTTTCCAACCCTTCACTTTGAATCTGTAGTCGTCTTTGCTGCTGAGATGTGTCTCCTGAAAGTAGCATATGGTTGGATTTTATTTTTTAATCCATCCTACTACTCTGCACTTTTCAATTGATGATTTCAGCCCATATACATTTAAGGCGATTATTGATGTATGAGGATTTCTTGTAGCCATTTTATCTTTTGTTTTCTGATACTTCTGTGTCTCCATTTTTTCTTTTCCATTTTGTTTGTGTCTTAGCTTGGTGGTATTCTATTTCCCCCCCACCTCTATTTCCTCTTTTTTATGTTATGTGTCTCAGTTCTAGAGCTGTGTGTGGTTATCATTAGATTTATGTAAAAGTTTTATATGTGTAATAATCTTTTTTCTTTACATCTTATCTCCATTTACCTGTACAAGCTTTACCCCCTACCCATTTATGTTTTGTTGTCACAAATTACCCTTTTTGTACTGTGTATGCATTTTCAAATTGTAGTAGCTATTGTCTTTTTTTAAAAAAAAGTTTGTAACTTCTTTAATCTTTATGTTATATTTAAATGTTTAATACACTATTCTGGACAAGAGTTGCAATTTCCTGCTTCTGTCTGTTAGTCATCTTATAGTTAGATATCCTTTTGTCTTTATGTCTTGTGGTCATAAAGTCCCTCACCTTCTGTATATCTGGAAAAGCTTTTATTTCTCTTTCATATCTAAAGGATAACTTGACTGGTGATTTCTCTTTCAATATTTTGAATGTGATTTCACTCTCTCCTCCTGGATTGCAGGGTTTCTGCTAAAAAAATCCAATGATAATCTAATGGGGTTTCCTTTATAATTACCATCTTTTTCCTGACTGCCTTGAGAATTCTTTCATTGTCATTAATTTCTGTCAGCTTTAATATAATGTACCTTGGATGAAGTCTTTTTGGATTGAGATAATTAGGTATCTGTTAGCTTCTTGGATTTGAAGATCCAATTTTTTCAATAGGCTTGGGAAGTTCTGAACGATTGATTATTTGTTTGAATAGACTCTCTCTTCCCTCCTTCCTCTCTTCTCCTTTTGTTACACCCATTATTTTCTTATATTGCTCTTTCTAATGGAGTCAGATAGTTTTCCATAGAATTCTTTTATTTTTTTTCTCAATTCTCTTTTCGCAGCTGAGTCATTTCTAGATTTCTGTCTTCAGTATCACTAATTCTTTCCTCTATGCTCGCTAGTTCATTCTTAATCTCACTGAGTTCTTCAGCTCCAGAATTACATTTGGTTCTTTTTTATAGTTTGTCTTTGTAAAGTACTCCTTTTGTTTGTAGATTTTATTTCTGTGTTAATTAAACTACCGTCATGAGTTTTCTTGTATCTCGTTGAGTTTTTTCAGCTATGCAATCTTGAATTCTCTGTCATTTAAATTACATATTTCCATGTCTTTAAGTTTATTTTCTGGAGATTTTTAATTTTTTTCCAAGCTACCTCATTACCTTGGTTATTTGTGGTAATTGATGGATTATTTCTCTTCCTTGGCATTTGTGGAAATGAAATGTTTTTTTTTTTTTTAAGTTTTTGACACTTTACTCTTTAGTAGGTTGATAAGTAGAGGTCCAACTCTTTTGTTTTTCAGTAGGTAGCTCTGAAATGCAAGTCTTTATTTTCTCTTACTTGCACTGCTGGGGCTTCTGGGATCCCGCTGGGGCAGTTTTGCCTCTTCCATAGACTATGCCCTGTATTCTTGGGAGATGTGGGTTTCCTCTCTCTGCCTAGGTTACCTCAGTCTCAGGGCACCATCTCCATGGGGGAATATGGTGGGTTTGGGGGCTTCAGGCCTGTAAGATTCCTGTGCCATCTCCTGTAACTAGATACTGCCAGCAGTGTTGTGCTATCTCAAGTGTCCCTGATGCCTCAACCAGTATCCACTGCATTGGATAGGGGCCAAACGTGGTGAGGCGCAGTGGCAGGCCCAGCGTCTGTGGGAACGCTGCTCCGCCATGAGCTCCCCAGTCAAGGTGCCCCTCAAAGTCCAGGAGGCAGATGAAGCCAAACTCCGATAAACAGAAGCAGAGCTCAGAAAGATGGACGAGGCTATCACCCTTTTTCAGAAGATGCTGTGATACACCAGCTCCAACCCACAGTGGTCTACCATGGGGATGGCAGCAATAAATATTTTGCCACAAAACAAAACAAAACAAAACAAAAAAGGGAGACTGGTAAGTACATTCATGGCCTTGTTTTCCTTTCGGTCATGGCAATTCACAGACCTCAGCTGCCACTCTTCTGTATCTCCACTCTGGTCACTAGGTAGAGCTGCAGTGTGTGCCTGCCCTTCAGGGAGAAATGTTCTTGCCTGTCCAGTTCTCAGGGCTGTGGGGAGAGTGTGCCCTATAACCTGATACCTCCATTGCTGCATCTCTGCTGGGGCCACTGTGAGCTCCGGGAAGGTGAAGAGAAGTGACTGTGCATCTGTGGTTTTGTTTTCTGTCTGGTAATGAATGGCTGCTGCTAGATCACAGCTGTCATACCTTTGTGTTCCATCTCTTTTTTTGAGATTAGCTACACTGTGTGCTGGCCACTCAGGCAGGAATGTTGATTTTATCTCCCTGTTCCTTAAGGCTGCAGAGTGTGCTCTCTGTACCCTGACACTTCCACTGCTTCTGAGTTTGTTGAGGCCATAGTGAGCTCTGGGCTACATCTGTGGCACCAGTTTCTGTCTGTCCTTCTTTCCTCTTCCCCTGTTCACTCAGATATACCCACCTTCAGATGTTTCAATTAGAGGATTTCTCAGATGTGTTTGTGTATTGAGAAAGGAATCCTTTGTTGAATTATAGCTGTCCAACTTGTAACTTCAAGGGGAGAGACCTGGAGGTCCCCTTATGCCACCATGCTGTTGACGTCATTCCTGTTTTCCTTTATATTTCAAGTCTACTTTTAAACACATCAAAAAGACTTTCTTTAAAGGGCGTAATTCTCATTATAGTTGGAAAGATGTATAAAAACTCATCAAAATATCCTCAAATTGTAACAAAACAGGTAAGTTTTAGATTAATGAAAAAATAAATGTTCTTATATAAAAAGAAAAATTACACTATCTACCAAGTATACTTCATATATAGGAATTTGAATTACACTGTGATAAATCAGGGGGAGCCAACTCGTAATGTATTTAAAGTGAGGTTGAACTAGGTGGTATATAACCTCGTGCAGCATGATTATTCCAAGAAAATTCAAATATAAGCTCCTGTCAGTAATTATTTGTTCATTATTTTGCCTCTTGTTAATTTTTTTTTCTTTTTTTAAAGACCAACATAGACGTTTGTCCTGAATGTGGTCACCTGAAACAGAAACATGTCCTTTGTGCCTATTGCTATGAGAAGGTGTGTAAGGAGACTGCAGAAATCAGAAGACAGATAGGGAAACAAGAAGGGGGCCCTTTTAAGGCTCCTACTGTAGAGACCATGGTGCTGTACACAGGAGAGACACCATCTGAACAAGATCAAGGCAAGAGGATCATTGAACGAGACCGGAAGCGACCCTCCTGGTTCACCCAGAATTGACACCAGAGGTGTTTAAGTAGGATAACTTAACATAAAACATTTCTCCTGAAGAAAAGGAAGATTCTTTGTTTTTAATGTTTTGTGCTTGTTTTAAAATCAATATAGCTCGAAACATTCTTTCTGAGCAATTTTAGTGTGGATAATTTAAAGAATATGTCAGGAGTAAAGTCTGAAAATGTTTGTTTATGCAGAGGCTCAGTGGATTTATATGTCTGTTTTTATTATAAGGTTTTAAGTAAATGTTAGGTTTTCAAGACAGAACAATAAAACAAATAATTTTAAATTCATATCAAGAGTTACGTGTTTGGCTGTGGTTTTGTTTGCCACTGTTTTTTCTTACATAAGACTACTTACAGAAATACATTTGTTTAAGTAATACCTAGAAATAGGTTATTATTTGAATTCTGGGTAATGTTTTTAAGTTGGTGGTTGTTGTAGTAAGAAAAGGTTCTGTCTTTTCTTTCGTTGTTTTAGCAAACTAAAATTACCTTTGGTGAAATTTATGTGGGACATATGTTAATTTACTTGGTTGGACAAATAATTCTTGACATTTTACATTAAATCAAAATGACATTCAGAATTCCTTAAATGGCTCATGAAATTTATAATTTATTGTTTTGGAAGAGAAACTTTTAAAAGAAGATGTGAGTAAATTCAGTAGTACACAGAAAATGCTAAGGATGTTGCCTTTGCATTTCCTAAATATCCTTTTAATTTATATCTTATCATTTTCTCTTTATAGCAATGGCCTTTTTAACTTAAAGCAGTTCATTTCATATTTCTTTCTTCTCCCATTCCTCTGTCTACCTTGAGCAGAAGGTTTGCTATTTTGTTTCCTGCCCCATTCAAAAATAAATAAAAGTGAGATAGCTTTTAAAACATAGAGATAAGAGTATTATGGTTAAATGGAAAAATCAGTGCGCAAAATAAGATAATACCTAGAATAATGCATGACAGAATACTTACTAGAATTAGACAGCAAATTGAACACTGAACTTATTTTCCTTAGAAAGAACCTGCATGGCTAAACAAGGTAAGACAAAATCCGGAAATGTACCACTATCTTGGTACCAAGACCTTGGGACATTTCTTCTGGGGGACTTCAGAAGGAGGATTTTGTGATGAGATTATCCATGTTATCCCTAGAAGTAAAGTTATCCCTCATGGTTTCATGAGGTACAGTATAGACTGAAAATATATTGAAATGCAATTCAATAAAGGCAAATCCTTAAAACTTCCAAAGTATTGGAATCCCAGTAAATAGCTTTTTCAAGGCTTGACTTGAGCTAAGCGTAGAATTGAGTTTCTAGAGCAATTGGCTATATGAATATTCTTATTAAGGCAACTCTTTGGATAATTATTTCTTAATCTCTGACAAGCCTTAGAAATTCTATATGTCACATTTAAAGTAGGTATTGGTTGAGTAGAATCAGTGATTCAAGAAAACTAAGGCTAAACAGGTACATACCTAATCTACTCCACTACATACCCAGCATCTCAGTGGACAAACTAAGTGTACTCCTAGGTTTCTCACCTTCATACTTTGATTATGAGAAGGCTCTGTGTGTGGGTAGATGGAAGAATATGTGGACAGGGTCACTTTTCATGGACAGATAAACATTATAAAATGGATCCCCAAATTAGCAAAAAACATGTTTAGTTCATAACAGAAAACCATGTCATAAAGGAGAGTGCCTACCACTTTTTTGAAGAGGTGGTTCTCCAAAGTTATATAATACATTTTATCACTTCATACCTTCCGGTTTTACTATCAAAAAAAAAAAAAAAAATCAGGAGTTTGAATTAAATCACCTAGGCAACTGCTTCTAACTCATCTAAACCAGGAAGAGGACCTGTTCCCAGATTAACAAAGTAATTTAATTTTTCTATGTTTTGTTTTTTTGCCATGCAATTCTTTAATCCATCTGGAATTAATTTCATTATGTGATATATGGACAGAATCTAACATGGTTTTCGCTCTCAAGTACAGCACTAATTTCTTTAATACTATTTAACATTCACATACATTTGCATTATACTTACATATGCTAGGATCTGCCTCAAGCTATACTTTCCCATTATCTGTCTTTCTGTTCATGGACGAGTATAATCCTTTTTTTTGTTTTTAAAGTTTATTGGTATAACAATCCTATTTTAATTATTGCAACATTATAATGCATTTTACTACATGGCAAAGGAAGTATCTTCTCATTACTCTTTTCTGTGTCAAAAAATTTAGCCCTATATTTATTTTTTTTAATGAACTTTAGAATCACTTGGTCCAGTTTCATATTCATTGAGATTTGGGTTGGGACAATGTTAACCTTAAAACTTAATTCATTTAGCATATTTACTCTTTTTACATACGTAGAAACATAGTAATTTTTCTATATTCATTCTAATCTTATTTCCTAGCTTTAATTTCCTTGGTTTTTCTCACATAGGCCCCTTACATCATTGCAAGGATCAACCCAATGCCCTTGACCCAAACTTCTGTCAGTGGAGAGGAAATTGTCCTCTTAGTGGTTTCTACTGTTGTAGCCACCAGCCCCCGATAGACACACAGACCACCAGAAATCAGTGAGTTATAGGAAACACACTCTTTATTCAGCCAGCTACGTCTGCCAGGGGTGCGCAGACCCCAAATTAAGCAGCCCTGAAGTGTAGAGGTACAGGGTTTTTAAGCCCTAAACCTCATTCTTCATCCTGTTTGAACACACAAGTCTATTTTTCTTTTTACTAACTGTCAACCCACAGGTTGGTTGTGCAAGCGGCGGATACAGAAGCAAAAAGCTTATTGTTAGAGTGTTATGTTCCCATGGGCGATAGCCAAACAGTAATTTTCCAGCCAGCACACTACCTCCATCAAACACATCCTATTTACTAAAGTAGCACTGGAAGCCAACAGATATCTGAGAAGTCTGCTTTATTTCCATACTTTTCAGGAATATGCCTAGAGAAACCTGGGTCTCTGAATTTGCCCCCACAGCAGCCCAATCTATGATTTGGCTTTCCCTGCTTTCCTGCCATTAGATTTAGACAAAGCAAATAATTCCATTTGATCCTGTTAGGCGCGAACGATTCTGAGACCCACAGATCAAATTGAGATTAATTATGAGCCTTTATTAGCCGGCCAGGCCAGCGACTGACTCTACCACTCAGGGGTAGAGGAGATCAGCCCCGATCTTCTAGAGGAGGCAGCCTCCTACTACATCCTTGAATAAGCAGATTACAAGAAGCAGAAGTTAGCCGTTAACATTTTGTACAAAGATAAATGTTGCGTTGTGCTTCTGGGGAACTCTCAGATCAAACGGCCTAGTAGACAGTTTTATCATCTGCACCTTGGAATGTTGTGCTTCTCCCTGGGAGCTGGCGCCTGGAGATATCACCTCCCTGAAACTGGAGAATTTTCACTTTTACAATCCAATGTATTGATTTAATATTGTGTGTTCTAAACGCTTAGTGGTTATTTTTGCTTATAAAATCTAGAATATGAAGGTCAGGGACATCTAAGTGTTATCATTTGAGTTACCATAGGATGTAGTTTATAGGTGGTAAAAACAAGCAATTGGAAAGATAAATTCTCAAAGCTTTTTAAAAAATTCTTTTCAGTCACCTTCCTCATTCAAAAACAACTAGTCTTTAGTCTCCAAAGCATTTTTCAATACAATGGATGGCACTTATTGAATACCTATTATACATCATATTTTGCATGTTATAATCTTCAAAATAACATTGTAGAGCAATATAAATAATCACAGTTGTTTATTCAGTGTGTAGTGCATGAGGTACAATGCTGTTTTACATAGATTGCTCATTAAATGTTTATATGGTATTATTGGTTTAATTGAAATTTCTTTCCATGATATTTCCTTGTGTCTTTTGGCCTTCATCTGATTCAGAGAGCCAGAGCATTTTATTTAGTTGCTCAAGGAAGAGAAGAGAGATTAAAAAGGAAAGCTATTAAAAATTCTGACTTTTAGGGAAAAAAGCAAAGTCATGGGAAAATGATTGGAGAAGGAACACATTTATTTAGTAAATAGGATTCCCTGCCCCAAGGCTTAGGTAAAAATGCTCCTGGCCAGAGGAGAGGTAGTGTTACCAGAGAGTGAGGTCCTCTCCCAGCAAGTTGTCCAGGTTCTTGATGTCTCAAAGAAAGAATTGAGCAAGACACTGAAATACAGTAGAAAAGTAAAGTTTCATTAGAAGGGAAAGTACACTTCCAGATATGGAAGCAGGCCTGAGCAAGAGAAGCATGGCTCAAAAGGCCTGGTAACAAAGACTTCAGGGTTTTTATCCCTTTTTGCTGTGGGTGGTGGTTGTGGCTTCCTTGATTGACTACTAAGATGGACAGGACTCTGTGATTCATCATTTTTTCTGCGCATGTTTGTTCCCGGAATTCAATCTGTTATAATGATATTAATGAACTTCTGGGCATATGCATCATATTATAATGATAGTATAATGAGACTCAGGTGAGTTGAAGGTTGTTGGGGTCTTCATTGCACAGGTGGAAATGACTAACTTAAACTGGTACCTAAATCTTTGCCTACTGGTTTCTCTGTGTGAGTTAAAAAATGCCTTCTGGCTTGCTTAATTGTGGGCGGATTAGGGCGGACTCCTAAGATAGGATAACCTCAGAGTCTTTGCTGGCAGACCTGGAACCCTCTAACTAACTTTCCTGCCTACCTCTTTTCTAAGAGCCATGAACCTTTATTATTAGTATGGATGTTGAGAGATGGGAGGTGTCTTCTATATCTGCTTGCTGCTAAGAAGGGTCGTAGTCCCTGCCTACAGGGGTTTCATGGAGCTTTTTCCCTTTCTGCCTCAGCCAGGGTGGGGTCTTGGGTTTCCTGCTTAAGTGCCACCTCAGTCCCTAGACAAGGAAAAGAAAATACTGTAATAACCCGCTGAAATGTGAAAGGATTAAAGAATAATTAAAACCTGAAACTGGACAAAGGAAGTCTATAACTTAGGTCTAGTTTCTGGAACCCCTAACCACATTCTGTTAATCATGAAACTTGTAACAATGAGCTCATAGGCTAACTGCCAATTTTAGCCTGTGTAACCCTGCTTGCTTGCGTGGCATGAAAAATAATCAATTGTATATAAGCTGAAAATTACTGTTTGGCCATCGCCCATGGGAACACTGGCTATTGCCCATGGGAACATAGGCAATCACCCATAGGAACATAACATTCTAACAACAAGCTTTCTGCTTCTGTACTTCCCACTTGCACACCTGACCAGTGGGTTGACAGGTAGTGAATAGGAGAAAGATGGACCTTTGTGTTTAAGACAGAATGAGGAATGGGATTTGGGGCTTAAAAACCTTGTATTTTGGCAATTCGGGGCTGCTCCTTTGCAAGGACAGCCGCCGGCTAATAAACTGTCTCCTGGTTAAGAGCACTCAAGTTGAGTCTGGTTATTCTGGACACAACAAATACAAACTCGTTATTTGAATAATACATCTATTAATTTCTATGATTGATTTGCCTATTAAGTGAGTAAAGAGAAACAAGGTTGGTTTATATATTTCTTAGAGTAAAAAGAAAGACCTTTGGTTTAAAGTACCCCCCCACCCCCCACTCCCAGACTCTAAGGTCCCTGCCTGGCTTAACACCATTTCTGCTTAATAATGGGCTGATGATCCTTATCAATAGCCAGAGGATCTGAGTCCCCAGGGCAATTACTAGGATTTGAGGGAGGGGGCCTTTTTCCTAAAGAAAGGAGTGAAGAAAACTAGATTTACTAAAAAGATTAACTCTGCAAGAGATGTCCCATTTCATTTCCTGCTAAAAGATTAAGAATTTTACAAGTGATGTCCTGTCTTGATAGGAGTCTGAGAAAGCTTCCTGTTTCTAGTCCCCAAAGTTGACCCCTGGAAAAAGGACCAGAGTCTTGTTTTGAGAGTACAGCCCCAGGGAGGCAGAAAGGCTCCAGGGAAAAAGTGGCTTTGTAGTGTCTTTTGGCAGGAAGGGCCTTTTGCAGTATCATAGAGGTGAAGAACCAAGAATGTCTAGTCTTGATGGATCTGCAGACAGAAACCAATGGTGACCCTCCAGGTTGCGTGGTTAGAAGACCAAGGGCCAGACAGGATGATGGCTGCTCAGTGGATACCAAGAGCCCATGTTTGCCCATCTCCTCTCATTTGTCATTAGGTAAACTCTCTAAAACATAAAGGAAGAAAAGAAAAGCATCCATGAGAAAGGCAGTGTGCTGTATATGTATGGTGGCAGAGAGGACCCATTTAGCGCTGAATTGGCAGTAGTGTCTGTTACTTGGTGGAATAGAGCCTCGCAATAGAAACTAAGTAACACTGTGAGGTAGACCTGGTGCAGAGGCAGTCTTGCCAAAGTAAAACCAGCAAAGGGACAAAGATTTGAGCCTAAACTGATTATAAATCCTAAATCCTAAGGGCTTCATCACCATGATGGACTGCCTCGGGGTTTATAGATGGCAAACAAGACACACACACTTGCCTACAGCCCAGAGCTCTTGGAAGGGAGCTGGTGTCTGAAGCCAGCCTGGGCTCTTTCTTCCAAGTGTCTCATTGCTTCCATAGTGTTGGCATGTGTGAAATTTAAAACTGCATTTCTTAGCTTTATAGAACATATGTTAGTCAGCTTTCCAGATGACATGTGGATATTTATAGAATAGGTTGTGAGAGCTAAAAGGAAATCACTTAGTCCAATGGCTTTATTTTAGAGCTTAGGAAATTTAGACCTAGCCTTAAACAAGATCACAAAGCTAGTGAATGTTAGAGATGGGTCTATAACTGCATCCTGTGATGCAGAACAGGATAAATTCCCCCAAGTGGGGGACAGAACAAGCCCTGAATTGAGAGAAGAGGGGTCTTTGGTGGAGCTGTTGGGGCGCGATCAATTCTAAGACCCACAGAGCCAATTGAGATGAATTATGAGCCTTTATTAGCCCGCCGGCGACTGACTCTCTACCACTCAGGGTTTGAAGAGAACAGCCTCGAGCTCCCAAGAGGCAGCTTATAAAGCCTAGCCACACCCTAGTTAACATCAAACAAGCAAGCAGATTATAGAAGCAGAAGTTGGCCATTAGCATATCTTTGCCCAGAACCACACCCTTAAAAGAGCCTAGAAATTTAACACACTAGAATCAAAAGGAAAGTTTATTGGAGAAGGGTTAACAATCCATAGACAAAACGTGGTCTCCTATCAGAGGCAGAGCCTAAGAGAGACTAAGAAGGAGAGAGACAATGGAGACAAGGACAGTGAGAGAGAGTAAAGGCACTGAGGGACCGAGAGAAAGATACTGAGAGGGACCCAGATGTTTCAGGCAATTCAGTTTATCTATCATTCTTTAGTTTCTGTGAGTTAGTTTACCCATTTTCCTTCAATAATGAACTACAGTGAGGAAGAGTAAGAGTATGTAGCATGAAAAGTTAAGATGTAGTGTGAAAAGCCTGCTGGCAGTTCCCAGCCTTTAATCCAGTTTCTCTATAGTTTTAGCCATAGGGAATGAATGATTTTACTTGTGTAGGGCAGCCACTTAAAGACTGTTTTTTTCTTTTCCCTTCACAGGTGTGGGAAATGGGTTGTTAGCAATCCCAGCAGAAATTCTTCTGCAGGTGTCCTTGTGGACTGGCTGCAGTCTCTTAATGTAGCTTGATTTAACATTTAGTTCTCTTGCCTCTTCCCTACATTATTCCCCTTAGAGAATTTATTCCCTTATTCTTAATGGGATGTTGAGGGATGAAGGTTTGTCTTCTGCAACTTCTTCAAAGCTCAGATAGAGCTATAGTCCTTGCCTACAGGGAATAAAAATCTCTGGAAGCCTAGCCTAAGGGCCCTGGAGGCAGAGAACATGAGGTTGTTCCAGCATTTGGAAATGGCAGAAAGTCTTGCAGCCTAGAAGATAAAAATTTAGCAAAGATTGAAAAGACAAAAGTCAAGATTAATAGTAGAGGTAGTTGACAATGAAGTTACTTTTCCATGGCAATTTGTTAATTTAAGGTAAAGATATCTAGTAAAAAGAAATTGAATCATTTTGAAGAGAGTAGTAACAGCATAGACCCCAGACAAAAAGAATAATTATTCAGAAAAGTCCCTGGATTCCCCAGGACAGATGGGTTTATCTGTATTCCAGAATAAGAATTTAAGATCTTCCACAAGTTCACAGGAACAAGTCACACTTCCTATTTCATTTTCTGGGGGAACCTGTGGGGTCTCATCATAAGAGACTGGTTGAATTTGAGACAAATGCACCCAGCTCTTGATTCCCTGTAATTTAACAGCAGTTGGAGAACTTAACAAAACTTTAGTAGGCCCCTTTCTGTTTGTGTTGAAGGTTGACTTTCAGTAGTTTGCAGGGAGAGAGCTGCTTTGTTCTGTACACGAAATCCTGACCTGGAAGCAAGTCGTCCGTGAATGGTTTAGCACCAGGTTCCCCACAAATGTGCATTGTGTGATGGGAAAAGGAGCTGCCCTTTTTCTGGCTGCACCCTGGGACAAGAGGCTCTCCATACCAGACCTTGTTCCTGACGTATGGTGGGAGATTTCATTGCTAGTCTCGGTCTCACAATGGGAAAAATAAATTTTCTTAATGTTAGGCCGGCTATTTATTTCTGTCACTGTGCAGTTAGTGTTGGGGAGAGGCTGTGAGCAACTTAGCACTCCTCCCCTTATGTAACCCCATATGCCTGGTGTGCATGCACGGGCTTCCATTATCTGGTAGTGTGCCACTTTTGTTTAACCTGTGTATAAAAGGCGCCACCACCCTGTAAGGCAGGCTGTGCTCTTGCTGGAATAAAGAGCTATGTTGCAGTTACCTATGGCTCCCCGCATTTTCTTCCAACTGCCCAAACCTCATACCCCTTACCTCAGAACCTCAAACCTGCAGCAACACAGAGGCCCATGGGATGGGTCAGGACAGAGTAGATAGCTCTAGTATCCAGTAAAAATTCAGTTTTCCTCCCTGCCATGTCGAGGGTGACTTGAGCCTACACTGTCTTGATTGCAATGGATTTCTCTCAGACTAGAGCTGGCCAGCACTTGGGCCTTGGTTGTTAGAGGGAGCAGCTCTCTCATTTGGAAGTTTGCTATGAGGAGAAAGGCCTTCCCAGGGCTGGATGGACATTCCCCCTTCCAGTGCCCTTCCTTCCTGCACTATGTACACTGATTATTCCCCAGTCCTGACAATGCCAACAAAGATCCCAACTAAGACATTGGCTCACCAAACCTGAAAGGTTTTTACTGCCTCGGGTCACCTCAAGATGGTCCCTGTGTTATGGCAGCTAAAATTTGCACCTTTTTTTCTACTCTTTCTTCCTTGCCCGGTTCCAGTTGTTGGACACCTTAAAGACTTTTAGCACCAAGGCAGCCTGCGGGGGTTGGGTCCAGGCTCCAACTTTTGGAGCTTCTTTTGAATATCTAGCACAGCTTGAAATATGAAATATATAGCCAGGAGTGTCTGGCTCTCAGACTTTGGGCCAATATTAGTACAATTTCTAAAAGCCTCAGAAAAGTGGTTAAAACAACACAAAACACAGAAAATTATATTGATTAAGCACAGAATCCTTGATTTCTACTCAGAAAACTTTTCCATAATATTAGTAGCAGGCCAATAAGCCAAGAAACATCAAAACAACTCTAATTTTGCATTAGCTTACTTTTGATATTTAAATTTCCAATCTTGTTTAGCTTAATCACATAAAATTTCTTCTCAGGATTTCTCTTCACAAAACTTCAACTTTTCTCATTCCTTCAGTTTGTCTCTCTTCACTCATTCAGAAATAACCAACCTTATTATAGGAGAAATTACTTTCTTTCAATTTCTTCAAAATATATCTCCATACTTTATATACCTCTGTTATTGAAAACATACATTTTCCTTTCCATCATAATTACAATTCTTAACTCTTAGTGTACCCTAAAATGTAAGCAATTAACATCTTTAGATTGGCAAATTTATGAATACATATTGTAAACTCTAGTAGCATAGGCTTTTGTTGGTAATATATGTATAATTTTTTAAAGCAACATTTTAATAAGATTCACGACATCCATTAACAGATCCTCATTTATCTTTTAGCTTTCTGTTAGGTACAGAAGGGCCCTATTCCTAACGCCCCCTCCCCCCCAGCCCCCATAGTGTGGGAACCAGACCTTGCATCCAGGTTGGCAATGCTATATGCTCACCTCCCATTTCACTGGGCTCTCCTCCCTTCCCCACCAACTTTCCTGCCAAAAATATTCCCACCAAAAAAGCCCGCCTCAAGCCCCATATAAGTTTCAGGTCCCCTCACATTCTCATTCGGGGCTTATGCCATCTTTGGCTCAGCCAGGCTGTCATTCTGCTACAATAAACCTTGCTTAACCCCTTCAGCCTTGTGCTTTCCTCCTTCGGTGAACCTAACATTTTCTACAGTGAGAAGCAAAAAGCAGTGAACTCAGATTCCTCTAATAATTAATGTTAATAACTAAAAGGCATGTTTTCCCAAGTCAATTAAATATTTTATACTGGTAATACCATCTGGAAGCAAAAAACACTATATTACATATATGTGTAACGCCAACACATATAGATATCAGAGGTCATGCACATTCTCTTATTATTCTCCCATCATTGGCATTTACAGCTTCTCTGAGAGGCAAATCTAGTTTCCTCAGGGAGCAGTAAAATAGATGGGGTCCGCAGAGAACTCAGTCCCCTGCCATAGTGAGAGGGTGAAGGGGGAGAACATTCCTGATTATTGTGAGATGTCTGGGGAGGGGCTCCTATCATTGGACCATCTAATAAGTCTAGGTGTTGGTAGAGGATCACATAAGCCTGTACATAGAGTATTTGTTCCCACTTTTTCTGTTTCTTGCAAAGATGTAATTGTAGGAGAGTATTGTAGTTCAGCGAACCATTTACAGACCAAACTTCTTAGTAAACCCCTCCCATCTTTAGTTTGGGAGGAGGCCGGGCCCCTATGGGTCCTCCTTGCAAGGAAGTACTACAGCTTGCAATGCTGGACCCCAATTCCTGCCTTCTCTTCGGTTGCTGGCTAAGCAAGTATGCATGTCCCTGGGGAGGAAGGAGGACAAAAATTCTCCCCTGACTAGGAGTTGAACTGGGGTAGCCTGGGTAAAAAAAAAAATCATTGAACCTTAAGCCATAAACTACCAGAGAATATGATCCTACCTGTGCTGCCTGAGTCTGAAAGCACTTTACTCCACTCACTGAGAGGCCTATGTCAGCCCTGTGGTACATGAAGCTGAGTACCACCCTTTGTCTTCCTGATGGCTCCTTCTCTTCTGGCAGGCATGTGCGTGCCGCCTGCTGCCTGGGAAAGTGGAAGAGAGAAAGAGAGCAGGCCCCGGTCCAGCCAGCGAGGGAGAGTGCGAGCCCACCGGAGACTCAGGACAGTCCCCCTGGTCCCCCTGATGGAGTGGCAGGTGCGTGGACTCAGCAACTGTAGGCAGAGGAAACTAAGAGGATTCTCTTTGCAAAAAAAACCAAAAAACAAAAAAAAACGTACCCAAGTGTTTTTATTTTTACTCACCCCATACAGATTAACAGGAATATGTATGTGTGGCTCGGGTCTGGGACAGTCGCCACTGCTAAAAGAGGCAAATGCAGAACAGGTCTAGGCCCGCTACTGCTACAAGCATGCACAGGGGTCTTCTGCTGCAGCTTTGGCTTGGAGAGAGAAAGAGAGAAATAGGAAAAAAGAACTCTAGTTCCTCAGGGAAGAACTACTTTGGAGACCCACACTGTAGGGGACTTAGGCCAAGGGACCCAATGCAATCAGGGCTGGAGGGCCCAATGCTCAGTTCTGAGCGATTTGGGCTATCTCTGAGATTGTTCCAGGGTCCTGGAGCCAATTGAGAAATAAGGACAGGACAGACAGGGGAAGAGTTTTAAGAGAGTGTAGTGGGAGCAGCTACCGTGACCCTGCCACCTCCTCATTAGAGTTCCTTCTGGAGAGGGGAGGAAAGGAGGAAAAGGCTAAGGGGCAAGATCAGGGAGTAAGCCCTGGCAAGCTTCCGCAGCCCGCCATTTCCCCATTTGCAAGCCCCCAACAGAAATGAAAGCAAGGGGCCGACGGGAAGGAACAGAAGACTCCACCAGGGGCTTACCTATCCTGTTGTGGCTGAAAGGTGCTGCACAAACTTTTAATTTAGAGTTTGGATGGGGTCCCTCAGCAGGTCTTTTCTGTAATTCCAATGGTGAAAATGAATTAGGGAAGTTAGAGAAAGAGAAGAAAGAAAAACAGACAGGATCTCTGGACACCTGCTTGGTTAGAAAACGAGTCTCTTACTAGACCCCTAGACAAGGGGCAACCATTTGCCCAAGGCCAATTAATCTGCATGGTTTAGGGAAACCCAAGCCACTCAGATGAAAGGAGCCATAGTGATTGGGTGGGGCGAGTTTATGTCCTTTGGCCCCCTTGTGGTTATGATGCAGGGCAGGGCAAATTCTCCCAAATAGGTGGGGATGGGGGTGAGGAGGGTTGGTGATGGAAACCAACTTCTAATTTAGACTTCTCACAGTGTTTTCCCTATAGTGGGGAATCTCACGAGCTTTTTAACAAAAGGGACAGGAATCATTCTAACCTGGCCGTCTTGTTTCTGAGTACTTCACCACGGTTCTTCGGGATTTTCTATTATCAAGTCGAACTTGAACGAGATGGGAGGCATGGTGTCGGGCCGGGGCTTTGGGGTGGTAGGGGCGGCAAAGGCACTGACGATAGAGGCCTGTCTGGCAATTGATAGTAAAGTGGCCTCGTGGGGACTGACAGAGCTACTGGGATGTACAGCGGTCATTAGATAGAATCTTCCTTAGGGCCTCGGGGTTAATTAATTTTGTTGGGGCCTCCTTGTTCTTTCACCTAGCCCAACGGGTCATGAATGCCCTATTCTGTCCCTGCCTTTTTGTGCCAAACCGGACCCAAGGGAGCACTATAGTAGTGGTCTGCAGCCATGTGTCTATGTACGAAACTTGGTCCTGGGGTCCCTGTCACTACCCAATACACTGCTCTCACTGTGGGGAGGTCTAAGGATGCTTCTGAGGGTCAACCTACCCCTAAGGCGGGCCATTGGAGCTTACAAAGAAAACAAAGTTTTCCATGGTCAGCATGATCCTATACTCCTCAGAGAAACTCTCCTTAAAATTTTCCAATATATGATCTAAGACAGTTGGCTTAGTGAAACTTGCCCCCCACCCCCTGCCCCATATTTGCAGGGAGCTTCCTTTGAGAAGTAGGCAGAGGCCAGTGAGAATATATTCTCTAAAGTCTTAGAAACCTAGTTAAAGCAATGAAAACATTAAAATTATTTAAAAGAAATACAGAATCTTAAGTTTCTTCCCAGAAAAACCTTTTCAAAACATTTGCATCAGATAGATAAAGAACATTAAAAACAATTCCATTTTTTTTTTTTTTTTGCATTGGCTCGCTCTCGGCATTTAAATTTCCAACCTTGTTTCACTTTATTACATAAAATTTCCCCTAGAATTTCTTCACAAACCTTCTCCTACACCTTCCCCTCACAAGATTTCCTTTCAAGATTTCCCTTCACAGACCTTCTACTACTTCTGCAAACCTTTCACACTTTCTTTATTCCTTCAGTTTGCCTCTTTTTACCAGTTCAGTAGTAACCACCTCTGAGGCAAATACCTTTCTTGAAATTCTTTAACATATTCTCAAGGACCGTTGCCTTACTCTGACCTGACCTCATGTTTCCCATTGTGTCGGTACCGCAAAAACGAACAAAGAGTGGAGTGTCCCTTTTTAGAGACCCCTCAGATGCCCGCCTGGCCGCGTCTCTCTCAAGACTTTCAGCCACGTCTTGGCTAAGGTGTACCCATATAAACCCTGGGTCTGGTCGTTCCCCGGAGGAACAAATTACCATTTAGTCTTATGATGTTGCTACGGAACTGCAGGTTGGGGCCCTCTCAGACTCCATAGTGTTTCACCATGGGGCCACAGACTGGAAACTCAGAGACAGGTCTCTGAGATCCACACAGAAGCACACACGCTCTCAGAAGTTAAAACATTCCCTCCCTGGTGGTCTCTGCCTGAGGGGTGCTTGCCTCTGGGTGGTGATCAGTCTCCTCTTCCACTCTTAAGGTGAGCTTGTCTACCGTGGGCCACGGCCTTATCGTGTCCGATGTGGATCTGCTGAATCTCCTTGTTCTCACAGCTCAGAGTCCGGGGGAAACAACGGAGCAGGGCTTGCAGAGCGCAGCTGGGCCCAAGACCACCCAACTGGGGTGGGGTGCACCTTCTAGTTCCTCAGTTGCCTGGGCCAACCAGCATCTCGGCATTGTGCCCAAATCGTTGGCTTCAAAGGGCCAGTGCAGTTGGGTTTCCCGGTTAGGGAACCAAAATGTTGCGGATTTTGGCCTGTGAACCCGGAAGAACCGAGTGAAACTCAGCAAACTAAGAATCAAAGTAGGTTTATTTACGCTGGCGGGCTCAGAGGAGTCACTCTCCAGAGTCTGAACCCCGAACAAAGGCAGGCAGGTAGATTTATACATTGATTACTTCCGCGTACTTGTCAGTCTTTTGTTTTGTGTGCGCGGGAAACATAGTGTTCCAGGGAGAGGAGGTTGTTAAAATTCCTCCAGGACAGGATAGCCATCTTAGATTTCTTTACATTTTCCATATTAACAGTAAGTATGTCATGTTATATTAGCAGCATTCTCATATACCTTATGTTTATTGCATCTTTTGATTGAATCATTTTCTTTTATACTTTTTTTACTCTTGTGTTGTTTTGTACAGTAACATGCTGTACAGGCTTCTAGCCCAGAAGCAATAGGCATAACGTGTAACTTAGGTGTGTAGTATACTACACCATCTAGGTTTGTGTAGTATACACACTCTGATATTCACACAAGGTCAAAATCTCCTAACAAACATTTTTCAGAATGCATCCCTGTAGTTAAGCAGTGCTTGATTGTAGATATATATCGATATATGTTAAAATTTTTCATATTTTTCTCCATTTTTTTCCTATTTTTCTTTACCTAATCCCTTGTTTGCTGATTTCTAAACCTGGGTCCTTTATTGATCTGTTTCTATCGACTATTTTTTTCTCTCAATTATCTGTAACTATTTCCTGCTTCTTCACTTGCCTAGTAATTATTGAATTTTTTTTGCCAGACATTATAGATAAATTATAGAAGTTGTTCCTCTAAAGACTGTTAAAATTCATTTTTGCAGAAAATTCACTTACTTTGGGTTACTTTGATCCTGCCAAAATTTGGTTTTTGGTTTGATGGACTGTATTACTTTCAGTTTTGCTCTTATTTCTGGGTCATAGTTTTATTTTAGCTTTTGAACTGTTCAAGTGAAGGATTGTGGTAATAACTAAGATCTCTACTTTCTCACTGAGTCTGATCTCTCACCTTCTCCCAAGCTATAGGCAAACTCTGAGAACTTTGCTCAGCTTTCCCACTTTGCTGAGGTTATTCTCTAATAGGTTCTCAAAAGGATGGCTTAGCTTATAGTCATTATCAGAGAGGCGAAGATCTCAAAGAGAATATTTATACATATTTTTGGAGAATTTTTTCTGCACTGCCTCATCTCTAAACCCAGTCTCCAAATCCTAGTGTCTGTGATAGCCCTGGAACCTGCTCACCAAAAATGCAGCTGTTCATTTGACACTGTTTTCTTAAGTGGTGATTTGAAAAATGCTTATAGGGAGAAAGTGGAATCAAATATGTGTCTCACTTCATGTGCTTCCCTTTGCTCAAGGCTTATAGTTCTCGGTTGCTGTTTGATGCCTTCAAATAGCTGTTTGATATATTTTTGTCCAGTTTAAGTTGTTTACAGTATGGGATAGCCTAATATTAACTATTTCAATATGACTAAAAAGGGTAGAGTCTATTTTTACTTAATGTTTGACTATTAGGTTATAAATTTTCTCTACTTTGTGGTGGCTTTTTTTGTTGTAAAAATCTTGGATTCTCATTTTCTGTTTCTTTATTATTATATCTTTGCATACTTTTTAGGTTTTATTAATTTTTTACATTAAAATATGTTTGACTTTCTTGAAACAGTTATTAGCAGATCTGGGGTGAGAGAGATGGGGAAGGATTTAGTTGGCTTTTCTGATTTCACAATTCAAGGGATACCACTTTTGGTGCTATTTGGTAAGTGCAGTTTTTAAATTATATTGGGGTATGTGTGTGAGTGTGTGTGTGTGTGTGTGTGTGTGTGTGTGTGTGTGTGTTCTGAATTCCTATAATTCTTCAATGGCCCATTTTAGTAGGGTCATTTTCATAAGCTTCTTCTTTGCTTTCTTCAGCATTGGATTCTCTCTCCAAAGAATTCCACAGCCTTACTCTCTTTCCTAATTCAGTGCCTGCCAATACTGCTCTTTCTAGTAGGAAGTACTTTTCAAATCCTTTTTTTTATTATTATTATACTATTTCATGCTCTTGGACTCTCCTTGTCTCAGATTGGTTCTCCATCATTCACACTCTCAGTTTTGCTCTCTACTTTTGAGAATGTAACATTTTGGTTTTCTTTGGATTCTATTTTCCCCAGAACCTCTTTAAACAATCCGCTTTTCCATGTAGTTCCTGCCAAATCTGCTGGTCTTGGATGTTTATTTCTCCATTCATTCATAAGGTAGAATTTGTTATCTTCTCTGTATTATAGTTATACTATAGGAGTAGGTTATGGGTGTTTTATTTGGTCTCCTTGTTCTATATAGTTTAGAGGAGAGCATATGGGGAAAATGACTCTAGATGGTTATTAATAGTTTCACAACACATCATTAAATAGATATACCATAATTTTTATAAACTATTATACAGTCGACTATTGATGGACTTCTAGGAAGTTTGTAGTGCTTTGTTATTCTGAACTAGGACTATTGTCAAGTAATTTATTGTCTAAACTGAGATACTTCTGGAAATAAGGAAATTGTAAGACAATAGGGTTGTCTCTGTTGAACTGTGCTGTCCTGGGCAAGTTAGACACTCAGCCTGGCCCCAAACACAAATTCCTAATGGTAGAATTAAGGCAGTGTAGATAGCCTGGGGTTGCCCCCTTTCCCTCCAGGTTATGGTTCTGGCAATTTTTTTTCTTCAGACTTCCTCCTGTTTTAGCCCCAGAAAGGGGAGATAAGCCCAAACTGGTCTTTTCCAGCTTGTCCTGCACAGCTAGAAATTTATGATCAGATCATCCTGTGAGGTAGCTTTCTGTAGAACCCCTTCTTCCTCCACATGGCTGAGCTGTAAAAATTGCAGAGCTTTTGGGGAAGAGTTTCACTTGCACAGTTGAATTGGGACAGACATAGAAAATGTAAAAATAATTGAAATCAGGCATAAATAGCCAATAACTATTTAATGCTGTTCCAAAGATGTGATATAAGGTGGAAGAGATTGTCTTAAGTAAATTTTTCTAAGTGATTCTGTTGTTTTTTGGTGTTAGGAAGAGAAAGGGCAAGCATTTTTGCTGAGTTTTCTCAGGCAATCAGATTTTGTTCTTGGCTGAAAAACTGAAGTAAGAAAGTAAAGTTTTGAAGCAGTAAGATCTTGATAAAAGCTGGGGGACTGCACTGAAAAATCTGACCAAGATGAGTTGTTCTGAAGCAAAAGAGGAAGATGCCTGGTGCTAGGGGGCAGTTGCCATAGTCTACCACTGGGTTTCGATCTCAACTCCATAAATCTGTAAATTTAGTTTCATTTGTGTCAGGGGCCAGAGCATGAGCAAAACTACCATAAACAAAATTCACAAAAACATGATGACAGTCAGGGATGCGCATATATTAGTTTTTATCAAAGATATTAATGTAAGAAACATTCAGACCTATAGAGATTTTTTATAAGAGTTTATTTGAGCCAAAGAGATGACAAATGACAGGGAGCAAAATTTCAAATGCTCCTGAGAATAACATTTTTCAATTTCTTTTATGCATTTGAAATTAAGGAGGGAACATAAGATAAATGGAGGTGAGAGGAAGCCATGCGGGGATTGAATTACAGCAGCGGGTCCCAAACTTTTTGGCACCAGGGACCAGTGCTCCTATGAGAATCTAATGCCTGATGATCTGAGGTGGAGCTGAGATGGCGATGCTAGTGTTAGAGAGTGGCTGCAAATATAAATGAAGCTTCGCTCCCTCACTTGCCTGCCACTTAACCTCTTGCTATGCAGCTTGGTTCCTAACAGGCCATGGACTACTACTGGTCTCTGGCCCAGGGGTTGGGGACCCTTGAATTGCAGGATAATTAACAATATTATGTGTTCTCTTGAGAGTGGTTATGGCTTATCTCAAAGGTGCACAGAAATAATGGACAAGGATTGCTTAAAGCAAAGGTAAACCTTTTATTAAAGAAGTTATTTGCCTGGGGTGTGACTACTCACCATGACCTGCCTAGTTAGGAATTTATGATCAGATCACTCTGTTAGGTTACTGTCAAGGTAGCCAGAATACTATTGTCAGCTGATCACATGGTATCAGGAAGTCGATGGCACACAAGTACCCTTATAATTCAGCTAGGAGCCCGGGCACCTGAGTCAACTGGACACTTGTAAAACCTCATGTGGCCAAAAAACCTGTACTGGACTGAGGATAAATTATTTATATTATATTCTTTACATTCACCACTTAATGTGACTGTTTATATGTTTTGCTACTGAAATATTAATATGACTTTTTTAAAGTCATATTAATAACAGAGTGCTGCCCGAGATGCAAATCGCCTCGAGTCTCTGCTTTATCTAATCTGTTGTTGATTTCTTCTAGTGTAATCTTCATTTCAGTTACTGTAGTCTTCATTTCTGACTGGTTGTTTTTTATGTTTTCTATCTGTTTTAATATTTTTGCTTTGTTAAAGTTCTCACTGAGTTCATATATTCTTCCCCTAGGTTCATTGAGTATCTTTGTAAACAATGTTTTGAACTCTGCATCTGGTAGATTGCTCATCTTCATTTTGTTTAGTTATTTTTCTGAAGCTTTGTTCTGTTCTTTCAATTGGGACATGTTTCTTTGTCTCCCATTTTGGCTGTTTCCCTTTGTTTCTGTGTTTTAGGTAAAGCTGCTATGTCTTCCGGTCTTAGTAGAGTGGCCTTATGTATTAGGTGTTCTGTGAGGCTCAGTGGCACAGCCTTCCATTGTCACTTGAGCCAGGTGCTCCAAGTGTTTCCTTTGTATGGGTCATGTCTGTCTTTCTGTTGTACTTGAGCCTTGGTTGCAGTTAGCACGTCAATGGGAAAGATTGACTCTTGGGCTAATTGATTGTGAGGACTGGCAGGTGAGAGGATAATCCTTCAGAGCAGGATTCACTTTAGCAGGGCTCTATTGCCTGCCTAGTCTGCCCTTTGGGTATGTTGTCCTCAGCTGCAGCCCTTGGTGATGCTCCAGTTTAGTCAAAAGCTGGCCATAGGGTGTGCTGGCCCCAGGGCCTCCTGGGAGGGGCCCCACTGAGGGCCAAGCTCAGCCACAGATTGTGCCCTTCCTAGAGTGACCTGGCAAGAGTCATCAAGCAAACTGCAGATGGCTGCCACCTGCTCTGGACTTGGTGGTATCTGAGAGGCTAAGCTGCAAACTGAGGCTGTCTGTTGCTAGTGATGGGCTTAAGGCTACTCAGCAAGAGGCCAGATGCTGCTTGTTTGGGTTTTGTGAGCCTTTGAGAGATTTTAGGAAAGGCCATAGAATGAGCCAAGACAGGTCCCTTTATATGGAAAAGCTACTGTAAGTGGTTTGGGTGGCCCTGAAAGTTGGGTAGGGTGGGGTCTCAGGGAATCACTAGGCAGTTCTACCAGCGTTAGCCAGGTTGATGGAGACTCAGATATGGCAGCCACCTGCTTCTGCATGTTGGGTTGGGGGAGGGCTCAACAAAGAAACAATGGATTCTGCCAGCACTTCTGCCTGGGAGAAAGCTGCTCCTCACCTTGAAGCCAGATAATTCAGTTCCTCCCCACATGTTCCTGGTGCTTTTTGAGCTGCTGCCCCAGTGCTGGAGCCCAGAGTGAATAAGTGTGCCAGCAAATAAGTCCATGTGTGGGCCCCTTAGGATGAATGTCTGCTACTCCAGACACCTTCTGTCTCACTCAGCCACAATCTTTCCTTGTTTACAGAGCCAGAAATCTGAGGACTTCTCCTCCTAGCATTGGAATCTTGGTTGGAGAGCCAGTGTGGGGCTTTGATCCCTTGCTCCTCCGGAGGAACCTCTGCAGCCAAGATATCCCTTCTGATTCTCAACTGCCACACGCAGATGTGGGACCAGGCTATTTTGTGTTTCCGTCCCTCCTACCAGTCTTGAGGTGACCTTTTCTGTGTGTCCCCAGTTGTAGGACTTTTGTTCAGCTAGACTTCAGGTGACTTCCAATGATGGCTGTTCTGCAATTTTGTTGTAATTTTGATGTGATAGTGAGAGGAAGCAAGTATTTCTCTACTCTGCCATCTTGACCAGAGCCTGAACGAGCTTTCCTTAAGCTTAGACTCTGAACACATTTCAACTTCCTGGACACTACAAACATTAGAGAACTGATAAAAATGATAAAGGTTTAGCTTTTGAATGGAATGATGATCTAGTCCAGTGTTCTCATATTTCAGGAAAAGAAATAGAGTTTGAGTGAGAGTGGTCATGAACTTCCTAGGCAGTATAGTATAGTGGAAAGAATATACTTGTGGTGAGGCAAGCCTGGGCTTTAGTGTCAACTCTGCTGCAGGTTTTTAGGTGAGTTATGGCCTTCTGGATCATGAAGACAGAAACATCAGCCTTGTAGAGAAGACATGAGGATGGATTCCAGAACCATCAATCTCCCTTTCCCCTCTAATTCCCAGTCCTGTGCTCTTCCTGATGCATGAGGCTGCCCCATTCATTTATGGATGGAGTGTGCTCTTAGAAAAAGTCAGATTCTTTACATTTTTTATTTTTTATGATTATTTTCTATTTGGACTCATTAATAATTTATTAAAAAGCAGATTTTTTTTACATGCCAAAGAGTTTAGTGGCAATCACCTAAGACATTTGCAAAAGCTGACACATAAGATGATACATACATATTAAATATCTAAACTTTTTAGAAATATTAAAATTTTGTGATAGTTGTTTTCTTCCAAAGGAAAAAAAAAATTTAAATAATTCTATTTTTATGACTATTGATGGAAGATCTGGATTAACATTTAATAATGTATCAGACCTGGTGAAGTTAACACTCTTACATGATCTCCAGCTACATTTGCCACTTTAGGGCAGAAGGGATAAGAGGGCACTATAGGCTTTTACGCATTGACGAAGAGCACGGCTTGTTTTAACATGTACTGACCACACGGGGGTGCTTTAAGCCTATTCTGAACAGTCTAGTTGCCCGTCTAATATTAATGGCACCTGCTCCAGAATCAGGACCATGTTTTGACCAAATGGATAGCCCCTCTTCTGGCAGAATCACCAAATCTGGTTAAATGAGGTGACCCTTGTCACTAAAAATTAGTGTCAGTTTAAAGTCATGTAGGAATTATGCAGACATTACAAAATTCCTTTGTGGAAATGATTTGTGTGTAACAAGTTATCTCTAAAGCTGAAGAAAGAATTAAATTGGCAAATAAGATCCAGGCTGCATTACATTCTGTTTTACAGAATCAGTAAATATAATTTGTCCCTGAGTGTACAAGGGGGAAAATATGCTATTTTATAGGGGTCCTCAAGGCTCTCTTAAAACTTCTTAATTTTTGAAAATTTCAAATATATATAGAGAAAATTATACAGTGAACCTAACATCATATCATACACAATCATACACAATTGTAATTATCAATATCTGGGCAATATTATTTCAACTATACTCTCTTCAATGGTATTTTAAAACAAATTCCAGATCAAATCCTGTCATTTCATCTGAAAACTTCTAAAGATAAGGTAATCACAATACTATTTTCCCACCCAAGTAATTAACATTAATTTCTTAATATCATCAAATATCCAGAGTTCACAGTTTCCTGATTGTTTTGTAAATTTTTAATATTTTGTTTTAATCACAATCAAAATATATTCAGTGATACATTGATATTGATATCTATATATCAATATTTATATTAATATTGTGATATATTGAAATTTCTCTTGCATTTCTTATGATCCATATGTACTTTTTATGTATTCATATGTTATGGAATAAACTGGGTCTTTTGTCCTGGAGTATTTCCCACAGTTTTGATTAGGCTGTTGAGTTCTTGTGATGGTGTTTCACATATTTTCCTATCCCCTATAATATTTAAATTGGGAGTGTAGAGTTATATGCTTAGTTAGATGCAGATTATCTATCTATATATCTCTATCTATCATCTATCTATCTATCTATCTATCTATCATCATCATCGTCTATCATCTATTCATCTATCCATATATCTAGATTATCTCTCCATCTACCACCCGTTTATCTATTTATTTATCCATCTATCTAATCTACATTTATTTCTCTTTTTATCATGTTGTCAACCATTAGGATCATTGACTAGATTCATTAATACTGAACAGTTGCAAAATAGTAATATTCTAATTTTACTCATTCTTTTTTTATTTATTAGCTGGAATACTTTTATAAAGCTAATTTAACCTTCATCAACTAAATCTAAGTCATGGCCAGCCACTTACTAGCTTTGTGCCATGACCAAGTTATTTAAGCTCCCTGAACCTCAGTTTCTTAATCTGTAAAATGGAATTAATAATATCTACCTCATACATTTTTGTGGGGATTAAAGTAGGTGAGCTTTTTTAGCTTAATGAATTTAACCTGTAAAGAGCCTAGCACAGTACTGGATAAACATTAAATATCAGCACAGTTAATATAGACTATTCCCTCATACCCTAAAATGTTCAATTGATGATATTTATTTTAACCCGAAACAGGTATTAGATATTCTGCTCTTAATTAAATTATGCAGCATACTGCTGTGAAAACAAACAATTAGAAAAAGTCCAGACTTGGAAGCAGGTGAATTATTCACTGATCTGGTATATCCGTTAAAGTCTAAAACATTTTCTGTCTTTAGATAAATTTGTTAAGGTAAGTACCTTCCCACTTCTCATCTCTCAACAAATTAGTGGTGAGCATACGATAAACCTTCAATTTATGAAATCAGAAAAAGTCCATTTTGTAAACATTAAGCTAAAAAGGCTATATCCAGATGGAAGGGTGCCAGAGACTACTAGGTCTCCTAGAGTCTCCAACGTGTAATTTATGTTTCTAGTATGGTCCAATAAAAGTGATTCCTTACATTCCAAAGTCTTGTTCTTTGATTCTATTTCTCACACTCATAAATATCCCCAGAAGTAAGTCTGGGACTATATAAAATTAAGCCTGTAACCAGCACTCATGACTTTTAGAAAAAAAGGATTACAAAGGAAGAAATAAATGCAGATAGAAATATTATTGTGTATCATATCATCAGTATAACAATACATTTTGAGGCTCACTATGATAGTCAGAATTATGGGTCCCCACAACTGATGGGCCCCCACAGTATTATGTACACATATCTATGGACACTTACCTCATCATACTGTATTCTTAGTTTAGTTGACAGAAGGTAAGCATTACTTTATTTTTTTAAGGTCAAGTGACTGTTATATAAAAGCTAGGGCAGTGGCTGTTATATAAAAGTTTAAAGATAGTTTTTTAATGGTAGTCATTGAAGTATGTTAAGATTCCTTCAAAAAGCTTTGTTTTTATTTTTAAAAAAACATTGAAATTGTACAAAATTTAGAAAATAGTGATAAAAATGATAATCTCATTATCTATATAACTACTGTGAGTATTTTGCTCCTTTTTGCATAATAAAATTTTAAATGTATAGTTTATACATTTTTATATTGTATTTTTCTTAACCTAATATGATATCATAGTATTATTATGTTGTTATATAGTCATTGTAATTTTTAAAAAATAACTATATTAATTTGGACATTCAGATTGTTACCAATTTTTCTGACACAATAAAATATCACTATAAGCACTATAATAAATATGTTAATGCATATAATTTTTAAATAAATTTTGAATTATTTCTCTGAAAAAGTTAAGGATGTAGAATTTTTGTATTAAAGGATATGAATATTTTTATGAATTGTGATACATTTTGTCGAATTATTTATATAAATTTAATATCATCTTATAACCCCATCACGCATATGTATGAATATCTGTTTTATCACACCATGATGAGATGAATTTTTTAAATGATTTTTATAATAATAAGAAAATGGAATTGTGTTTGATTATTGCTGAGGGTAAGCATTTTTTTCATGTTTTGTTACTCATGTTCCTTTAGGTTGTAAAATGATGGATCTTGACTAGATCTTAGAAATCATCTTCTCCAGGAACTTCAAATTTTTTAAATAAATGAAAATTTACACACTCCTGTCTCTAGAACAGATACAAATACAGTGCTCTGGTTGAAGTGGGAGTAGTAGAGCTTACAACTTAACTTTCTCAACCCATGAGACTGTTCTATGAAACTCTAAAGCTCTGTGGAACAAAGTTTGCAAACTATCAATTTGCCCC
>NW_006494608.1:4939143-4940272 GCF_000325575.1 Pteropus alecto | reverse complement strand
AATCCTCACAGAGGTAATTTAGTGATGTGTGGAGCCAAAGCCTGCTTGCGATGGCTTCCAAGGACCATTCACAAAGTCACTTTGGGGAGGTAGGCAGAGTGGTGTTGCATACGTGGGTGTGTAGGTGGTAGTAGGGATATTTTTGCTGAGAGATTTAATCTTTCTCTAATAGGACAGTCTTTTATATTACGAAACAGTATGCTTAATGTTGGTATCTAAACATCTATCTTATAAAGTGAAACAATAAAGGGTGTAATGCCTCATGTTATAAAAGGACCATAGGGTCTTTTTAAGTGGTATCTTACTAGGAGCTTATTTGCAGATCATTAAATATTTAATAGAGGGAGAAAGAAATAATTGATGTTTTCTGGGCCACTGATATTTAAGTAGCAATCAGATAGAAAAACAAATCAAGTCTGAAGTTACACTGATTTATGAGTCTGATTTTGAAATTTGCCTTCTACTGTCCAGGGAGCTAAAGAATGAAACCATGAAATTCAATATCTAGGTACTTGCCAATTAAAAGTTGTCTCTTTAATCCACATACTGCTGGTGTTGCCCATGCAGAGCATATGCAATGTCTATAGCAGTCCTTTGAAAATTTTGTTAAAATGCACATTCTGAATCAGAAGACCTGGGGAGGGACTAGGGCATCTTAATTTCTAACAAACTCCCAGGTGGTGCTAATGGTGTTGCATTCAGGATCATTCTTTGAGTAGTGAAGGTCTAGGGAATGTTTCAACAGATTAGTAAGAGAGTTAGAATTTCTCCATCTTTTCTATCTTAGAACAAATTAGGACCACTTTTTTCCCCAGAGAATAGCAAAAATTAGAAACACTCAAATTAAACAAACAGATACCACTGACCAGCCCCAGAAAGTTTTTGTGCTCCTTATAATGCTCTCATGCTATTCTCCAAATCCCAGTTTAATACTTGTTTTCTCTTCATCTTGTGGGGTTAAATACAAGCAACTCACAGAGCTAAAGAGCCACTTAATGAGCAGATATTGAACATTGTATGATTCTGGGGTTTCTCAGCCTCGGCATAATTGACATTTTGGACTGGATAATTCTTTGTTTTAGAGGGTCATTTTGTAGAGTGTTTAAGCACATCCTTGGCCTACTCACAC
>NW_006494608.1:4926697-4939015 GCF_000325575.1 Pteropus alecto | reverse complement strand
GGTTCCTGACAATCAAAAATGTCTCCAGATACTGACAACTGTTTGCAGGGGAAGAAGAATTGCCCCTAGTTGATAACTATTGCTCTCCGCTGTGCATGGCTTAGGGAACAAACAGAAGAAACTTTGGAGTATAGCAAGGAAGAAAGCAACAATTTTTAATTTGCTGATTCTCAACACTAACAGAGTCAAGGGCAAGGCATTGAGATCTCTGCTTCGGCCATAGCAGAATATGGGCAATTGCACTTTAGTATCTTTGCTGCCACCTTTCAGACTTTGTATGGGTGCATCTCATTGGTGGAATCCAAATCACTTTCCAAAACCTAGTTGCAAAGGTGGTCAGAAAATGTGGTAGTTTTTCACTTCTGCTGTGAAGGAAGGCTCACTAGAAGAGTCCGGAATGAACGTAGTATGTGCCAGTCCACAGGTTCATTCCTCTCCCATGCCTTAGACTTCCAACCAGTGACTGGATTCTGGAGAAATTAAACTTGGCTAAGCAAAAAGGCTCATTAAAGCTTTTTATAAACAGTGAAACAATTCTCCTGAAACGCTTTAACACAATTATTTTCTTATTTCTTTAAAAATAATTGTAGTTCTATAAGATTAGAATCAGTAGAGAAATATACAAGGCCTAAACAAGACATCTTTTACCAGGCCCATTTTATAGCTGATTGTTTATAAAATGGGCATACCTTCCATCAATAGAAGGACCTTCCAACCTGGGATCTCATGAAAGATTAACAATTGTTGCTAATGCTTATAGAATGCTTCCTATGTACAGGAACTATTTTACTATATTAACTCATTTAAATCTCACAACAATTCCTAAATAATGGCTTTTACAGATGAAAATATTGTAACCCTGAGACCTTAAGTGTCCTTCTCAAGGTCACCCAACTAGGAAATAGCAGGTCTGAGACTCTGACTCATGGAAATCTGTTTGTAAAGTCTGTTTTTAATAACTACACTATGACTAGGATTCAATTAGACACCATCTTGTTATTTTAAAAGGTTTTGTGGTTCTAACAGAGAGAATACAGAAAAAAATGCAAGAATCTGTCAAGTTCAAGGTCTTTAGAGCTTGTGAAAAGACATTTAAACGTTGTACGAAGAAGTGAAAATCCATCTAGGTAATATAGCAGCATAAATGGGGGTAGTAAATTTTCATTGAGAAGAATTTGATTAGATGTAACTAGAACCTAAGAGACATAGGATCTCTGTGATGCCAACTCTTTCACTATGAAGTCTCAGTTATAATCTGTGAATATGGCTGAAGGTGGTTCGTTCATGTAATTGACTAGAATTTAGTCAGCTTTTTGCCTAATATCTCTAATTGTTAAAAACTTGTAGCTATTAAGAAGGTATTTGCTAAATTTTGGAGAATGATATAATTAAATTGTAGTTGGTTAGTATCTTTTAACTTCAAAAAGATTTAGATTAAGCTTAAGACTGTTAAGATAATTAAAACTATTATTTTAATATTTTTGTAATGAAGAATCTGAATATTTTTATAAGATTTGGTCTCAGAGTAGCTGTCAGTGTGTCAATAAATTAAAAATGTGTAATTGAGTAATTGATTTAGACATAATTTCTAGGTTGAAATGTTCTAAAGTTGTAAATAATATTAAATCATTTAAGAGAACCAAAAGTTTTTATTTATAAGTTTAATTTATTAAATATGTAGTCTAATATTTATTTAGGAAAAAGTTGTTCAATAAGACAACTGTATTATTTAAAAGGAAATCAGTTGTCTTAAATTTGCAAATGCCATTATACATATTTGAAATTTTAGAATTAAGTTTTTAAGTAGGACCAAACATGAACCAAAGGCCAAATAAAAGTGATTGTTAAAACTTTTTTAGATTTACATATAGAATAAGATGTATAGATTGAACTGAAAAGTTTAAGGAAGAACTAAATGTTTGGAATTTGTAACTTTAATAAATTGAATATCAATTTTTTAAATACCAAAATAAACCTCTAATTAATCCTTTCTATCTTAGACACTCTTCTTGAAGACATTGTACCTCCTTCCCTACCCCGGCCACATGCAAAGCCACAAATACAGCCAATCATTGAAGAAATAACAAAAAGCTTCTTGGTGTAACCAACAGGAAGACAGATGAATTTAGGAAAGAACAGAGACAACCCATAGCCTTTCTCAAAACTAGCAATCTAAGTTTTTCAACATGAAATTTAAAAAATCAAATGAAATATTTTGATCAATAATGTATTTCAACATTTTTGCATTTTATACTCTGTTCTCTTCTTTTAGAAACATTTTGATGAGTTTCACCATTCAAAGATCAAACAGTGAAGCAACTCTTACTAGCAATTATGAAGTCTATGTATTTCACAATATATCCTTTAGTACTGGCTGTAAATGCTTCTCAGAATATTTGCTAATTTACTTATTCAAAGTAAGTAGGAAGGAAGACCTTCAGCTTTGAAAACTTCAATCTGGAGGACATAGCTTAATCAATATACTGCTTATGAAAAATTCAGAATAAGATTTTATCCATTTGGTTAAGAATGTAATTGTTGCTTTATTATAATTGATTCATATCTATTTTTATAGATTCTGGAAACTTTGAACTATAGAACTGGTTTTTGTTAATAAAATAAACAAATATATTTAATGGAAAAACTAAACTATAATAAAAATATTCATATATGAGTGTTCTTCAGTTATAAATTAATGTAATTACAGAATTATATATATATATAAACATGTACCTATTTCCTCACTGAAACTATGAAAATGAATGTCTTCCCTTACATGTGCATTTTGGTTTCTTTTCTAGAATCAGGGCTGGCTCTTGGTCTAGCCTTTATAAGGGGTGGACAAGGATGGTGAATCAGAGAAATGATGCTGCTTCATGTCTTTTGCCCATTTGGGCTTCAGATTCCTTACCTTTAAAGGCAGGAAATTAAAGATGACCTCGGAAGGATTTCCTGGCACTCATGAAATATCGTTCTGGGATTTAAAACCTGTTTTACTATTCAGAAACAGTCCCTTTTGGTGGTAAAAGCAGTGGAAAAATTGTAATGATTCTATTAATGGTCATGTGAACAGTGCCCGCTTAGGGCACTTAGATGGCATAGACTTTTTCTCAGAGGAAAGCTGCTTAACGCTGGATAAGAGGCCAAGCCTTAGTTTTCTATCTGTAAGATAGCATTATTCATATATCTCGTAACTTAGTACTTTATCTGACTCATACTACAATGCTCAGTACTATGGCACTAAGGAAGAGGCCCTGCTAATCAATAGTAACAAAACCACGACCTTGCTTAGCAAGACTGTAAAGTGATCCATGGCTCTGGTTAGTAATCTCAAGGCTCTTCTTTTTATAATCTCCCACTTGGTGTTGTCACCCCTTTCTTAATTTCTTTTCAGATTAGATGCCCAATATCTTAGGGTACATTTTTTCTCTTACTTCCCTCCCTTCTCCGTCTCTCTTAAGAGAGACTTTCCTACCTTTAGTCTCTTGCTCTAAGCCATTATTTTGGACTACGGTCCACAAATCATTTGTTACCAAATCATCCAGGGCACTTATGAAATTGAGGTGCCTCAGCCTCAGCTAAGATTTGGACTAGATTCTTGTTTTTAAAAATCTCTTGAGTGAATTATTAGTGTCCCAAACTTTGAGATTCAATGCTATAGGAATTAATGACTCTATTTTAAATTTTAAAAAATATTTAAGAAAGATACATGGTTTGGGGCCAAAAAAGTGGTTTACATTCTGTATTTCAAGCATTAGAAAAAACGTAGGAGAGGCAGAGAGTTTTTGAAGGACTTGTTGGAACTCAGGAAATTATACTCAAGTCCTTATTTATCATCAGTGTCTGCTTGCAGAACTGGCCTCACTAGGCCTAGTGATTTCTGGCACCCTCATCCTGCAAGCCATTTCTGAGGTTAGAGTGACTTCTTAAGAAATGAGTTATTCAGAACAAATTTTTCAGAAGCCAGAATTCAAAATCTCCAAACCAGGATGGACTGTGGAGTAATTACCAAGCAAAACCCTAACTTTTAATTTGAATATGCTGACTTTAAAATTTTGGAAAATAAAAAGGTGTTTTATTTTGTATGTATGTATGTGTGTGTGTGTGTGTGTGTAGCGTGTTTGCATATGCAAATGTGTGCAACTGTGTGTGTATGGTGTGTATGTATGCCTGACTATGTGTGTGTGGTGTGTTTGTATATACAAATATGTATGACTATGTGTATATGATTTGTATGTATGTGACTGTGTGTGCACGTGCGCGCGCGTGTGTGTGTGTGTTACATGTTTGACCTCTGCTGAAACAGTAGTTCAGGTGATGGAAGGGTTCTGTTCAACCACAAAACAGATTGTTTTCCTCCAAATCCCTTGGCCATTGTGGGAGTTCCAAGCCAGGATCACTATCTCCACCATGGAGTATGAGTTCATTCGGAGTAAATACTGTAAGGCTGACATAGTCCTGAATCAAACTTTAATTTGGGTTTCTATTTATCATAAGTTCTTAAGAAAAATATTTGAGATTATATTATATGCTCAAAACACTTTAGTTGGAGTGAGTTGTAGGAGAGAAGAGGTAATTTTAGTGTTAAATCAGTGAAAATACAATATTATGTCATTTTTTTCTAGATGTTTTTAAGAAGCAGCTCACACTACATCAGTAGCAATTTTTTTCTCAGGCCAAAGGCCACTTGTTCTTTTTTCCTTTGGCTTTTCTTTCTGAACCATTGCTCATCATCCCAGATGTTGCTAATCCAGCACATACTTGCCATCCTCATGATCCCATGCATTTAGACAGGGACCTGCCAGGTGGAGCACACTATACCTTCTAAGGCTAAGAATAAGGAGCCTGGGGACAGCAGAGGGAGCTTTCTAACCAGACAGAGCTGCTTTCAAATTTACAACATAGATTCATATTTTCTCTCCTTTTAAAACTTTAGAAGGAATTTTCAGGCAGCTTAACTGAACTTGAAATTCCAGCCTAGCTTTGTGCATCAAATGGCATGTGTTATTCCATATCTGAGGCATATATGTGATATTTCTCATGAGCACTTTCCATGTGGTAATTTTCCACTAAGGGGAACACCTATGACATTCCTGTGCATTTGACTTCAGGTTAACTTTCTGAATCCTGTCCTGCCCTTATCATAAAGCCATGGAGCGATATTGGATTCTCAGTGCTTTCTTGTTCTTTGTTCTCTCATTTATAAAATGAGGCTGCTACAACCATGTGGTAGAATAAGCAATGACCTCAGCAATACAATACAACTCAGTGCTAAAACCAAAACTAGGATATAAGAATCCCAGCATCTCAAAGCTGAAAAGAATCTGGAGGAGGGCCTACCTGATCCAAGACTCCATTTGAGGAGGCAGAACAGCTTCCAGGATGGGAGGGCTATTATTACTTGGCCACAGTCCCAGGACTTGGGATTGCAGCCTTTTGTTGTCCTATATATTGGGTTTCTGCAGCCTTGTCTGTATGACTGAGGAGCCACAGTTTTTGACTCCAGGGAAAAGAAAAATGAGCTCTCTGATACAGCTTGGGCATGAACCTCGTGTCATGAAACAGTAGCATTCTAAATAGAAGAAGCTATGGCCAAACTGACTCTTTTTCTACTCCATCTGCAGAATTCACTTGTTTGATACACTCATTCATTTGACAAACAATTTCTGAATTCTTCCTGAGTATCAGTCACTGTGCTACATAGTAGGGCTGTAGCCAAAAGATATGCATTGCCTTTGTACAGCTTGCAAAAAATGTTGGGTTGAATGCAACCAATTTGACCTTCTCATATATATTCACCTTATTCTCTTTCCATTGGTGTAGTGTTCTGAAACTCCATACTGCACTTCAGTGTCTACAGAGTTACTGTTTTATTTATTTTCAGTGGTACCATTGCATGTAATTCACCAAATATTCCCAGCTCTCTCCACCTTGCAAACCCATGGGAAGTTTGTGTGTCCTGTCTCTCCACCTTGCAAACCCATGGGAAGTTTGTGTGCCCCTTAAGGTTGAGTGGGGCCAAGTAACTAGTTCAGGCCAGTGACCTGTGAATATGATGTATTTTGCTTCTAGATCAAAGCATTTCTAATGACTTCTAGACCCTCCAAACAAGAGTTCTGGAGGAGGGATGGCAGTTGTTCTTCACACTGGTGCCCTAAATGACTATCCTGGGCAGAGCATCCTGCTAACGTATAAGGGCCATATATCCTGAATGAGAAATAGAACACTGGGCTGTTTTTTTGCCAAGAGCCTAATTCAACTGATTATCTTCCTACAGAGCATAGAAGTTTGGTTCCTGATTTCTATGGGGGATCACCAGGATAAATTGATTTATCTGTTGATTAATTAAAAATAGGGAATGAGACCCTCTTGTGTGTCAGATACCATTCTGGGGATGCGGCATGAACACAGAGTCAATAATCTGGCACCTCACTGATCTTACGTTCCAGTGGAGAAAAAGAGGTATGAATACAATAACCTCCAAATAAGAATAGAAACACAAAACTAAGTAGGCTTTGCAGTTAACGAGACTATTCCCAATAAATCCTGGCATTTCAGAGTATTGTATAGGAGACATGTAGTGACACCAGAAACCTCAAACTGTCATTCAATTGGATAGTGCTCAAAGGAAACCTCACAAAACTCTAGAAGGCTCAGAGTGTATGAACTTTTTGGGCCTACTGATAAATGCTACAAAGTGGCTGTTCAGATAAGAAAAATCTTATGATCACCTCAAATCAGTTACATAAATCCTGAGACTGAGGAAATTCTCTCTATTCATCTGTTTCCTTCAATTCCTGCTCTCACTCAAAATCTAGCCTATTCTTTTACTACATGGGCGGCGTCAAGAGTTAACAGGGAATAAAGAGAAAGATCATTTCAGAGGAAGTAGGGGGTCCATCTGTGAAAGGCAGGATTGTCCCTTCCCTCCTTTCCTCTGGTACAAATGGGAGAACGAAGTTCACGAGAATGACAACAATTTAGAATCATATTCAGGCAGAATCCTAACCTTCCACTTTCTAATTTATATGATATTGGGCAAGTCATTTATTCTATATGAATCACAACTTATTCCTTTAAAAGCTACCTTATAGTATCACTGTGGAGATGAGAGGCAATATATGAGTGCCTGACCACACACAAAGCACTCACCGGTAACCATTATTTTATGGACATAAATGTGTCAGAATCTATTGTCTCCTTTATGACTTACAATACTCCTTAAAAGGAGGGTAGAGAGGAGCTCCAGTTGTGATTCCCAAAATAAGAGAGATGCACAAAGTCTACAAAATATTACCTTTTTGTTATTAGATCATTATGGTTATTTCTTAAGATATCTGTTTTCTACTGAACATCAACTTTTATATTTCAAATAAGAAACATCTGTAAAGATAAATGTTTGAATATAGACTGAGAGAAAACATAGATACCTGAATCATGGGGTTGTATTTGAAACTCTGGGTTATATGTGAAACTCATAAATTAAGAAATTCTTCTAATGGCGCTTATTAGTTGGTACCTTAGTAAGCTAAACATCTACTACAAGTATTTAGACCTATTGCACCTATGGTCATGGACTCCTAAAGACTGATGTAAGCTTGGAAGTTGTGCACTTATGATTGCTTATCTGTGCTGAATTCTGCTAGACCTGTGGGCTGCCATAACTCAAGAACTCAGATTGATTCTTAAATTTATTTTCTAAGAGAGATACCCTGGAATCCAAATTCCTAAGCAAGCATTCATCTGATTAGAATTCATAATAGTTTATGCATGAAAACAGCTCTGACCGTTTGCTTTTTCTTTTTGGGGTGTTGGTTAAGGAATTATAGCAACTTGGGTACATTATACTGTAGAAGACCTATTGCTTTCTAGAAAATGATTTCTTCTTTTATGTATACCTCAAGACTATAGGTAGGTACTGGCATTTGGTATTTTAGATGATGAATAATAAAAGATACTAAATCAAGTCAGTGTTCTTTGTCATGACCTAAATGGTGTTGGACATTATTGCTGCAATGCCCTTAAAATAGCTAAGTAAAAAAATGAAAAACTCTCTTTCTGTTCAACCACAGCTGGTTAACTTCTTTATATAAAATTTTAGGTTCTTTTTTTTTATTAGACTACAAAACTATTTCAAGCAAATAAAAACCAAATGTACACCAAAAAAGCCCATGTATATTTTCAAACTGTTATACCTCGATGGTCCATGCCTTTGGGCTCTGGAGCAAAGAGCAGCCAAATCTTCCCTTTCATTTCTGCCTTTAGCAGGAAATAAAATACATACCTATTAGGAACATGTTTGTATTATTGTATTAAATATATGATATATTAAAATAGCCCTAAATATTTTGAGCAGCGCCATTAAAAAAATATTTGGTTAAAAACTACCAAAGTAATAAATGCATGATCACTAAGTTTCCAAATACTTACCATGGAAGAGAATATTTCTTTGTAACTAAAGCTTAATCTTATTTTCAATAGCCCTAATATTTGAATATCTCTGATTTCTTGAAGTCTGATGAGCAAAGACCTATGAATCTCTTAATCACCAATGTTAATGGAATGTAATACTCTAAAATTAAAATTTAACCTTTAAATAAATAGAAAGTACTTTCATACCACAAAATCTGTAGGGATAAGAAATGGATGACTATGACCAAAATGGCAAATAATCAAGGAAAAGAATCAGATCCTACAAACAAATTCACATACTAACACCCACACTCACCTGAACATATCCTCATGCACAAATACCATGTAAGTAAGGCTATGTTTAATTCATGACAAATATTGGATAGTTTACATTTTTTATTTCTAAAATTGAGAAAAATAATATTCAATGGATAGTTTGAAGAGAGTATCTTTAGTTTCTTTGAATATTACTCCTTGAGCCTCATGCTACCCCACCCCATTCTCTTTTACAAGACTGGATTCACTTAATGTTATCTTCTTGGCAAGCTAGGCCACAGTAGCACACTCAGTGTAGTCAATAAACAAGTAATTAAATGCCCTATTATGAGAGAAGCAGGCCTGGCCATAATCCAACAGGAGTCTTCCTTGTTTTCTGTATTTATTAAACTTCACATTACCTTTTGTCACATTAGTCTTAATAAAGGCTAAAAGAAGTGCCAAAGAATAGATTTGTTGAATACTTGATGCCTGTATTTTTGCAGTTAAGGCAACAGGTCTGATTGGGAAGAACACTGTATCCAACAGGAACCAAGGCTAAAAGTAACATTCAGTGGGAGATTTAAAGTGCATAAATGTGACCTTTGAACCATGGAAAATCAAATAGTCAGTAGTTGAACAAAATCATATATAGAGCCTCCAAGCTCAACCAAATGAGTTGTAAAGAAGTGGTTGTTCTGCTGAGATGAAGTGATCCAAAAGTTATCCATTTTTGGTGAATTTAATAGTACTTAACCAGCACACATGATACATCATCTTGAGGGCAACATTCTTCTTTCCTAAGATAAGGAAATCATCTCAGCACAATTGTTGTAATGGGATGCAAAGAGGATGACAATCTGTCATAGCCCTTGAGATGCAGCATCTCAATACGTTCAGGATCTTGGAGACACTCACACCATAAGCTCATACACTCTGTTTATCAGTTCACCCAGAGATAATACAATTCAAGAGAAGTTATTCATGCCACCCCCAAGTTCGTAAACCAGAAAAACAATGTTTTCCTAGTGGAGCTCACCTCCCCTTCTTGGAGTGAATGTTTCTGGGGAACCAATTTTGCTTTCAGGGATTGCTTATTAAGCCCTGGCTTAGAACAAACATTTTGAGGAATCTGTCATAGAGCCTTGTGAACTGCTCCTGCTCTATCATAGTGTGCAGCTTTCTAGAGAACAAACTGTGAGGTCCCAGTACAAATTGTCTCACTTGGCTTGAACTGTAAAACCACTGACACAACTTTACCTGTCTTATAATACTGTCCACAAAATAAGGCCTCACAATCCTGTTTGTCTGCTCTGCATTTGCTTTTTTAGTTCAGTTTACTTTCAAGGCATGTTAAAATCTCATTGACAGGAGTCAAGGGAATGTGAAGAAAGGAAGTAAGCCAAGTTTTGCCCTTTGTTTCTCTCTCTGATCTGGCAAAGGATTTAATCATTGATAAGGTAGGGACAAGGGAAAAGGTATTTTAAGGCCTTCCTGAATTTATCCATTTATTGACAAAGATGAGCCATAACATAATGTCATTAACATGCATAATAATTGTATGTTTCAGACAAAGCTCTGAATTTGTTTAATTCTAAAAATTAATTAAGTTAAAACACATACTTTGTTTAATAAAACTATACAAAGGAGTTTTAAATGAAAAGAAACTGCCATCTTCCCAATCTTTTTCCCTCTGATGGCCTGTTCTTCAGAGGTATCCACTTCTGATCCTTACTTTGAGACTGCTCATATTTCTAACTAATATGATTTTATATAGATAATTATACTGATAATGTGAGTTCATACTAATATTTTTTAGCTTATTGACTTCTGACATTGTATAGTGCTTTCCAGTTATCTGTGGGATAGATGAGCTTTTAGTCTTTCACCTCTTATCCCCTGATGTATTTTTGTTTCTCTTTTAGTATATATTTTTATTTATTTTATTTAATTAAACTTTTAATTTTGAGATAATTATAGATTTACATTCATTATAAGAAATAATTCAGAGAGACCCATGTATACTTTACTCAGTTTCCCCTAATGATATATATCTTGCAAATGTGTAGAACAATATCATAGCCAGAATAATGGCTTTATATGGTCAAAAGACAGAACAGTTCCATCACCACAAGAACTCCTCATGTTGATGTTTTATAGCCACATCACTTCCTTCTTATCCTCACTCTGTCATGTATATAATTTTGTCATTTCAAAATGTTATATAAATGAAATTATATAAACTTTTGGCATTAGCTTTTTTCATTCAGTGTAATTCTATGAAGATTCACCCAAGTTTTTTGCATGTATCAATAATTTTTTTAATTATCGAATAGTTTTGTGAGTTATAGATTTACCACAGTGTGTTAAGTATTCACCCATTAAAGAACGTCTAGATAGTTTTAAGTTTTTGACAATTATGAATAGTGCTGCTATAAAAATTGATGTACAGGTTTTTGTGTAAACATAATTTTCATTTCTATGGGATAAATGCCCAGGAGAACAATTGCTGGCATGTACAGCAGTTACATGTTTAAATTTTTAACTGCCAACTGTTTTCCAGAGTGACTGTACTATTTTACAGTCTCACCTGCAATATATGAGTGTTCCAGTTTCTTTACATCTTCGCCAGCATTTGTGGTATCACTATGTTTTATTTGAGCCACTTTGAAAAGTGTGTTTTGATATTTCATTGAGGTTTTAATTTAATTATCTTAATTGCTAAAGATGTAAAACATCTTTTCATGTGCTTTTTTGCAATCTGTTTTTTTTTTTTTTTTGGCGAAATATCTTGAAATCTTTTGCAGATGTTGAAGAAGATGGTTTTAATTTTTACTGCTGAGTTTTGAGAGTTCATGATATATTCTAGTCCTTTGTTAGATATATTGTTTGCAAACATCTTCCACTGTGTAGTTTGGCCTTTTGTCTTTAAAAAGGTCTTTTTATGAACTAAAGATTTAATTTTGATGAAGTCCAGTTAATCAATTTTCCCTTTTGTGAATCATGTTTCTGGTGTTAAGTCTAGAAACTTTTCATTTATATCTATATCCTGAAGACTTTCTCCTATATTTTTTCCCTAAAAGTTTTATAGTTTTACATTTTAGTCTTTTACATTTATATCTTTTTTGAGTTAATATTTGTATAACATGTGAGAGTTAGAACAAGGTTTCTTTTTTTTTTTTTAAATTAAGTTTATTGGGGTAATATTGAATAATACAATTATATAATTTCAGGTGTACATTATAATTTGATATCTATATATTCTATTGTGTGTTTACCACCCAAAGTCCAGTTTCCTTCGGCTACTATATATTTGATTCCCTTTACCCACTTTACCATCCTCCTATCCCCCTATACCCCCTTTCCCCATCTACCTCCCTCCTCCTATCCCACTCCACTAGTAACCACTAGTCTATAGTCCTCTGATAACCACTAGTCTGTAGTCCATGTCCGTGTGTCTCTGTTTGTTTGTCCTGCTCATTTGTTGCTTTTAGATTTACGTCCCACATATAAATGATATCATGTCATTTTCAACTTTTTCTGTCTGGCTTATTTCGCTAAGCATGATTATCTCGAGGTCCATCCATGTTGTCGCAAATGGCAGTATTTCATCTCTACTTATGGCTGAGTAATATTGTATATATGTAACAC